>NC_141763.1:78521681-79133348 GCF_982258835.1 Parasteatoda tepidariorum
CTAAAATGAACTCTGGGTCTGAGGAGGTAGAGCAAAGTGCCAACTCTTAGTGAACGAACTATTCCATCTGTTTAGCGCTACATGGCTCTCAGCTAATCACCGAAGTCAAGCATCGCTGATGTGGTCAGTGTAAGGGTGGATGACAACTTTGATCAGCTTGTGATGAGAACGAGAGTGTGCGGTATTGTTACTCGTTAAACTGTTCTACCGCGAAGTACTCGATTTCGCGAGGAAGGAGTCGGGCTATTGCAGTGGGGGTGTCCTCCTGTCTTCCAAGGATCAAATTTGTGACTGCATGTCTTTGGATAATCCTCAGGGATGCTTCCCAGACCGTCGCCAATAGCCCATTGAACAGATCTAGTGCGACATAAATAAATAACAACGACAACAGGAACTACAAAATTAACTTAATTAGTGATAAAATAGATAAAACATACACATGCAGCATTAAAGAACAGAAACTATAAAAACTCAACAACTTTTATTTAAGCATAGTTTAAACATCCAAGAATTTAGCAGTCAACGCCTCCAGTCTTAGGATCGGTGAGAACCTTTCCGTTCTTATCAACGCACCAGCATTCATCGTTGGAGCACTGTTTGCTCTGGAAATATCCGTTCTTGTCACACTTGGGGATGTAAGTGTCTCCTGTAATGTAAAATAAATAACTACATTAATCGTGTCATGAAAATGATTTACTTTGAGCTTAATAAATTTTAAGACTTAGTTTCAAATTGTTCATGAGAGCCTCTTTGGTTGAAGTTAACACGATTTTACCTATAATATGTCTTATTTCCAAAATATCTATCGTCCCGCAGTGGACTGATTGTAAAGACACGGTGCATCACTGGTTGCGGTCAGTAAGTGGTGAGTGACCACTTTGATCAGCCTGCGTAGGGATCAAGGGTGTGCGGTTTCGGTCCTCATTAAACTGTTATACAGTAAAGTTCTCGACTCCGCTCGCAGGTCGTCGGGCTACCAAAGCAGGGGAGCCAATCAACACCTCCTACAAGTAGAAAGGCCTCAGCACAGATCAATTTAGTAGTCCGATGTGACGAAGTTAACTGCGCAGTAGACGAAAAATAAGAAAGATGTCATTACGTTAGGGTTACTAAGCTGCGCAGTGGTTGAAAATACAAAGTATGTCATTACGTTTGGACTACTAAGGGATATTTATGGTAACCCGTGCTGAGGCCTGTTCTTTCTAGGAGGTGTTGAGCCAACCCTTCTGCAGAGAATCAAAATTGCGATGGTATGTGTTCGGATCATCCTCAGGGATGTTTCCCTGGCCGTCGCCAATAGCCCGTTGTGAAGTTCTAATGCGACGTCAATAAAGTACCTACCTGTATACCAAAATATATATAATTATCTATCTATCGCCTTTCTATTTTTTCCGAAATAGTTCATCAGATTTTCTAATTTAGATTAATTTATTATTCAAATGTAGGGAAGAAATGAACAGAACCGGGAACACGGACAGAACTGGGACATAGTATTTTAGACTAAGCTACAGCTGCCATCTATCATGAATAACATGAAACTAGTAGCAGATGGTCGCCATGTTATTTAAAGGTGAATGGAAGCTAGCAATTTGTTTGTCAATGTTTCAAGGCATTTGATCAGAAAAGTTTTGATCTTATTCGGTTGTAAAAATGAAGTCGGTTCTGAAAGTTTTGATTTTATAATCGATTTTATTCTTTAGTTTCCAATTGCTTGGATTTAATTTCTGAAAGTTCAACATCTAATAACAAATTTTTTAGCTATTATATTAAATTATTAAAACATATTTTACAATCATTGAAACATATTTTGCAATTAGAAAACAAATTTAAACAAGTTGAAATTTTAGAGCATATTGAACCATAATATCACCTAAATTTGTTTCGATCTAAATTTAAAGCCAAGTTTAACTATATAATCGAGCAATTTGATTCGTAATTGAACTTCATGATATGATAATATTATTCCAGTATAATGGAATCCGGGTTCGCATTCCTAATTGAGCTTTTCGTAGGTGCAGATATTACCTGAAAATTGCATGGTACAGATATCACTGACAGATTTCGGTATTCAATTATTATCAAGAGGTTTTAAGATACAGTTATTACCGACAAATTTTAAGGTACAGATATTACCTATAGATTTTAAGGTACAGATATTACCTACATATTTCAAGGTACGGATATTATTTATAGATTTCAAGGTACAGACATTACCTACAAATTTAAAGGTACAGTTATTATAAGCCACGATGGCACAATGGTTAAGGCACTAAGCTGTCTTTGTATAAGGCGGAGATTCTATCACTGGTGGCGGCTTGAAGTATACCCAGTTTTATATCAATGGATACACAATAAATGTGTGAAAGTGTAAGATGCTTGAAAATGTGCACAAAGCTGACAGCAAAGCCATCATTCTATTGTTGGTCATTAAATTGCGGAGCCAACTCTGAAGCAATTTTTCTAAGAGTCTAGTTTTGTTACTTGAATGTAAAACGAGATGCAAGTTTCGAACAAAGTTTTGAAGTTAATTTTGTTATATTACTAAAACGATTAAAAAAATTATTAATCGGATTCTTGCAGAGATATGGTTGCTTACCGGCTGTGATGGCATCATCCTTCTGTCTGACGCAATCGCAGGCCTTGATGTTCTTGGATGGGGTGTTGATGTTGTCACCATTTCTTCTGTAGCAGACACACCAGTCGTTGGCAGTGAAGCACTGGAGAGCGGCGTAGTCACCATTTTCTTCACATTCTGGGATCAAGTGCAAGATACTCTCGGTGAGGGTAGCATTCAGACGACGGGCACGATCCAACTCGCAGGCTGAAGGCTCTGCATATGAAAAAATGTTTAGAAATTGCTACACAGATTCTATGATTTACATAAGAGATTTCTAGTTATTTCTTAGGCACATAGTGGTGTTCTCTAACTATTCGTAATACATATTTTAAGAACATTTGCTGAAACTAAAATTCTTTTGATCAACATCAATGAGTGAACATAAAAGAAAAAGTTCACAAGAGTCATTGACAAAGTTATTCTCAGAAAATATATGTTTTAAGAACATTTACCCAAAAAAGAAATAAATCGGATCTAATGCTATTGAGATAATAACTGAATTATCAAGCTCTAGATAATATAAAAACAAAAAGATGATATAATGGAGTGTTTTCTGTATCCTCAAATACATAATTTAAGGATAACTGCCAAAAATGAAATTCTTTGGAGTTGTAAATAAATATTCAAATCAGAAAACAACTGCATTATAAAAACTAGAAGCATGTAAAAAGTAAGAAGGAACAGCTGAACAATTTAGCACAAGTGGATAGCGCAAAAAAGTGGAAAACGGCCACAAAAGAAGTTTAATTGAATGTCAACTGATTTAATACTTAATAAAAAAGAATTTTAATTCAAGAATTTCGTTTCTAATATGAATTGAATAATTGTATTTTTAAATATAAATTAGAAATCGCAAAATGTTTTATATGTTATTTGGTCAACTAAACTCTTGTAATTCAGCCCAGAATTTGTGGTATCAATATATTTTAAATTCATACATAACGCTATAGATTTACGTTGATAAAAACAAGTCCTTCTTTGATATGCTTAGTGTTGGGTTGTTGTTTTTAAGATAGATATCTTTACAGTTCTTTGAAGAATCGGGAAAATGAATGATTCCTATTTGTTTACTAATCTAATAACGGAATAATGATGGATTATTTGACTGTGATTCGTCCGAGGCGCTCTAATCTAAAGAGTTATAGATTTTCATATAATAGCGATATACTGAATATTGGAAATATATTCTTAGAAGCAAAAACAATTCTTAGAAGGGTTTTCTTGAAAAGTGCTCGTTTGAAAAAGAAAATTCCAATAAAACTTTAAAGCCTTAAACAAATTACAAAAAAAAAATTGCAAAAAAGTAAACTAAACATGATTATTTTAAATTTGATTTTTAAATTGGCAGAGCAGCTTCTAGAATTTTTTTTTAACGAAAAATACTAAAACATTGCAAAAAGCTAAGACTTATTTGGACTACTTTCTCAATGAATTTTAACCATTTGTAAAATGACCATAAGCTCAACCAGAGATCAGAAAGCAATGTAATGGTATGGAATGATATTCAAAAAGCAATGTAATGCTATGGAGAACTGAGCTATATATATTTAAAGATATCATATATTGTTCTGTTCCAATATAATGTTCACACTAATTTCAATACGTTAAGCTAAATTTAGTGGATATGAGAGTATATCTTGGAAAAAGCTGTAAGGAATCTTTATTTTATATCAATTCACCTAACCGAATTGACATTTCAACTAGATAGCATAGTCTTCATGATTACATTAATTATGATGAGCATTGTTACTTCTAAACATAAGTTTACAAACTTTTTCTTCATTTTTTACTCATTCGATTTCATTTATTTTTCATGTTCATTTGAAATATTTTTACATTTTCTAATTATATTTTACTTTCTAAAGTAATTTTTTATTTACTTATTTTTCACATTTCTTTACTATTTACTACTTCATTCTAGGCATTATTTTATCACAGTTTTAGTTTGTTCTTTCTCTTCAAAAAATATTTAAATTAGCTAATGTTTCTAAGAATTAAAACCAAAATCTCAAGACCCTGGATTGCATTTAACATAATATATAAACAGAAAAGGCTTTGTGAATATATTTATGAATATACTTTTAGCATTTTTAAGGCTACGACAGCCTGTTCACACCACTTTCAAGCGGTTTTATCAAATAATTTTTTTATCACTCCGTTTGGCAACTTTTTAACATTTAAAACAATTCAAATTCAATTAGAATATAGCACTATTATTTAAGAATACTTAAATGTAAAACAAAATTCCCTATTATTCTGATTCGCAAGAAGCTGTATTTCTATAGGTTTTCCAGATGGAAGAGGAGTAAATTTATACACGGAAACAATATTCTACAATCAGGATTCGTAACATAACCATAAATTGAAAAAATAATGAAATTATAGCAGTATGATTCAGCTGTTACCAGCAACTTAAAAGTACTTAAAGATCAAAATAGGCAAAAAATAGTTTAGGATAGGTTATTAAACTACGAGAATTATAAGTTTTACTTAAGAGCGTACATTGACTATTATTTAAATAACGCGCCAATTTATAAAAATCATAAAACCATAAAAAAGAGAATCATTATTATTTTATCGTCTGCTACTAGATATTTGTGAAAAGGCTTAAGAATATTTTAATTCCTAATAATTATCCAAAATTTATGAGTGAAGCATTAAACTATGATAAAATTTCCGGTAGTTTTCAAATGTATAAAAAAATATTGTATCTTTAAGGAATAAAAAGATAGAAATTTGAATTACGCAATAAAAAAAAATTCCATAGGCTTACAACAAAAATGTCCAAAAGCAACATATCAATAGTTTACCCTTACTGGTTTTTCTTTTAATTTTAACCAACTTTAATTTTAAAAAAAATTTATGATGCAAATTATTTAGCCCCTTTCTGGTTAGTTTCTCTTAAGAATAGGTTATAGAGACAATATCAATGCGAACAATTCCATAGCGACGAACTTAACATATCGTGCCGAGAATATAGTTTAGTTAGAAAAAATAACAAATATGCATTTTCCATACCTTTTTCATCATCAGCTGCAAAAGCAGTGGCGAAAAGGCAAAGCTAAAAAAATACAATAAAATATCTTAGTTATTTTGTGCACATAAACAAACTTATAGCAGAGAAAACTAAGATTCTAAAACTCCAGGGTGCGCCATCTAGAGAGACGTGATAAAACTAAATGGGAACGCGAGTTTTTGAGAAGAATTAGAAAAAATATATATGAGAATAAGGTATAGAAAAAAACTGTTAGGAAATAATAATTAAAAAAATATTTTTCATTTACCTAAAGAATATCAATAAAATACATTCTGAGATAATAAATAATAATAGACACCTTTGCTCTGATAAAGTATATCTATTGATTGTAACAGTACTGCTCAATGTATTTAATATCAATATAAAATTAAAAATAAGAATAATACTTATTTGCGAATTTCTTGGGCTTGTTTTGCAGAGCAAAGTTTTTCAAAAGAAGGTTTAATATCGGATACTACTAGGTTTAGTATATTAATTATGTTAAACCCTATAAATATATAATATTAATAGATTTTTATATAATTATTGAATCTAATAATGATTATATTAATAGTATTACAGGCTTAGAAATAGGTTTAACACGCTTTAAAGTTGCACTTAATATTAAATTTAGGGTTTGAAAAGATGCAAAATAAATATTAAAACAATTCATTAATAAATGTAACATGTAATACAAACATTTCCCCTGTGAATAAACATGTTCAAAGTTCAAAAAGAAATTTTAAAACAATTTGTTTACATTCCCTTTTTTTTTAAGAAAAGGAAAATAACCCTTTGAGACAATCAATGCTAAAATAAATGACTAAACTTTAAGCTTTGTAATACTGAGATGTCTTTGAGATGAGATTTACTTAAAGTAAACAAACTATGGAAATAAATAAACTAGTATATAAATAAATTAAAATTTGAGGTGTTTGCATTTAAATATACAAATAAATATTTTACATGTATTAATTTAATTTTTTGAAACCATACTTACAGCGAGAATTCCTACAATCTTCAACATGATGGCTTATCTGGAAAAAAAAAATTTCCTTTAATAAAATAATGGTTTACTGTTAATTTCTTTCTTAAGATTTTTAAGTTATGCATAGTTACTAAAGCATTCTTCCTTGTAATCTTTTAATTTTTATTAAAATTTCGATACAATGTTGTATTTAATTTTTTTATTTTAATTTATGAAATTTCGTTACAATTTAACTCAAAAATAAAAAATCGCTATAAAGCGTATTTTAATTTTAGAGCATTTATATAAGGAATGCCAGCCAGCCAGCCAACCAACTAACATAAAAAAACTTAAACTACTTTACAATTCAGTTATTAACGATTATAGGTTCGAAAAATATTTATTTGTGATATCTGAAAACTTAACTGCTTACTAACTGAATTGAATAAAGATTGGGAAATATTTATTTGTGAAAATACTTCTGGAGTTTATATTAAAGAGTAACACCAATTTTATCTTAAACAGAACATTATTTTAAAAATGCTTTAACATGAAGTTACACTCTACAAAATTCTGGATCAAATTCCGGTATTAAGTACCGGCATCAACCGTAAAATCTATTTTACTGCAAAATTAATTTTTTACTATAAAATACTATACCGGAATTCATCAGTTTTGCAGTAATATTGATTTAATTAGTGCGATTCGATTGTTTGATGGCAATCATTACAGTAAAAACTGCGGTATATCAGATTTTTGTTCTGTAACATGTTTCGAAAAAAAAAAATGATTTTAAGGTAGAAAATACCGGCATCCCGAGTGCCGGTATTTTTTTACCATAATTTGATTCAGAGTTTCTTACGGTCTAGATCAATAATACATTTGATGCGATTATAATACATTTTTGTTTACTTTTTAGATAAATAACACCTGAATGAAAAATAGGGCAAAGATATAAGAAAAAATTTAAAATAAACCGGATTTTCTTTTTAAACTCCAAAAAATATTTAATCTCAACATTAATATTTAATTTAATAATAACTTTTAAAAAGACTTCGCCTTATCTAAATTTTAAGCTTTAAAGTTAACTCGATGGTCTTAATTTATCAGCACTTATACATTGTTGTTCAAAATACGTTCAGAAATTTAATTAAAAATGCTTTTCTTAACACATACTGCTATCTGAAATAACTCGGTGCACTAAAAGTTCAACAGAAATTATAAATTTATTAAATTGCTTCTTTAAAAGACATTTCCTTAAAAAATATGAAATTAGTTATGAAATCATTTAATTATATAAAAGAATATTTGACATAATTTAATTATACAGAATTATTATAATGGAGAACTACGCATAGGTTGTAGTTAAAAATGGCTTTTATAATAAAAAAATAATTTTAAAATTGTCCTATTTCTAACCGTGAACAAATAATTTTCTTAAAAAATTTAATATTTTACTTTTTAGTACGTCGTGATGGTCAGATATATTTCATTAAAGAATTTTTTCTGAATTTAATGATAAAAGTATCTTTTGTATTTGTATATGAATGGAAATTTTTTTCGTTATGAAAAGTTGTGTTATGTAAGTTATTAGAAAGTTTTATTACTTTAAAAACAAATTAGAGAATTTTAAAAAAATTATACAGGCAATAGAACTATTTTTAGACAATTATCAGTATTTATTAATTTAAATTTTGTAAATGCATAATTGTAATACGCTTTTTTAAATTGTGATATTTCCACGCCTCGCAATGATTAATTAAATAGTTTAAGATAAAAGTGCAAGAATAAAAAAAAATGATAACAAATGAAAGGTAATTTACCGAACCCTATTAACTTCAGTAAAAGTTAGATTTAATGTAGGGATTAATGGCCTGGAAGTCGGAATCAGTTACACTGCTCTAAGCTCAAATGGTAGAATATTATTCGTATTAAATGAATGACACTTAGTACAGATTTACTTAAAAACAAATGGGAATAAGAGAAATCAAATTAAAAAAAAATACTAGTGTAATTTGGGATAGTGAAGCACGCTTTAGCTGGTTAAAAAAATATTAATGTGTTTAAAATAGAATATTCAGAAAAACAAAAAAAAAGTTGCGTATTTAGCAAATTAATTAATTTTCTTTAAAAAATATTTTAATTTGTTTTACACTGTTTTCTTAATCTGTTTCAGATTATAAAACATTAAATGTTTTTAAATACTTTTATATTAAAATTCTTTTAAGAATTGTTTCAAACCCCTTAGCCAAAAGGAAAATAGATCTGTTAATAAGATCTTAGAAGAGTGTTTTTTTTAAACATTTATAAACTTTAAATAAAACATTTCAAAACCTTAAAAACAGTCCAGCAATAAGATTTTAGAAGAGTACTAAAAACATTTATAAACTTTAAATAAAACATTTCAAACCTTAAATAATAGTCCTGTTCATAGGATATTAGAGGAGTTTTAAAAACATTTTAAATATTTAAATCAGACGATTCAAATCTTAAATAATAGTATCTCTATACAATGTAAAAATAAAATGTTCTAACAGTTTTTCATTGCTGTTAAGGAATTTTCATTTACCGGAAAATCACATGGTAGGATTCAGTTTTCCCATATTATTATCCGTATTTTTTATTGTCATCAGAATAGAATTAATAAAAGTTCTAAAGGCATTGTTTTCCCACAAAATAATTTAGTATCCCTAATTAAAAGGTATTTGCCAGCAATATTTATTGTTTATTTTATTTTGCACTGTTATTATAATGTTTTTGATTGTTTTCTAAATGAAGTGTACATAGCTAAAAAGTTGTTTCGTTGTTATAACGTAGTTCTACGACATTACCTTATTACGCTACATTTTAAGAAACACTCATTTGAACCAGTGTATAATTTTTTTTATCGTATTACAATTATTATTTTTTGGTGCAAATTACATAAAGATACTATTACAAATTACAGTTAAAGGAATTCGTTAAGAGATTACGAACTTAGCGATCAGCTTCATGCTCAATTCGATGCACAAATAAATTGAGTCCAGTCTATTTGGAGAACGAAAATATTAAATTACTGTTGAGAACTCACTAAATTTGTCAAAACAATGTACTTTTAATTTTGAATGTTATTAAAAAAAATATTATCGAGTAAAAGTATTTATATTCATTAATCTTAATCGAATCAAAAGGGAAATGTTTAAAAGTGAGACGGGGAGCAAAGGCGTAAGCAAATAGGATTAGTTTAGAACATAAAATTTATGCGCATAATTTTAAATTTTGCAGAAGAAACTATTTTATGCCAAAAACAAACAATCATGACTGGGTTGCGAACTTGAAACTTTGCCCCTAGATATACCTACAAAATGCTTCTACTTACAAAACTTACTTACGTTTACTTACAAAATACTTCTACATAGAACCAAATGGAAAATAACAGCTTCAAATTAAATTAAGACAACTTTATATTAAAATAAATGTAAATATGAAAATTATATTTTTTCAAAGAACTAACCCTAACTAATAATAATCTGTGAAAAGATTGTTAAAGAGATTTCTTACCTGAAACTTCTGAAAAGGTTTCTAAGTATGATAGCACCTTTTCCATCCATATATATTCAGATTCTTGCTGCACCATGTGTGAAATTTCTCACAAATGTTGAACCACATGCAGGTGTATTTAATTTTAAAATCTCGGCGTATCTCAGCCTTAGAATTAATATCCATGAAAAAGAGAAAGCATTTTGATAAAATTTAAAGATAGCTCATTCTTTGTAACATAATTATTATCTTTAGCATAAAATTTATGCAAATTAACAAAAAACAATACATTAAACCGTTTTACTTAAAGAAAGCGTTAAAAAAAATCTCTGACCTTTAAATGGTATAAAATTGCGGATAAAATTACGCTAAAAAGTACCGGCATTCATGGTACCTGTACTCCTTAATCCATTTTTATCAAAAATTTTTACGGAAAAAACTGATATACCGTACTTTTTACAGTAATATTTACTGCAGAGCTATTGAATCACTGTAATTAAAAAATATGACTGCAAAAATTACGTGACAATATTTTACGGTTAAAACCAATTTTACGGTAAGATGGGTTTTACGGATGACTCAATAATTCTGCAGTAAAAATAACTGTAAAAACTACAGTGTATCAGATTTATTTGGTAAACTTTTTCCGTAAAATTGATTTTACGGCAAAGAGTACTGGCACCATGAGTGCCGGTACTTTATACAGTAATTTGATCCGAAATTTTCTTTCAGTGTTCTTCATATTTCATGAATGACTTCGTATTAATTTACTTAACTATAATATTAATTTAAATCGGTTTGATTCTTTCATTATTGATTTTCCGTAATCAATTTTACACGCATAGTAAATGACACGCATAGTAAAAAATTCCGTATCAAATTATGGTAAAAAGTACCGGCACTCAGTATAGTAAAATGCGATAACGAAAAAGTGGATTTTATGGATCAGAGTAACAGTACTTTTTACCATAATTTGATTCCGATTTTTTTTTGCAGGTAAGATTTTTTTTTAAAGTAAAATATACCGTACTTTTTACCTTTTTTCAGTCCTTTTTTTCAGTGTTTTTTTCTTTTTGTTTGGATCCGTATCGAGATGTATTTTTTAAAAATCTTTTTGTTACAAATTAGATTTATGAAATTCTTTTTTAATTTTTCAAGCTCCACATCTAGCTGCATAGAGAAATTATTTGGTTACTCCTTTTTTTGTGAAATTTAAATTTTATGTCAAATATATTCGGCTATCTATTTAAGTACCGGCCCTTTGGCTGGTGGTACTTTTTACCGTAAAATTTATTCTTACTAAACTTCTACAGAACAAAAAATTTGATATACTGTAGTTTTTATATATACCATATTATTTGATATAAAATCACTGAATAATTGTAGTTAAATAAATATTGCTGTTAAAACTATGGTATGAAACTTTACAGTAAAAACAAATTTTACGAGTGAATTGATTTTACGGATGATGCACCCAAGGTGTCAATACATTTTCCCTCAAATTAGCCCGGAATTCCCCGACAATGTAAAAACCTTGAACATAAATATGTTTCAAAGTCACAACTAAGTGTTGTGTAATTATTATTTATTAAAGCTAAAAATAAAGATTAAAAATCATTTTCCAATCACAAAAATGTATTAACTCCGATGCCCTCTAAATGGATCATCTTTGTGCAAAACGTAAAGCAGTTTAATAAAACAGTTAATAGTTACAATTGATAAAATTAAAATGTGGGCTTTACATAACTTGTTTAGATTAAGTTTTTTCTTTCTAGGTGCAATTTAGAGCCATATGCATAAGGTTTGAAACTAAAACTAGTTGTTAACTCTCATAATTTCAGAAACGTTTTTATCATTTTAAATAAAATTTATTTTGAAATTTTTGTTTGATACCTTACGTTTTCTTGTCAATTACGATAAACTTCGAGATTTAGTTCATTAAATATTCCTTTTTATTTGTTCAAAGCAATTTGAATTGTTTTTGCAATTAAAGAAGATGCTATATAAAATAAAGTAAAAAATAAACAAATAATAAAAGAACGACTCATAATAAACGTTCTCAACATCTCTACACATGTGACTTTACTACGCACTAGCTGAAAACTACTGTTTTATATTTTACACGTGAGAACAAATTTATGCGCTCAAAAATTGGCGACCATTTTCAAGACTTGCCAGACGAGAAGAAGAAACAGAAGTGATGAAGAAGACGTTGTAAAGTATCGGCACTTTGGGGGTATCGTCTGTAAAATCCACTTTAACGTAAATCCATTTTACCGTAAAATCCATTTTTCCCATTTGTTCATCCATTATTTACCATTTACCGTTTTTCATCCGTTATAATCCATCTATTTTTACAGTAAAATCCTCTTTACTTAAAAATATTATATAGTAATTTTTACGCTAATATTTATTTAATTAGTGATACGTTAATTTTACGGTAAATATTATGGTAAAAATTATGGTAAATATTACGGTATATCAAATTTTTTTATTCCGTAGCATGTTTCGGAAAAATTAGACATTAAAAAAAATTTTACATTAAAAAGTCCGGCACCCTGAGAGTCTTTATTTTTTCCGTAAATGATTTCGAAATTTTGTGTAGAAAACTTTAATCATATCATAAAAATTATTTATAAGACCAGATAGAAAACTTGATTTCTGAAGATAATAGAAAAACATTTCAATTAATTCCCTTTCAAATCTTTTCTTTAGCATCTTTAATTTCAAATTCAAACAAGTGATTTTTATTTACATCTATTCCGATAAAGATTTACAAGTTTTTGATTATGTATGCATTTTTTTTTCATTTCAGTAGTAATTTACGATCATTGGTATAAATATTTTTATAAATTAATACTAGACAAGGATTTTAAAAATTTAAATTAAGTAAATGGCATTAAAAAAGATTATTTAGTTTTTTTTAAATTTCATTAAATATAAAACAGCTTTAATAGTTGTGTTAAAAGGGTGGCAACAAAATGTAGTGTTTTTTAGTCCAATTAACAAAAAACGCCTTCAAATATTATAAAATTCATTAATACATGATCACCATGAATTTTTGCTTAGAATAAATTAAGTAGCTCAAAACTTGAAATCAGAAAATTAATAAAATTATCTAATCTAATAATAAAATTATCTATTTTAATGTGAAAAGGGGGATTTTAATTCATGCCAAACTTTAAGCACTGACGAAAGCAACATCTGTAACTTTCAGATAAAAACTTATATTGGCTTATCTAATTTTTTTCAAGTATTTCTTCGTATGATACAGTTAAAAACAACGTATCTACTTTCAAGATGAACTTTGGCTAAATATTAAAGTAAGAAAGTTTTTTCATGTGCGACTTTTTAGAACTATTATTTAAAAAAGAACTAAATTTTTAGTGAGCAATTTTATTTTCCTTTCGTCACTGTTGAAGTTTCAACCAACGATATTGAGTTAGATATAAATTTAACTCTCATTCACGTTTATAAAATTTAATTAGTTAAAAAGGTTTATTTCCTTAACTTTAGGGAAATTTATTAGTCGAGAAAACATTAATTTATCGTATTAAAGTTATCAAACATGTTTCCACTTTAACGTTTTAAAACGTTCAACTTTACGTTATTTTTTGAAATTGCAGAGCTGAAACTATAAGACTAGGAAACTAGAAATTAAGAAGCTGTGTAGAAAATTTAATGGGAATATGATACAATAAAAATTTAACAATCCAACAATTGTCGTTCGAAAATTATTGACTGTTAAAGTTGTAAAAAATGCCATATGAGAAACTGTGCGAGCCGTATGAAATCATCTACAAAGTTGAAATTTGGCATGCGTGAAAGGACCTTTTTTGATTATGACAAAAACATGAGTTTTTTTAAAAAAAATTCCAATTTGCTTGAAAGTTAACGAAATTTTAAATGTTTTTTATGAATTTTATTTATTTTACTTTACGTTACATTTTGTTTTACTGCGAACGAGCTAGTATAAAATTTAGAAACTTGAAATTCCTATGATGGTGTGTAGAAAACTGTACTAAGAGCAAGATAAATTAAAAAAATTTCTGAAGTAAAAATGATATGCAAGCTGATCAAAAGTCTGCTACAATGCAATTACAGAGTTGAAATTTGACTTGCTGAAAGGTCACTACCTTTCAGAGAACTACCGATTTTCATTGAGAATTATTTTTCAAAATTTCTATTCGCTAAGTCTTAAGTGTTTTTTTCCTGCGATTTTTTTTCATTTAATAATGATTATTAATCCTTCGTCGTAGAAAGTTTTCTTTCTTTCTCTTCAGATTTTTTTTTATAAGCTGCTACTTTCCTTGATGCCAAAAAAAAACAACAACAAAAAAAAGTCATAAAATTGAAAATAATAGAAAGTGATTAGATGCTACCAGATAAAAAATTTGTCGAAATTTCAGAATTAATATTATTTTTAATAAAGATCCAAGATCGTTTCAAACTGTTTCTAAGTTGTGAGGGTTCATGTTAGAAGGTTAACTTAATATATTGTTAACAAGTAAAATTACTTCTCTTTCATTATTTTTTATTATATCACTCGTTCTGTATTCCCAGAATTAAATATGCAGTAAGACCTCCACTATTTAGGACCACTTTTGGATGGTACGGAATTTTTTACGTAGACTTTGTGTTGAAGAAAATATTTAGGATTGTGTTGAAGAAAATATTTAGGATGGAGACCATCTCTGAAAGAGATGGTCTCCATCCTAAATATTTCTCTGAAATCCTAATATTCCTCTAATCCTAAATATTCCTCTGAAATCCATCAAACGGAAAAGGTCAAACGAGGAAACAAGAAAAAGTATCAAAACAAAAATAATTGACAAAACGAAAAAGTAGATTAAAATATATTTAAAATATTTGTAAGAGACTGTTATTTAGAGAGCCCTTTGTGGCAATCTCTGAAAGAGATCGTCAAAACCTTATGATGCAATCAGAGTGCATTAAAGACGATGCTATCAATGATTAATTTGTATAGTTCAAAGTGAAATTTGAAAAAAAAAGTCATTTAAGAAAGAAAAAAAATTCAGCATCTTAAACAAACTAATCTCTTTTTATCTTTTAGAGCTAAATAATTTTTATGATATAAAATTAAATGCAAACTTAAAAAGCATGATTTTTTTATTTATTTAAAATAGTTTTATCATTTATAATTAGTAAATTTGTTTTAATGCATAATTATATCAGTAGGGATCATTTTTATTGACTCTAAAATTTACTTATCGATCAGGTTCTCAAGACGCCAACACAAGTAGCATATCCGCTTCAAAAAAATCACACTGATTAAAATCATTTGCGAAAACCATACCACGTACCTTCCATAACATTTTGAAGCCAATGGAGAGAGAACCTTTAAGAACGACCAACCTCCATTGTGGGCCATTTTACTGAGAGAGGTTGCTTCAGAGAGGTTTCACTGTAATGTAATTTATCCAATTATATTGTTCAATTATATAAGTAAGCATTCAGTTATATAATTAGTAAGTAGGAATATAAGTATACATTTATATAAGTAAGTGATTTATTATAAATAAATCTATTTAAGTTAACAAACATGTCGTTGTAAAAAAAACACATAATTCTAAATAATTATTGCGGAGTAGTTATTGCTTCGTCAACAAAACAAATAACATTCTATGTACGGATAGTTCAAAATAGATTTGGGAAAACGGTTAATTTTTTTTAATTTTTAAAAAAATGAATTTTTGCAACAAGTTCATATAACAGGGAACAAATTTTATTACCTGAATTTAAAGTTTTATTTCACAATGTTTTCTATTCCTATGGTGCAGCAAGTTTTTTACTTTTTTTTCGGTTGCTTTTGGTAATTTCGTTAACTGATTACAGAAAGGTGATTGCTGCAATATTTAAGCAACAAAAAATGGTAATTTTATTTTCATTCATGCTAGATTCCGAAATATTTTGATGTAAACTTTCAGTTTTTCTGTTTTGATTTACAAATTTTATTTCTTTAAAAAATTAAAATAAAATTTAAAACAATAACTAAAATTTAAAAAAAAAATTATTCTGACAATTGAACGTATGTTTTACAGATTGCTGCACGTTTCTCCCCCCCCCCCTTTAATTTACACAATTGTCCAATAATAAGTATTTGAAAACCGTCATTCTGAGTGAAGACACTGAGTAGCTAATTACGTTTGTTTCCTTACTAATCTTCACTGGTAAAAAAGTTTTTTTTTACTATTTTTTAAGTGATAAAGAGAGGATTAAATGCACTGTACCGCGTCGCCTTAACCCTAAATTGAATAAATAGTTAAAAAGCTTATAAAATATTGTTTTGAGGAAATAAAGTTTAAATTGAGCTTTTGAGGAAGGGTTAGAGGTGGGAAAAAGCATTCTGCCAAATGGGCATCTAATCAACGGTTAAGAACACAGAAATTTTAGGTATTATTACTTTATTCATTACGGAACAAAATTTTTTTATCGGGTAAATAGTTGACTTTGAGAATTTGATGTGTTTTACAACCTTTGGCTTGAACACGTAGATTAATAATAGAGAATTTGATGACAATTGTTGAAATTGAAATTGTTAGGTTTGTAAATGTATATTCAAATGAGAATAAAATAAAAACATTATAAAAAAACCAGACGCTTATAAAAATAGTAGAGAATCAATAAAGATTTTAACAAAAAAAGTGGAAATGGTTGAAAAAATTTAATTTAGCTTCAATTGATTAAACGTTTTATAAAAAAAAGTCAGTTTTTTATCAAAATGAACGAAAGGTGGGGATTAAAAACTGTGCAAGATAGTATAATCCAGTAAACTTTTCTTTTTTGTTTGGTTAATTTAATACCTGTATTTTGTGATATCAATTTCAATGTATTTAAATTCATATACACTTTTTTCATGTACTTTTGTAGAAATATGGTTTATAATGATTATAGTTAGTGTTGTGTTGTTGTTCATAAAAGGGCTATCTTTTCAGGTCATTCAAGGAGCAGGAAAATGAATGATTTCTATCTGTTTACTAATCTAATGACGGAATATTTGGCCTTGATTCGTTTGAGACACTCTAATCTAAAGAGTTTTAGATTAGACTTTTATAATAGCAATAGGAAACGCTGAAATTTGGAAATGTATTCTTAGAAGCAAAAAACATTTCTTAGAAGGGTTTTCTAATGAATGTTCACATTAAAAACAAAATTCCAATAAAAAATTTAAAGCGCATATAAGATAACTAAAAAAAGCACAATAAATTCGAATATTTGAAAACTCTAATTGTTATATCTATTAACTAAACAGTTTTTTTTTATAATTTTCTTTCAATTTACTAAATGAATTTTTAAAAATTGTTTTGCAAGACATGAAAAGGAAATCTCTAACAAATAACCTAAATTGTAAAATTCGATATCAAATTACCATAGAAAGAACCAGAACTCAGGGTGTCAGTACTTTTTTGGCAAAATGCATTTTTATAGTTAAATTTTATGTTTAAAACATCTGATGTACCATAATTTTTGCAGTAATATTTACTGTAAAATCACTGAAAAACTGTAATTAAATAGGTATTATTGTAAAAATTACAGCATAAAATCTTACAGCAAATTTTTTTTTTTCATGGATGCTGCACTCGGGGTACCAGTACTTTTTACCGTTATTTGATCCGAAATTTTTTGCAGTGCAACAAAACTACATTCCTAGAAAAATAGGTTCAGCGTTGACTCTATAATTTTATGATGATGAATGATAGCAATGTGGTCAACGTTATATCAACTTCATTTCCCAGATTAATATAGAACAAATTATCAACTTCATTTCCCAGACAACCTGGTACCCACCAATATAAAACAGCGTAGGATAAAAGCCACCACCAGGGATGGAACCCCAGTCTGACATAAAGCAGCTCAGTGCTTTAACCATCGTGCAATCGTGGCTCTTAATATCTGCTTCGTGAAATGCAATAACACGCAATTTTGTAGCTATCTCAGTCCAATGCTAATTTGAACCAGGATTCCGTTACATTTTAATCATATTATCGTATCATCATGTTCAAATTCACGGAACAAATTTTCTCTAGTACATGGTTCAAACTGTCAGTGTATTTAGATTGCAGCAAATCTGGACGATATTATGGTTCAACGTGTTCTAAGAATTTTTATCTGTTTCAATCACAACAAAATCTATTTTAGCAATGGTAAAATCTATTTCGATCATTTAAAATAATATTTGAAAGAGGTGCTATTAGATGTTGAACATAGCAAAAACGAATCTTCAAGCAATTAGAAGCTGAATAAAATTAGGGATCTAAAAACCAGAATTTTGTTAAACAGATTTTTCAAAACATCGGCGTTGACTAGCAAATAGCCTACACTGGTTTTCATTAACCTCTAAGGAACATGGTGACTATCTGCAACTAGTTTCATGTAATTTATAATAGATGGCAACAGTAGTTTTGCCAATATTGCAGGGTCCTTCATCTATCCGGCTATATTCAACTCTTCTCTATATAGGAATAAAAATATAACAGAAAATGTGATAAAATATCAAGGAAAATGGAAGAAAAACAGAAACAAAAAGCGAAAGTTACACTTACACAAATTTCAATAATAAAGTTATTCATGTTTTTTTCTTATTTTGAATAAATCAGAGAAGACAAATGTGTTTTGCCCTTGATTAAATATCTTCATTTCATTTTAATATACTTGAAGGACATCGAGCAATAAAGTAATAAGTGGCACTTTTCTAAAAGTTGACACTTTCACATCAAAGCGCTCTTAATTGCCTAATTGTTGTTTTCAGATTAGAACTTAACTAATTTCCGATTTAGCTGCGCAGTACGAAATGTCTGCACAATACATAGAAAGTACTTGCTTATGCAGAAACCATTGTACAGGGTTATTCATAATTCCCTCCGCTGTAAACGCCATTTTTCTTTACTACAACTGGCTTCAGTGGTACATTTTACTGCCATCTACCGGCAACTGCTTAAATTAAAACTTGAATACTTTCGGAATCATTTCATATGTTCTTTTTTGCCATATTCGTCTTCGTTTTTTTACTATAACGCTTTGAAACCCCGGAGGGAATTATGAATAACCCTGTATTTTAAATGGTTGACATGAACAATAAAAAAGAAATCTTCTAATTTATTTAGCCCCAAATCATTCATTTGCATGAAATCTTTAATGTTTTAATTTATTTTACATAGCAAGAGAAGTCCCTAAGTGTGACAAAGAAGCGGATGTTTTCTGAGCAGACAATGCTCCAATGATGAATACCGATGCGTTGATAAAAACGGAAATGTCTTCGCCATTCCTAAGACTGACGTTGCTTGCTAATTTCAGGGATTTTTAAAATGTGAATAAAATTTGCTGAATTTTTATAGTTCCTGTTCATTTCTACTAAATGTGAATGTATAAAAAAAAATCTGGAAAATCTTCACGAATTAAAAAAAAATAATCTCTTGAAATTTCCCGAAACGAAAATTTAGTTTTAGAAGAACAAATGTGACAAAACTGAAATGCGAATAGAAAAAAAAGATAAAATTATGATATACAGCACTTTTTTTTAAATATATACTGTAACCAGAGTTGAACAATCGATCCAACTTCGAGTTTATGATTTACAAAGTTCAATTGGGTATAATATGAAAAAAACACAACTACTTCGACTTGGTAGGAACAACATATGACGCAATGCTAAACGAATGGAATTTAGTTGTTGTTTATTTAGTTATTGTTATTAGTAGTTGTTATTATTTGTTTTAGTTGTTGTTGTTTATTTAGTTGTATTTAGTTTCTATAACTTTTCTTTATAATGCAATAAAATCTGGCGAGCAGCTATTTAAACGATCGAACACTTCGTTTGTTTATTTGTGGCTTGAAGTTAGGCTCGCAGAAAATGCCGTTCATGGGTAAAATTTAGTAGGAACAACACAACCTGTCACGTAGGCTATATTATACCCAATTCCGAAGCATTTCTAATTTTGAAACCCTAACCGGAAGAGAAGGGAACACCTGGATTACGCATTGGGACAATCAAAAGGTTCGTGGAAAAACTTTTGAGGGGACTAATCCACATTGCATTATATACAGACAAAAAAAAAAAAAAAAAAAACACGAAAACTACCCACGGTTAGACCGATTCCAAAGTGATCTAAATCCATGATCAATGAGGATATTTTACGTCTACACAGTCGTCCGTGCGAGCCGTGAGCAGAACTCGTATCCACCAGCCACCACTGGGATTCGAACCTGAGTCACCTCACTGAAAGGTGAACGTTCTCTCCTCTACTCTAAGTCACCGCTGTTCATGATATACAGTATTTTATTTTACTTTATTTTATAACCATCGTTGAACAGCCGACCCAATTTTATGGGTTTACGACTACTAATGTTCAACCCCGTAACCTAGTAATTTTGAACCCAATCCAGAAGACAACGGAACTTCTGGATCGAGTATTGGGAGAAATTTGCCTTCGTGGAGGATTTTTTGATGGAGTTAACCCGCATTTGCGTTACATGGAGAGAAAGACCACGAGAGCCTCCCCCGGTTAGCCTGACGGCAAGAGGGGAGGGGACTCTAAGCCATGATCTGTCTACCACTGAGGATATTTCACGTCAGCACTGTAGTCGGTGCAAGCCGGATGAGGAATTCGTATCATTTGGGATTCGAATCAAATTTCTTTTAAATGGGAAAATTTCTTTGAAAAAATTTTTTGCATACTGAATATCATGAGCCGCGATGACTCAGGAGATAGAGCATTCGCCTTACAATAAGTCGAACAGGAATTCGTATCAACTGGGATTCGAATCAAATTTCTTTTAAATGGGAAAATTTCTTTTAAAAAATTTTTGTATACTGAATATCATGAGCCGCGATGACTCAGGAGATAGAGCATTCGCCTTACAATAAGTCGAACAGGAATTCGTATCAACTGGGATTCGAATCAAATTTCTTTTAAATGGGAAAATTTCTTTTAAAAATGTTTTGCATACTGAATATCATGAGTCGCGATGACTCAGGAGATAGAGCATTCGCCTTCCAATAAGACTTATTGTAAGGCGAATGCTCTATCTCCTGAGTCATCGCGGCTCATAATATTCAGTATGCAAAAAATTTTTAAAAGAAATTTTTGATTTATGTGCTTTTGCCCTAGTGATTCTTTCTTTTGAAATTTTGAGCTGGTGTAAAAAGCATTACAATAATTGGAAAAAAAGCTGTAAGTACTAAATTGCAAATTCTTAGCCCATGACTTATTTATATAACTGATCGTCAAGATAGCCGAGACGCCAATGGTTTTCAAGTAAAATTTTCATCTTTAATGTTCCATAGGGCAGTAGCATCTTAGACATAAATGAATTTCTCGTTAACAAAGTTATTGTATAAAATAGCTATTTTTCTTACCATTTGGTGAGGTGATAAAATTTTTCTTGTATCAAGGCACCATTAAATTAGTAACGAAAGCTACCCACAAATTAAATAAAGTAGAAAGTTTAGTAATAAATTTAATTGTTACAAGGGTTACAAACTAAATCAATTACATAGATTGCCAATAATTTATATCAGATGCAAAAGTTGCAAACAAATTAAATCAGTTACGTAGGTTTCCAGTAAAGTTGGCAACCCAAAAAATAGCAACAGAAGTTGATAAAAAATAAGAAAAGTAGTCAGCAAATTATAAAATATTATTAAATTTTAATTTCGAAAACAAGAGTAACATTTTTACGGCTTTCACTATATCGTTCGGTTTACTTTTTTTTAAATCTCCAAGAGAGTTAATTTTTAAATTAACTACTGTATCACTGTAAAAAATTCAAAGCACTTTTGCAATAAATACAGGGAAAAACATTTTATACCGTTTAATTGAACTTTTACGTAATATGGGGGAAAAAACCTAGATTAATAGCAAAATAGATAATATCTTCTCATTAGATATGAACACCATGACTAAGTTCTTCATACATTTTATCAGATTTTTAAAACTACCTATATTACACCTGCCAGAGTGATTAAGGGACTAGTGTGTCAAAGGGATTAGTGTGTTAACTTCTTAAACAGGTTCCCCGGTTTTACATCCTGTGTTGAGGACTATGTTTCTTTACTCTTCCTTATTCATTTTTTTTCCTACCATAAATTTGTTCAGCAGACATTAAATTTACAAAAAAAAAATGCTGAAGCACTAAGTCCCCGTAGCTCTTATGGAAAGTTTCCAGTTATACTTTTTTACAGTGTATATTAGTATATAATGCAAAATATATAAGAGATTCCGTAATAATTTTTAACCTTTCATCTCACATGATATTTTTTAGAAATACAGTACAGCACCGATTAACCGAATGTGCATTTACCGGATTGTCCAATTATCCGGATCTATTAAGGATCGTGTGTTCTTCCCACCATCAAAATAAATAAATAAATAATCGCGAAAGTGTGTCTTTATTTTCAAAATGTCTGAAAGAGATAAAAAAAAAAGGCTTATTTTATCCCTCGGTGATCTTGAAAATAAACTCATGCTTTTTCCTCCCAGTTTCAATGTGGGTGGCAAGTAGTTTTTAATAACGGAACAAGTTCCCAATAAAATTTTTAAAAATTAAACTTTTAAGCACGTTATTTGTAATATGCTATATATAGGCACTATTGCAATTACTAATACTAAGTCGGAAAAAAGCACGGAAGGAAGTTACTTAAAAACATTCTCATAGCCGTTATTTAAAGTTGCCTAATTATCCGGATTTTCCGTTATCCGGATCGGGTTTGGTCTCGATTGGTCCGGATAATCGGAGCAATACTCTATTATTGAAATTTTAAAACTAAACACATTATTAAAACTTTAAACTAAGAGGAAGCTACTTAAAAACATTCTCATAGTCGTTATTTAAAGTTGCTTAATTATCCGGATTTTCCATTATCCGGATCGGCTTTGGTTCCGATTGCTCTGGATAATCAGCTCTCTAATGTATTATTAAAACTTTGCACAACATAATGCTCAGTAATATTTTAAGACATGCTATTTGAATACGATAGGAATTTTATTTTTTTCTTTAATCGATATTGTGAACAAAATCTATAAAGAAATAGAATAAATAATTTTACATGAACAAACTATTGCTATAAAGAAAAATTGCTTCCCGCATCCCAATAAAACAAATTCGTGAGTAGACACGATGAAAGGACATTAATAAATATTAAGTTCCGATAGTAGTAGCATCATAAAAATAAATGATGATCATCATTTTACGAACGTTTATACTTATGGAATCATAGCAGTTACTATGTTTCGAGCTATCTGAGTAGAATAATAAAACATGCGTTTCTTGGGGAAAGAATTACATCTGCAATTAGACAAAAACGTGCTTGAAAATGTTAAGTACTCTACACGTTCCACAATACGCGAGGTGTGATAATAAAAATATTCTTATTGAAAAAAAAGGTTTGCTCCAAAAATTCCTCCAGAAAACAGTGTCCCATAAAATATCTCCGGCCTAAAATTAATATTTGGGTGAAAGCTTATGGGTATGCGTGACTGTGGTAATGGTAGTACTCAAATAAATTACGATGATAAAACAGGAAGAGATTCCTGTAATATTATATGCTTTTAGTATTATCCAGATACTCTTTAAGAATTTTTATTAGATGTAATGAAAAAAAAGTGAAATACTTGAACTTTAAAATTCTTGATAAAAATAGTAATGATTGATATTAATGCGCTAAGGATTTCGACTTTTTTCATTTTTACTTTATTACTTGTATTTGAATTTAATGATTTTAATTTCTTAATGGGCGAATTTAGTTTCGGAAATATTTTAAAAGGTACACGATATGTAAAAAAAATGGTATATGATATAATTGTAAAATATTCATCAAATGAAAGTAAATAAATAAAGCATATTAAATTCAGGTAATCACTATTAGGTACGAATATAAAGATATTTTTTCCATGTGTTTTTAAATATTTTCTTTCGTGTATTTAATGTGTGATATTTTTTATAACGCAATTTCGTTTGTAAATGTGGTTTAAAAAGAGCATCCTTACAATTTATATATTGAGAGTACAAATTAGTTCGATCCGTTTCTAAAAGATGGCTCTGCTGTTATGAATGTTATATAGTGACAGCTTGTTTCGGTGGTTTAAGAGAGGTTAAACATCTGTCAATAATATTCAGTTTATATCGCTTTGAGTTTCATACAAAAACCCTGTTTTTTACTTTGCTGAATATGTCAAATTTTGTGGTAACGAAGCACCATTTGCAGGAGGCTTTATGTTGTTATGTTAATTGGAAGAAAAGTGCAGCTGAAGCGCATCGAATGCTTGTAGAGGTTTATGGTGACAATGCTCCAACTGATAAATCATGTAGGGAATGGTTGCGACGTTTGAAGAATGGTGAATAGTTTTGTATACTATGAGCTGCTACAACCTGGTGATTCCATTACGGGCGATCGGTATAGGCTACAATTGATTAATTTGAGCAGTGCATTACGAGAAAAAAGACTGGTATACGAGCAAAGACATGACAAAGTTATTCTTCTCAGTCTGCCTGATGTCTCAAAAGTCGTAAGAAATTATTTCGAAACGCTCAAGTGGGATATTTTACCCCACCCACTGTATTAGCTGGACATTGCTCCTTCTGATTACTGGTTATTTCGATGGAAACAGCATGATTTGGCAGGTCACCAGTTCACTTCTTCCGCAGAAATTGAAAATTGGCTCCTAACCTGGATCGCCTCAAAAGACGAGAAATTTTTTCGAGATGGAATTCGAAAATTGCCTGAGAGGTGGGAAAAAGTAGTAGCCAGCGATGAAAATACTTTTATTAATCTGTTCATTCATTTTGTTCTGAATTAAATGCATTTTTGACCACACAAAAAATGACTGAACTAATTTGTACTCCCAATAGTTATACTGAAATGTGGGGAAAATAAATGTTCTTTAGTAAAATATGTATCCTTCAGGACACTGCACACAGATTTATATATAAACTCACGATTAAAATTTTCATTCCAAAATTACGGTAAAGTCACCGGCAACGGTCTGTCCATCCAATTAACTATATAGTCTATAGTTAGGAGAATTTCCTCAACTTCTTAGGTTCCAAACCGTTAACAACTTGTATGGTTAAAAAACCGTGGATACAAAACTTGATGGTTTTGTAACCATTTACAACTGGCATGGTTTCAAAACTGTAAAAATAGTTTTACTAGTTTTTGGAGTTAGGCTATGTTTGCATGGCTTTTCGTTGGTTAGTGGACAGTGAAGTTAGTTTGTGGTTGAGTTGACTTGTGTTTTGCCAAGAGAATTACGGAATGTGATTTAACAATCTATTGGTGCCATCTGGAGAGAGGAAAAAACCAGATTTTGTTTTGTTTTGCTAAGCAGCCCAGCCGTGCTGCCATCTAGGCTAGAATGAGAGTTTCGTATTCCAAAAGAGCAGAGTCATCAATTGAGGAAAGCAGGACACTGGAAAATCCTCATGCATTGAATGAAGTAAAGAAATATTGCGGTGTCAACGTTGGGATTTGAATCTCCGTTCAGGCGGTAATGCGATTATCTGATTAGCTCTTTCGGCTAAAGTATGTATAGTAGGTGAAAAAAAATCATTGAAACTCCTTGAATAACTTTTGATCTAATGATTGGATTCTCTTCTGCTAGGATTTAATCTTAATGGTTCGAGGGGGCTACTGAATTGACAGTTTCGAATTCAAGTCTAATCAATCGACAATCAAAGTTTTGCAAAAAATTATATAATTCGTCTAGAAAAAATGAATTCAATGCTAAAAATATTTTTAAATAATCATTTATTATTTTTTATTATTTTATTTAGTAATAACTGAATAATTTGTGAATTGCATGGTATACAAACTTTTACATAATTTCAAAAAATGTAATTTTATATGGAAAAATACGAAATTTAAACGGAATTGGTCTAATAGTTCCTGAGAAATCGAATTTCAAAAATCTGACTTTGACAGAATTCCATATTTTTGGAACTATTATACGAATTCTGTAAAAAATTGGTATTTTCCTATGTAAATTACATTCTTTAAAATGATGTAAAAATTTGTTTACCCTTCAACTGAAAAATGTTTTCGACTGTTACTAAAAAATTATTAAAAAAAATAGCAAAAAAAAATATGCTGCAAATTATTTTCTGGCTTAAATTATTTTTGGATAAACGATATTTATAATTGCGTGCAAAATTTCTTCAATTCGCTTAAAAAAATTCTCGTGACATGGCAAAATACGCATTAAGTAAAATTAACATTAAGAGGTCCAAACTTTCAACCGCTCTCTTGACCAAACTATTAGATCCATCTTTCCCAGTAGGGGAAAAAAGAGCGCTGCACCATACTTTAACGCTTAGTGACCTCCCTTACTATAGTTCTATGGGATGAGCGATTCATCCCACTACGGATCGACCACCTCTCGTCTATAGGATGAGTGCTACACCCCACTTCCTCAGTATGGTTGAGAGTTCAACCACACTGATAAACTCTTAGTAGTGATGATGTAGCATGGATTGAACTAAACAAATTCTTTTTAAAAGTATTTTAGTATTTACTTCGTTACAAATATGGGTATATTTGAAAAATTTGACGCTTTGCTTGTAATCTAAAGCGAGTTCAAAGTGAATTTTTCATTTGAAAAAATTACCAAAAATTCGAGAAATGCCCTCTATTTTTAGTTGCATGCTCTTAACGTAGTATTGTTTGGAATGAAAATTACTTCTTAAAAATTCTGAGTTCATATTTTTTGATATTCATTAAAATGGATATTTCTTCCTAAAATGTGTAAGATTTTAGTAAAAGAAATAAAAATATCAGATTTTACCTTCGCAAAAAAATACATATTTTAATACATATTTGAATGCATTTTATCGCATATGCTAGCTTTATGACAGTGGTTCTCAATTAGTTGTCCAAAGTGGTTCCAAGTGTTCCCCTCTCCAAAAGCATATTATTAGTAAAAATATCAAAAATTTGTTTAGTTCCAATTTTGAATTTCAGTTTGAACACTAAGTTTTTAAAAGAAAGATAGAAAAAAAAGAGTTTTTTCTGTAATAAAAAATGTTACAATCTGGCGTGCAAAATAGCAACAAATAGTGTATTTATCAACAAATAGTGTATAATAGTATATCAAGCTTTTCTTTTAAAACATCAGTTTGGTGAGAGTGAGCAGTCGCCGAAGAGCAGGGAAATATTTTTCCCACACATAAATATCAAATAGGGTTATATTTTGAATGAAAACCAATGATTTTTGTAATTTTATGCAATTCTGTCCAACTCGGAATTGGGTTGACTGTTCAAAGCCGGTTAAAAAATAAAATACATTCAACAAATTGATAATACATGCAGCTCTAGATAGTTGAAAATTCTAACTATGGTACTAACGGAATTGTATCCTGAATGCGGATCACGAAGCATTAAACACGGAATTGAACATTAAAAGCCGTTAACTCGGAATTGGGTTGACTGTTCAACGCCGGTTACAAAATAAAATACATTCAACAAACTGATAATACATGCAGCTCTAGATGGCTGAAATTTCTAACTATGGTACTAACGGAATTGTATCCTGAATGCGGAACACGAAGCATTAAACACGGAATTGAACATTAAAAGCCGTTAACTCGGAATTGGGTTGACTGTTCAACGCCGGTTAAAAAATAAAATACATTCAACAAATTGATAATACATGCAGCTCTAGATGGTTGAAAATTCTAACTATGGTACTAACGGAATTGTATCCTGAAAGCGGAGCACGAAACATTAAACACGGAATTGAACATTAAAAGCCGTTAACTCGGAATTGGGTTGACTGTTCAACGCCGGTTACAAAATAAAATACATTCAACAAACTGATAATACATGCAGCTCCAGATGGTTGAAATTTCTAACTATGGTACTAACGGAATTGTATCCTGAATGCGGAACACGAAGCATTAAACACGGAATTGAACATTAAAAGCCGTTAACTCGGAATTGGGTTGACTGTTCAACGCCGGTTAAAAAATAAAATACATTCAACAAATTGATAATACATGCAGCTCTAGATGGCTGAAAATTCTAACTATGGTACTAACGGAATTGTATCCTGAATGCGGAACACGAAGCATTAAACACGGAATTGAACATTAAAAGCCGTTAACTCGGAATTTGGTTGACTCTTCAACGCCGGTTACAAAATAAAATACATTCTACAAATTGATAATACATGCAGCTCTAGATGGCTGAAAATTCTAACTATGGTACTAACGGAATTGTATCCTGAATGCGGAACACGAAGCATTAAACACGGAATTGAACATTAAAAGCCGTTAACTCGGAATTTGGTTGACTCTTCAACGCCGGTTACAAAATAAAATACATTCTACAAATTGATAATACATGCAGCTCTAGATGGCTGAAAATTCTAACTATGGTACTAACGGAATTGTATCCTGAATGCGGAACACGAAGCATTAAACACGGAATTGAACATTAAAAGCCGTTAACTCGGAATTGGGTTGACTGTTCAACGCCGGTTAAAAAATAAAATACATTCAACAAATTGATAATACATGCAGCTCTAGATGGTTGAAAATTCTAACTATGGTACTAACGGAATTGTATCCTGAAAGCGGAGCACGAAACATTAAACACGGAATTGAACATTAAAAGCCGTTAACTCGGAATTGGGTTGACTGTTCAACGCCGGTTACAAAATAAAATACATTCAACAAACTGATAATACATGCAGCTCCAGATGGTTGAAATTTCTAACTATGGTACTAACGGAATTGTATCCTGAATGCGGAACACGAAGCATTAAACACGGAATTGAACATTAAAAGCCGTTAACTCGGAATTGGGTTGACTGTTCAACGCCGGTTAAAAAATAAAATACATTCAACAAATTGATAATACATGCAGCTCTAGATGGCTGAAAATTCTAACTATGGTACTAACGGAATTGTATCCTGAATGCGGAACACGAAGCATTAAACACGGAATTGAACATTAAAAGCCGTTAACTCGGAATTTGGTTGACTCTTCAACGCCGGTTACAAAATAAAATACATTCTACAAATTGATAATACATGCAGCTCTAGATGGCTGAAAATTCTAGCTATGGTACTGTTGTGTCACAACAACCAGAAATAAGACGTGAGTTGTATCAAACAATTTATTTAAACATTCACACGAAAAATCACAAAATATTACCCAAACGAAATATCTCTTCTCAGAAAAAAACTCTCTTCTTCAACAACAAAAAAAAGAACATCACTTCTCGTGTGTGTCTCTCAAGCAACATCATTTTAGCATTACCTCTCGAGGAATTGATTCCTTTAGCTCAGTTGTCACACTGTTACGTTACAGTCTAACTCCTCCCTTCCACAGAGTTTTCTTTGCAAAAGTAGGAAATGGCAAAAAAACATACATAAAATTTTGTCAAAACTGATCTATATAGGTTGACATAAAACTGTTTTGTTTATCGGTATATAGGAAAATAAAACAGTAAAGGAAAATAAACAGGAAAATTGGAGTCACGAATCTTTTCAGTGAGTAAGTCATCGTTTTTCGCCGTTTGATCAGAAGTAACGATGTGTTCATTGGAATCGACTATACCGAGCTGTACATTATCTTTATTTTCTACTTCCCTCATTTCATTCATATTTTCTTGTTTTCGAGTCATTACAGCACTTATCATTGGGACTTCAAACGAATTTTCCAATAGAGCAGCCGTTTTGTTACCCAATAAATAATACCCTTTATCAAGAGAATCACCTAATACAGCTGCCTTAGTAACCACTTTTCCTAACTTACAGTTTAATTCAACTACGGCTAATGGAAAACAAAATGATTCTTCCTGTATTGGAGTTTTTATCCAAACAGATTCATCCGTGTACATTTCAGGTTTTACAAATCTCCTAGGAATTAAATCCAAGGTTGCGCCAGTGTCTCGTAGTATTGAAATGCCAACGCCATTTACCACGCCAATGCTCGTATATGGTGTCATTATATCAGGAAACCTTGATTCCGAAACGTGAAGCGAAGCCACAGTTTCTGAATTTGTTTTCGCCTTGGGACATTGAGGGCGTAGATGATCATACGAACCACATTCATAGCATCTAAGATGTCTTTTTCTTTCAAATTCTCTTTCGCGAACATTTTCTTTAACATTATTTTTCTGCCAAGTCAACTTTTCTTCAGTTCTGGTATCACTTTGGTTTAGAGATCGCCAAGAATCATCTTGGTTACTTCGATTATAAGACACAGACTTTTCCTTGAAACTGTTTTTTAAACTTTCATAGTCGTCCAATTTTCTGGCTAATTTGGAATAAGAATTCAATTCCATCCAATCTTCAAGAAAATGATCTCTCATGTCATTTGGTACATGACGTTTCATTTGCTCGGTAACCATCAAACTCTTAAGATCATCGAAAGTGGTAATTTTTACTTCAGAAACCCATTCGCTAAAATAGCAATTTAATTCTTGTGCAAAATTTCGCCAAGATTTTTCAGGTGATTTAAAATGTCGATAAAAATTTTGTTTGAGTTCCTCTGCATTAAGCTTATATTGTTTAAGAATCAATTCTTTTACAAAGTCGTAGTTATTGGCATCATTAGGAGACTCTCTCGCCAACATATTTGAAATGTCGGGTGGTACTACGCTCAATAGGTAAGGCACCCATTCATCTTTAGGAATTTGTGCAATTTCTGCTCGACGTTCAAAATTTATCAGATACAACGACATTTCATCTTTACCTTCATTAAATTTTGGTGTTATTTGTAAAATCTGTATTTTATGAATTGTTTCACCTGATACCGGTCTGTTTTGGTGCTGAATTTGAGAATTTGCTTCTAATTCGAGTTTAAGCAATTCCAATTGATGTTGCCGTTCAAGTTCTTCCCGCCGTTCTTGTCTTTCAAGTTCTTCTCGCCGTTCTTGTTTTTCAAGTTCTTCTCGCCTAATTCTCTCCTCCGTTATACGAGTCAAACACATCTTTACATCCTCAACCTCATAATGTTTACTAGACATTATTTTTTTAATTTCACAAACATTTGCTTGAGGTGGAACAGATTCACCTAATTCGTCGGCCAATTCTATCAAATCCACTTTTTTCGCTTTATTAAGAGAAGCCATAATTTACAACTGATAAAAAACTACATATACAATCACTGACTACCTTAAATCAACTACTCTTACCATATCCCGCCGCTGCCACCAGTAAAATTCTGTTGTGTCACAACAACCAGAAATAAGACGTGAGTTGTATCAAACAATTTATTTAAACATTCACACGAAAAATCACAAAATATTACCCAAACGAAATATCTCTTCTCAGAAAAAAACTCTCTTCTTCAACAACAAAAAAAAGAACATCACTTCTCGTGTGTGTCTCTCAAGCAACATCATTTTAGCATTACCTCTCGAGGAATTGATGCTTTTAGCTCAGTTGTCACACTGTTACGTTACAGTACTAACGGAATTGTATCCTGAATGCGGAACACGAAGCATTAAACACGGAATTGAACATTAAAAGCCGTTAACTCGGAATTGGGTTGACTGTTCAACGCCGGTTACAAAATAAATTACATTTAACAAATTGATAATACATGCAGCTCTAGATGGCTGAAAATTCGAACTATGGTACTAACGGAATTGTATCCTGAATGCGGAACACGAAGCATTAAATACGGAATTGAACATTAAAAGCCGTTAGCTCGGAATTGGGTTGACTGTTCAACGCCGGTTACAAAATAAAATACATTCAACAAGCTGATAATACATGCAGCTCTAGATGGTTGAAATTTCTAACTATGTGCTTGAAACTTTAATTAGGGTTTTAGAACAATAACTTCAATAATAAAATATTTGAGTATTACGTAAAAGTCGTTTAAGCTTTAACCTGAATTTACAATAGATATTAAAAGAATGGTGTATTACATGCGTCTGACGTAAATGCGGATTTTTGTTTACAAATTATTAATGGAAAAACCAAATCTCTCTTCCTTAACATACAGGCGTAAAATGTTGTTATGAATTCGTTAGATTCTCCAAAGGTCAAAGCTACATGCATTGACGAAGTGCTGATCAAAAAATGGTCTCTTTTTCTCTATAAACACTCGAATAAATTATCTTATCGAAAATCGTGTCAAAGGTGAAATATTCAGGTTGGCAACAGAATTGGCTTTAAAGTCAGACAGAACACGTTATACGCCAACACTGGAACGGAATTAAGAATTTGTAAGTGTATCTTTATTTACTATATCTTTTTTTCTACGATCAAAGCATAAAAATTTTAAACCTTTAAATATTATTGAATTCAATAATATTTTAAAAGCAGTTTATTTATAATATTTAAAAAAAATGCTTTTAACGTTTTCAAAAGTTTTAGCATTATATTACTAAAAAACTACGATATACCGATCAATATATCTATTTTTACTTTATAGATCTGTACAAATTTCGTTGTTCACTTAATTCTTTGTTTAACTGGATAATAATTTATTTGCATAGCTTTTGATTTACCATCTATTCAATTAGTGGATTTTAAGCAATAGCCTTAACCTTCAACTTTAGTAGTATTTAACTGAACATAAAAGTACATGCAACAACTCATAAGTACTGTAGGTAACAATGTAGGTAACAACTGATAAGTACTGAAAGGAACAAGTGTTAAATGAACATGTGCAACTGAACGTATAGGGTATATTTTGGGCCGCCTAACAGAGCAAACTTGCTTTCGCGATTTATATTTAAAATAAAACTAAATACTAATCTTTCAAAGTGGCTCTAAAAGATTAGTTTATTCTAGTTTCACACTTTGGCAGAGTTAATCAAATTTTTGACCTTCCCATCTATACGAAATAGTGAAGTTGCACTGATTGGATGTTATTACTCTTTCTGTAACTGTTTAGTAAACTTTAATTTTCATCTATTTACTTTTTTTTTTCTCAACCTTGATCATCATGTTAAAGAAAAATTTCATTTGAAATGTACAGAGTGATTATTTGAAAACTGGCCATCTTGAATAACTTTTTAATTAAATCAAATTTAAAAAAAACATTTATCAATTTTGTTTTGCTTGGAGATATTTTAGACACTACACTAATCAATTGGGGAACTTTTCTCCTCTTTCCAAAAAAAGAGGTGATGGTCCATGAGATAGAATTTCTTCGGCTTGGTGGTCCGTAAGGATCAAGATTGATGATTGCTGTTATGGAATGAAACTATAAAATAAATTATAGAGTGAAGCTAAAATAAAATCAATTGAGGAACTTTTCTCCTCCTTCTGAAAATAGGGGCTGTGGTCCACGAGATAGAATTATTCCAGCTTGGTGGTCCGTGGGGATCAAAAGATTGGTGATTGCTGTTATAGAGTGAAACCAAAATAAAATTAATTGAAGAATTTTTCTCCTCCTTCTGAAAAAAGAGGCTGTGGTCCACGAGATAGAATTATTCCAGCTTGGTGGGCAGTGCGAATCAAAAGATTGGTGATTGCTGTTATGGAGTGAGACTATAAAATAAATTACAGAGTGAAACTAAAATAAAATCAATTGAGGAACTTTTCTCCTCCTTCTGAAAAAAGAGGCGGTGGTTCACGAGATAGAGAATTTTTTCGGCTTGGTGGTCCGTATGGATCAATAGTTTGGTGATTGCTGTAATAGAGTGAAACTAAAATAAATTTAAATTACATAAAACGTAATCCCTGAAATCCTGCCGCATTTAGCCTGACGTCAATGGGTCTCAAACTAACGAAAATTTTTACTGCTGTAAATAATTTATGTATGCGCTACTAGCAGAAAGTAGCATAAAAAAGCAGCAGTCGCTTAGACACCAGCTTGTGTCACAGTAGACGTCAGAAATCAGTTATCTATTCTTCGAACCCTGACAAATCCTTTTAAAGTTAAGCTTTCATCATAATCAGATTAAAAACGAGTAAAAAGCGAAATTCAGTTTAAATTGAAACTAAATGAATGCTTTTTCCACCTTTTAGCTGCCTTCCATTGAAAAGTAGGTTTAAAATACAATGATATTAGATCGAAATATAAGCCTGGAAATTTAATACTATATTCCGATAAAAGCAAAAACTTTAGAATGCGAATGAATAATAAATTTGTTTTGCTACAGCCTGCTGCGTTTTGAGCATTTTTATACTTCTGTATAATGGTATTTTCATTCAAAGGAACCAAAATAGGAAAATTTAGGAGTCAGGGTGCTTAAAAGATTATTTTTTACTTAAGCTCCTAACTTTAAAAATTATGAAAGGAAGCAGTAAAAATAAAACTAAATCTTCTATTCTATCTTTAGATTCTATTAAAGTTTTATTGTCATATTGACATATTAAAAAACAGGTATATAAAGACAGACTTTAAAATTGCAAATTTTTTTATAAAACTAAGTTTTTTTTTAAAAAAAAATATAAAAAACGGATATTTTTAAAAAAAATATCTAACTTAGAAAAATATTTTTCTTATAATATGGATGCCACTGGTGACTAACAATCTCAGAAGTGGTGAAATAAAAAGCAAAAATCTATTAAAAGAGATTAAAATTAGCTTCTTTTTCTTCACATTTCTTTCAGTTTACTATTAAAAGTGAATGCAAGGAATCTTTTCGTTCTAAATATGTATAATTTGCAGTGTAAGTCATGGTGGTAGTTACAATGGAATAATTAAAGAGATTAAAGAAATAAAAGGGACTTTAGTTTCTACCTAATCACTTTCAGTAACTTTTATAATGATGAAAAAAAATTACTTACTATTTACATATTTTAATTCATATAAATGATCTTATTTTTCAGAAAAATTCTTCAAATTTTAAAGTTAATTATTAAAATAGCGAATGTTTGCTATTATTTCAATGCAATATAATAACAGAGTTAAATATTGAAATTATTGATACATTTGTAAGGGAAGGTTTTCTATCTTCCTACTATGTGCGATTTTGGATAAATAAAAACGAAGTAAATTGGAGACATCACAACATTTAATATACACAGTTATTTACAAGTTAATATAAAATATATAAATCCATTAATACTTTTACATCCCAATGTCTGGAACGTCAATATAGTAATTATTATTATTGAGTTGTCTTAGCAACGTTGTTTTTATTTTTCATAAAACTAAAATATAAATGCTTGTTATGTTATTGCTCTTGCGCACCACAACCGTCATCTATGAAAAGGTACCCCTGGTGTCAATAAGATAGTGCCTTTTGCTTGACTTGTCAAAAAGAAAGAGGCGGCAATTTGGATGGCCGTAGTCGTTGGCCTCTTCAATCGACTGGCCCGTTAGTTTTCCGAAATATTTGTTGGTTTTTGAAATTGGCAAGGTTTAACACAGCGATGTGCCTTGTTTCCAAATTTAAAATGGTACCAACATAACTTATAACGAGAAGATTGGGATCTCGAACGGCTACGGTCTCGAGCTCTTACAGATTTATCTTGAGATCTACTCCTTGTAATGAATGTATCAAATTTCTTAGTTAATTCTGCAATATTAATCTCCAATGAATTAAATTTTTCGTTACTAATGTTACTATGCTTAAAATTTTTACTGGATACTTTATCAACTGTACATAACTCTGTTGAGCTAAATATGCCAATAATTTTGTCTGCCATCTCTGCCATTTTATCCAAAGAATCAGAGCTAATAGATAATATAGCTTGAACCTGTTGTGGTAGACTCTGTAGCCAAAGTGATTTTAGCAATTCCTCAGAAATGGAATTTTCAGCCAAACCTTTCATTTGTCGCAACAAGTCAGATGGACGCTTATCGCCAAGATTAAGTGTAGTCAACACCTTTTTTAACCTGGCTTCTTCAGAATCTGTCAATCTACTTAACAATGCATTTTTTAAGGCGTCGTATTTTCCATTCATTGGCGGGTTTAACAAAATATCCTCAACGAAATCTAAGCTATTTTCGTCCAATGAGGCAACGACAATGTTATACTTAGTTAAATCACGAGTAATATTGCCGTTAGCAAACTGTGCTTCAAGTTGTAAGAACCATAACTTAGGTTTATGTCGCCAAAAAATTGGTGGTTTAACTGCCACTTTGTTTACTTCTAAATTCACATTATCTTGAGTTGATGAATTTAAATTATCGTTTGTGCTTTCCTCCATGCTTAATATAAAGATAATTATAAAATAATGGTAATGCACAAACCTTTCTTTTATCCAAAATAAAATCTTCGCACTGTTAAACTAATCACGTCCTGAGGTCACCAGTTGTAAGGGAAGGTTTTCTATCTTCCTACTATGTGCGATTTTGGATAAATAAAAACGAAGTAAATTGGAGACATCACAACATTTAATATACACAGTTATTTACAAGTTAATATAAAATATATAAATCCATTAATACTTTTACATCCCAATGTCTGGAACGTCAATATAGTAATTATTATTATTGAGTTGTCTTAGCAACGTTGTTTTTATTTTTCATAAAACTAAAATATAAATGCTTGTTATGTTATTGCTCTTGCGCACCACACATTATTTTAATGGAAATATCAGGATTCTTAATTTTAAAGGAAATGTGTATATTTTCCAATAAGTTCATAGCTGACAGATTTATTCTTCTATCTTCGAAAAAACTAATTTTGTGTTTATGTTGTTAGAAACTTACAAATTGAGTGTTTCGGGTCATTTAAGCCACAGTCATTTTTATATATGTCTGTTAAAAAATCTTCTTAACTATTTTAAAAACAAAGAAATTACTCAAACACTTTGTACTCTTATTCAAAAAGCTTTCAGATTTTTTTTGTACACTGTAAAGTAGTAAAAAAAATAACTGCAAACACCTGTTTAAGTAGATAATTACTCGTATTTGAACAAACAAATTCTGTAAATTTTAACTCCTTCCTTCTCGCTCCCTTGAAAATGACGGGGGGAGGTTTCGCCCTCCATTTCTCCCTCCCGTGATATTTCCGGGCAGGAGTGTTCAGTGGTAACGTGCCTATAAGAATAAAATAATTCATTTCTTTTGTCCAGAAAACACTTTATTTCTCATTTTACACACCTGATGGCAGTACCAGGATATTTTTAAGGTAATTGTTGATAGTTAAGTTATTTTAAACTAGATGTCAGCACCAATCAAGGATGCGGGGATAAAAAAAACACACTTTTATGACAGTTTTCTTGGAAATTAACCGATCGTTAAGGGTTAACAGACAATTCTATAAAATAAATTTCTCAGCATTATGATCGATGCAGCAGCATTCGTTCGATCAATCGACGTTGGAATTCAAATATGGGTCAGCTCATTGTGAAGTTGAGTGCTTTGTCTTTTTGAGCTACCTACTCCGTTTAAAGAAAAATCTTAAACATTTTTTATCTTTAAAGTCTTACTTAATTGAAATAATATTTAAGTGTAAAAACGCTTAGAACTATACTGGGGCACCGTATGATAATGTCTGGCAAGTTGAGCTAAACTTAACTAAAAAAAGTATATCTAAAGAAATGTAATCATCATGTACAGTATCAGTTTAAAAATAAAATCGATGCGTAGTTTCATATGTACGATGTTCAAAATCATAAATTTTAGATGGAAAATAGGAGCAAGTATAGTAAATAATCGTAAAATGATTTTAAAAAAAAATAGAGTTATTGTACGGTAAGCGAAGCTGCATGGCAAAAATTAGAATTTGAACTGATTGTTTTAATCCGTCTATGATAAGGAAGAAAAAACAGAGAAAAACCGTTTTCTCAACAAAACAGCTTTAGACCGTCAAACATACTAAATCTGCAAAAAGAAGGGACATTTTTTACAGTGCTCAAATACCAGATAAAAACAGAAAAAGTTTCTGTTTCTCCTTAAACAGTTTTTTTTCTGAGGAAAATGTATTTTTCTTCTGTAAAATTTAAAATTATTTATTAAAGTGTAATTTGATCGAGATCAAGAATGAGATTTTTTGCTGCTTAAAAGAGCATTCTATCTCTCACTTATTAATAAAAACTGATAGCATCGCAATATGTTTTACTTCATGTCACTTTCAACCATTTAAAACGTTTTCGTTGTTACGTTCAAGTTATGAAAATTAGCCCTTCCAGTTAGCATTTGATTTTTAATATGCTGATATAATATTATAAGATAATTATAATTATTATATTACTCTAACTAGATATTATATATTTCTTTTTGTTTTTTTCTGAGTCAATTTACTATTTAAGACATTGTGAAAGTTTAGAAAGTTTTAATATTTCTATTTTGTTTAAAGATTTCTTTTGTTTTTTTAAAGAGCCAAAATAAATATATTTATCACTGAATTAATGTAGCTCCACTTTTATTTGAAATATTGTAAAAATATTTTCCTTCTAGAACATATATACTACCAACGTACCGCAACATATATACTACGAAAATGCAACAAAACATGTTCTTAGTAAGTATGCTATTATATTATTTATACATTTTATTTAACTGTTTTAAAATGTTTTAATTTCAAAAATGAAAATTATCCTAAATAATAATAATCTTTTTGTGCTAATTTAATGATAGAGATAAAAATGTAAAGCTATAGTCAAAGATTAAGTACGATTGTGCTAATGCGTCCTTATTGTGATAATGCGTATATTTTTTTGAATACAAAAAAATACCGTGGCTTAGACTTTATATTTCTAATCCTAGACACTGTTCTGTATAATTCTTCTTCTTCGCGGCACTACAGATCAGATCAGGCTCATGCCGTTCCAACGAATATCTTTTTTTATGCAGCGAGATGCATGTTTGGTTGGTTGGTTCTAATGCCACTTGCACACACGGGCAAGCCTGTTTGGTAACACCGACCAAATTTAAGGCAAAGTGTTCGTTTGTTGTTTATCAGTGGGGCCATCTATGGCCAAGAATACGATTTCTGCCACACCAAACGTCACACTCGTTTTTTATAGGGCGGACCCATTAATACATCCATTCATTCATTCACAGATCGTAATTTTGACCTGAATCAGAGAACGATCGATCTCCAATCCAGTAACCCCAGAGGTATTGATTTGTTATGGGAACATGGAGTACTTTTGAGACTCGACAGATTTAACGTGCATCAGTCACTTTACTACACGGGGAGTCTTCGATTGGCTGTGTTCGAACCCACGAACTCTCGGACATGGGCCCAGCGACCTACCGACCAGGCTATCTCAGGCTGCATGCTTTTTCCAATTGACCACCTTTGATATTTTAAAACTTTTCTCGGTGAGCTGCGATGGTTGAGGGAATCGAGCACTTGCCTCCCAATGCGGTGGTCCAGGTTCGAATCCTAGCGGTGGTTGGTTGATACGAATTCTGCTCCAGGCTCGTACCGATTGGTTGCAGAATTCGTATCAACCAGTCACCACCCCTCACCGAGTTAACTAATCACTGAGGAAAACGCAAAATATGCTCAATAGGTGAGGGATCATCGGTTAGAATCCCCTTGACGTCGAACAAACCGATCATAGGAGGTAGTCGTTGTTTTCCTCTCAATAAAACGCAAGAGTGGGTTAGTTCCATCAAGAAAAAGGAAAAAAGTCCTCGAGGAAAGTCAGTTTATCCTAATGCTTGATCCACGAATTATCTTGTCCTTTGGATTGGGTTTACAGAATTGAACATTGCTAGTCGCAAACTCAGAATTGGGTGACTGTTCAACACCGGTTAATAAAATAAAATTTTTCTCTGTGTCTTCAAGCTATGGGAGTACTTTTCTAACCCAGCTGCTTAGTTTATACTTAGTCGGGCTGTTATCTTTTAATCTAAATAAGTGCCCATGATTCGCCAATATAGTGCCACGTTTGGTTCGATTTGATGACTTTTACTGCATCTGGTGACTTTCATCGACTATAAATTTCGTTATTGTAAAGGTTTCGCCAAAAGTTATTGTCTAGGACAACAACGATAATTTTTCGTAGCATTTTTTCACAAATTAGTAGTCTGTTTTATATATGCTTGCTCATGCCAGTTATTGCTGAGTTAGAGGATTACTGGTCTCGTTAGTGTCTTATTTCTCCAAAATTGGAAAACTGAAATATATTTACATTACTTTTGTGTATTACTGGATACTGATGTTTCATAAAACTAGCTAGAATTCCACTCCTTTTTCATACTTTGAATTCAATGAATATGTGTGTTACAGTTCTTCAAAACGTTTCTTTGTTTTCAAGATAAAGAAGGGTGAAAATGACTTAAGATTTTTAGACCAATTCATTAACTGATATTTTTTTTTCTTCTTTCGCTTTTTAAACTCCAATACGATTTTATATAGTTTCAAAAGGAAGAAAAATTTCAAAAAAATCAAATTTTTTCTGGTGAAAAAGAGGTGAAACCCGAGATGAAACAACAAAGACAAAGCTTTTACTCGCAACTCCAGAGAAGCTCTCTTAAATTAACATTGCTTGGAAAATAATATCAATTTTAAAAGGCAATTTATTACATTAACAACCTTCCATAATTTCTTTTCTTGTGGTACACAAAATTTTCCTTTCTGTTTCGGTTCAGGATGCTATTCGTTTTATTAAAAATACCTCAAATAACTGAAACTAATATCAATCTTTACTATATTAACAATCTCGGTTGGGGGCACTAATGCAGATTGTCTCGTAGAAATATCTCGTGAAATCTTGATGTAGTGGTTTTGAACTTTAGTTGGATCACCTTTATTATTGTAATCTCCTAGCTTTGTACCATTTATTATTTATTGCAACATTTATTGCAACATTTATTATCAGCATTCATCATTTTATGTTATTTCTTTATCTAAATTCTCAATCTTAATTTATTATTCAAAATTAAACACTTTCTCACATTTTATTATTTACATCCACCTTTTGGTTTTATTTTTAGATTGAAATAGTCAAGAATTAACATTTTAAGTTTTTCCCTTAACCAATCCGTGAGAACCGAAGAAATCCCTCAATCTATTTAATAAATTACACTAAATAGTAATTCCCTTAAGAGTCCATCGGAGCTTGTTTGCCAGATTTTCCCTAGTTTTTGAGAGTGAAGCACTTCAATTTTCGATTAATCGGCTCACATTTACACATTATACACATTTGCACATTATACACACATATATATACACGCACATTATTTTAAGGGAAATGTATACAGTTCCAAATAAGTTTACACCTTACAGATTTATTCCTATATCATCTAAAAAATTAATGTTGTGTTTGTTTCGTAAAAATCTACACATAGAGTGTTTTGGATCATTAAAGCCACAGTCATTTTGATAAATGCCTGTTAAAAAATCAGTGTAACTATTTTAGAAACAAAGAAATTGCAGTAGCATTTCGTACTTTGCAGTAACATTTTTTTTTGTACACTGCAAATTTTTTTTCAATTTACGTAAAAAACTGTCAGCTGGTTTGTCAGTATAAAGCCGTTTATTTCATCGAAACTGTTATTTAAATGTTTAAGTATAAAATTACTCTTATTTGAAATATATATATATATATATATATATATATATATACCTGTTTTTTTTTAATCTGTAGGTACTCTTCCTAGCTCTTTTCTCCTACGCTTTTGCTGGAGCAAGTAAGTTTTAAATTATGTCAGTTACTTTAAGATTTTCTATTTTGCTTTAATATACTTTGTGAAAGAAAGTATTTTCTGAAAGGGATTCAAATAATTTTTCAAAAACAAAAATTTTCGAAACTGTTAAGCATAATACTGGTAATTAAAGTTTTGTCTGTTTTGTAACTGCGTGGAAATTACGGCAACCGTTTGCAAGCGTTAACAAATACAAGTGATCCTCTTTTAACTTTAATACATGTTAATGTTAATGCATATTGAATCATAATTTTGAGTATTTTTTTTTGAAGTTAGAAGCAAGTATAAAAAAGAAACATGTTTCTGAAACTTTTTCCGTTTTTACACTTCATTATGTAATCATAAGGTAAAATTTGACTGAAACACAGTTTTTCATAACTCTTAAATTGGAAACTAAATCGAACCAGATTGTGGTTTAAAGTACCGGAGTAAACTGAATAAGGTATCCATATTGGGCCTAAGCCGCACCTTTCGAAACTATTTCTAGCTTTCCTTTAACTACAGTAGGGAACAAATGTTTTGTTGCATTTATACAAACACTTGATCAGTCCTGATTCCGGGTGATTTCCGGATCCCGTTCATGATTCCCTGATTTCAATTCTGAAATTAGTTTTGCTCCTAAAGTTTTTTAAATGACATTTATAGTCGACATTTTGTCGAAATGTGGAAGTTTAAATAAAGCGTTATATACAACAAGGAGTAGTGTAAATGCTACGGCAAATTTTTAGGCGAGTTAGGGCACATCGTCCGGATTAAAATTACATAGGTACCCATGACAGAAATGTCGTCATATGTGTCTAGGCAAGCTTCTTTATTATGAAGAAGAAGCATACATGTTCAGAAGCATACGAAGAAACATAACAGGGAAGCCCCTTAGCTACATATGACGACATTTCGGGCATAAATTTCTGTGTAATTTTTATCCTGATATTGTGTTCTAACACCCATAAATGTTTGTTGCAACATTTACCCGACCACCAGTCACATATAACATTTTTTAACTTGTACATTTCAACAAAATATAAACTAAAAACGTCATTTATTAAAATAAAATAAAAATTTGTTGCTTGGAGAGAGAAACTGATTGCAAATTTGAATTCAGCAATATGAAAACTTACAAGAACAGTTAAAAAATCTCTTGCAACAGAAAAAAAATTTCCTTATTTGTGTTATTCTTAGCGTTATTCTTTCTTAGTGCACTCAACTACTTTGGTGCTAGCCTAGTGCAACAGTGAACTGATTTTTTTAAACTAGAATGTGTTAAAAATTTTCAATTTTATATTTTCAAAAGCATTAATTGCCGACGAAAAATGGAGATGTTCGATTCTAACACGCAATGAAAATTACCCTTAAATCCCAGGAAAGTGTTAAATAAATGTTCATTTCGAACTGTATATTTCCAGCTATGTATAATAGTGCAATTAGAGGAAAAGATAATTAATGAAAAATTACATTTCATGTATAATACAACTGTTGAGGAAACAAATTTTAAAAAATATATTTGTTCAAAATATTGAAATAGATTATTATAAGAAAACCATTATATTCAAACTTATTATGATAAAAGAACACGATATCTAGGCATTAACAACTGAAGGGTGGAAGCATCAACAGAACATTTTGTTATCAAGCCTTCTTAGAAAGCTATCAACATTTTTTCCCTGTTTCGCTGTTATATACTAGGAAAAATTTAGGGAAATGCGTTGCAAAAATCTTTATTTGCAGATTTGGTTTACAGGGAAGATTTAACGATTTTAAAAGGTCTTCCAAGTGTAGTCAGATGGAAACTCTTTTATAATATCTATTTCCAAGAACTATTGCCATTTAATATAAAAATAATGTTTTCAATATGAAATTGAATATTTATGGTTCTTAGTAAAAGTGAAAGCATGTGGTTTGTAATTAATAAGATATAGATAGTTAAAACTAAGTCTTAAACGGCATTTATATATGTTCTCGATAATATGCATTTGTGTGCTTTGTTTCAAATATTTTGAATTTCAACTATTCTCAATCGAAGGGAAATTTTTATTTTGAGAAACAGAACACTTTTATATTGTGTATTAAATAATAAAAAAAAACTTTTTTGATTTTTATTTTTACAGCGAAGTTTAAAACAAAATGAGAAATATATAAAAAAATATCCTATGACTTTTTTTTTATTTCAATGTTTCAATTACCTCACGCTCAGGACTTTCATTTAATAGTGCAAACTTTTTATAAAGAAATTTATTAAAATTATTTTCAAAGTAATTTATTAGAAAGCGATCTACTCTTTTTCCTTCACGTCTCACTGTTATATATAAGGAAAAATTTAAGGAAACAGGCTGCAAATGTACCCATTTAGAAAACAACGATTGGTTTAAAGGGAAAATTTAACGATTTTAAAACATCTCCCATGTGGAGCCAGACGTATTTGGGAAAATTCTTTTATAATAACTATTTCAGAGAACTATTGCAATTTAATATAAAAATAATGTTTTTAACAGGAAATTGAATATTTTTGGTTCTTACAAGGGAGACTAGGGAAGTGTGACTCGCCAATTTTGAAATAAACTAGTAGGATGTATTCCTTATGAGGAATAATTTTAGGGGGCAACATTCGTTTCGGCCCATAGAAGGTCCTATGAGAGATAAAAAATAATTCAATATATAGAAAAATCGGTATTTTATTACTTCAATGCAGACTATTAGTTATTGTAATTATCTCATACTCCAATTAATTTTGTGGTACTTTCACGTACTATAAAATGCATATTTATTGACAAAATTGATTTCGAAAATTTTATACATCTGTAGTTTTCAGAAAAACCTGTTAGGTTTTTCTAAAAAAAAAATTGGCATAAATTTTTTTCCAGAAAATTTACCAAATCAATTGGAGTATGTAATTGCAAATTAATTAATAATTAATTAATAATTAATTAATAATTAATTAATAATTAATTAATAATTAATTAATAATTAATTCATAATTAATTAATAATTAATTAATAATTAATTAATAATTAATTAATTAACCAATTAATTGTAATATGAGATAATTACAATAACTAATAGTCTGCACTGAAGTAATAAAATATCGGTTTTTCTACATATAGAATTATTTTTTAACTCTCATAGGACCTTCTGTGGGCCGAAACGAATGTTGCTCCCTAAAATTATTCCTCGTAAGGCATACATCCCACTAGTTTATTTCAAAATTGGCGAGTCACACTTCCCTAGTCTTCCTTGTTAGTGAAAGTGCATGTAGTTCGGAATTAATAAGATATCGATATTTAAAGCTAAATCTTAAAAGGTGTTCAATTCCATAAATTATTGTCCTATGACAAAGAAATTGTATAATGAATATTTACGAATTAGAAAATAATTTCAAATGATACATCAAACTCATTTACGTGTTTTTCTGAAAATTAACTTTACTAAAATTAGCTAATTAAAAATCAGCCAAATAAATTTGGTTTAAAAATTTATGATTTAAAGGATAACTTAATAGTAACTCATTTATTAATAATAATCTTTCATTAGTTTTTATGGCTCGCTGTGTTTTTTTCTTATTAGTTCAGTCCTACATAGTCTCAGAAAAGTTTAAGTGTGATTAAATCAGTTTAATCTTTTCCTTACTGCTGGTACAACATGAGACAGTAGAGCATGGTACACCGTAAGCAAAGGGTTAAGATAAGTTACAATTTAAATAATTGTCTTAATATTTCTTCGAGTAATATTCTTAATAGATAGTCACAAATATTTCTAAATCGTTTTCATAAGACCAAAAACTTCTTTTAGCCATTAACCATTACAGGACCTAACTTTTAACTGAACGACTAACTTTAAATTCGACTGCTGGAAAAATTTCCGTCAACTTCGAATTCGTTGCCTTTTATTTAAAAAAAATATTTATTTTGAACTTATAGAAGCTAAAAAATAAATTAACACTAAATATATTTCTAGTTGATACACGAAGAGAAACTACCTGCCAAACTCACAAACGAAATTCTGGAGGGAACAGAGCTTTGATGAGATGGGACATTAGGTGTGATGCTCAAGGTTTGTATATGCCTCTTCAGTGCACTGAAGATACACCCAAATGGTGCGCCTGCTACAACAAAGAAGAAGCTATCACCCAACCATCGAGAGGAACAAAATCTTGCGAATGCCATCTGGCTAGAGATATAGCCATGAAAAACTGTAAGTAAACATTCATTCATAATTAATCAGTAAATTGTTTATGTTCTCGATAATATTGGTTTGTTTGTTTTGTTTTAACTACGTTGAATTTTACTTTTTCGCAGTCGAATAGAACCTTTAATTTTAAAGAATAGAACACTTTTATAATGTGCATTAACCCCTTAATGATCATTTAATTTTTAAGAAAACGTTCATAAAAGTGCCTATTTTGCCAAATATACGTGTTTGATTAGTGCTGACATCTAGTTTAAAATAAACTAACTATCTACAATTACCTTAAAAATATCCTGGTACTGCCATCTGGTGTGTAAAATGAGAAATAAAATGTTTTCTGGACGAAAGAAATGAATTATTTTATTCTTATAGGCGCGTTATTACTGAACACTCCTGTCCGGAAAATTCACGGAAGCGAGAAATAGAGGGCGAAACCTCTCCCCGTCATTTTCACGGGAGAGAGAAGGATAATAAATAAAGCTTTTTTTTTATTTTTACAACAAATTTTAAAATTAAATGAGACAAATATTTAAAAAAATATAGGAATTTTTCCAATTAAATGCTTCAATTATCACCCGCCTAGGACTTTCATTCTAAATCACAGAGTTTTTATAAAGAAATTAATTTCTACTACACAATCCAACTTATAAAAGCTTATTTGAAAATCTAATAAATAAATAAAAAAGAGCGAGGATGAGATCACTTTTAGGCAATTAACTTTAAATGCAGGGATAAAGTACAATTTATTCCTTTAATGTGCAAAAAAAATCATCCTAATTTAAAAAAAAGGCCTAGTTTGCTTTTAAACAAAACTCCACTAAAAGATAGAATAATAAAGTTTACCTTTGGTTTTGAGTTGTAACTGTTAATAAAGCTACCGAAATATCTTCGATGATAAAATTTTTAAATTTTAACCTGACAGCCTGAATCTCATAAACCACAGTAAGTATTAGATCGATACATTTCAGCATAGTAGTCAACAGAAATATTAAAATTATTTCTATTTCTGTCGTGAGATAAGATAGAACACTCATAAAATGTTCCATCACTTGCTGTACTTCTTCCTCACGCACCTTTTCGAACCATAACTTGAGAATCATATAATTTTCATGCTTTTGCTCGATAAGAAAGCCCCATCACCAGTAAACAGTATAACAGTATGTGGCACAATAGCACTGTTTATGCTTAAAATTTCAACAGCCAGATCAGAAAGGATCAAAAATAAATCTAAATAAATCTAAATAATTAATTAGTAACAAAGTTTTTATTTCTATAAAAATACAAAATTATTTTGACTAATCATTTAACATACAATTCAACAATAGTTAAATTTTTACTTAAAAGAACTTAACAAAATGAATCTTTTTTTTTAATGGCAGACGCTTGGAACTATTGTCCATTGGCTTCAGAAAGTGCCAGAACTGCTACCCTCTTCTCGTTACCCAGTGGGCACCTGTGGCTGCTCCATGGCTGTGGAGCAGCGTCGCCCATGTCACCCAACCACAAGCCCGTTTATTGGGCGGGTCACACATAAAGAAGAAAGGACATAGAACACAAAGAGAGAGAAAGAACATCCGTGCCCAGAGCGGGATTCGAACCCGCAGCCACTGGCTCCGCAGTCAGGCACGCTAATCGCTCGGCCACCTGGCCGGCTACAAAATGAATCTAAATAAATATTTAATGTATAATAAATTTTTTAACATTACTTAAATTATTGCTTGAGACAACCTAACAAAATTAATAAATAGCTATAGCGCTGCCAATGGATTGAATAATACAAGTTTATGGCGCCACATAAGAGAATAATCTGTACGGAGAGATTATAATAATTGGGTACCTGCAACTCGAGAAAAAGACGATCACTGATACACTGACACGTGACCTATGACCTCAGCACCAGATGATAATTTGTAAACAAGATGACGTGTTAAAGTCAAGGCATGTTTGCCCACATCTGTTAGAATGTTAATTCACGTGAAGTTAATTAAATACAACAGCGCATCGCTCATCGAATTTGTTAAAATATACTTTTTTTTCTTCTACATCTTTTTTCTCTTAGATTTATTATTGGTTTATGTATTTTATAGTAACCGAGATATATTTTTGTTTTTTGTGCTTGGTAACTTCGAGCTATAATTAGATTGTTTATGCTCTGCATGGATTTGTGCCTGTTCTTGTGTTAAGTAAGAAATATATAGTGAAAGAAATGAAATCTTTGTAAAAGAATATAGAATGTGTCTCTCAAGAGAATCGTGACTTGACTGACTTGGCTTACTCAAAATGGAATGGGAAACATAGTTTCAAATGGCCCCGTTTCAACAACCCATCAGAATCGAGATACACACATTAAGTCCCTTGCAAGTATCCCATTGCATTCAGACAAATTCACACTTTTTCTTCTTCAAAAAGGATCATATTTTCTTTAGTATGTTCGTCCAACAAAGATTAATTCCTACCAGTATGAGATCTATATGCACATATTTAACAAGATCGAAAGGATTTTTTTATCGTATCCATGGACAATTAAATGGCCACGTGTGCCTTCAGAACTGTATCCACAAGCTCCAATACATCATTACTGTTGAGGATCTCACGAAGTTCTGAAGTCAGTGGCACCATACATATGGATTGTAAAACATATGGGGTAAGGGCTGGGCACACGAGAATGTGATCCGGGGTAAGTTGGATAATTTGATACACTAAAATACGCATTAAGCAACTGTAAATGCAGAACCAACCACCAGGGCAAAGGTTGTTTTGGGGAAAAAGCTTTCATTTTTGTCTATTTGTACTTTTGTACATTGTTGTACATTTTGCATATTTATTCATTTTGATAAAGGAGCACTGTACTTTACTCTCAATACCAGATGGAAAAAAAATATTGTAATTTTGTTTACTTCTCTTTTTCAGCTGCTTTGCCATGTGATGTTCCCAAATGTGACCGATCAGGCAAATACGACAAGAAGCAATGCTGTGAGACAACCAGAAAATGCCACTGTGTGGATGCAGTTACTGGGCAAAAGAAAACTCAGCCGACATCTGACACAAACCTTGTCTGTTAATTAATTACCATTCCGTGGCAGGAATGGTCTTTTCGACCTGCATCGCTTACAACTGAAATGTTAATACCTGTTATTGTATCGAAAAATAGTTTTAAACAATCAATTTAAAATTAAAATGTTTTATGAATAAACATTTCTAATGTATGTTTGTGCATTTCATTTCTTCAACTACTTTGTTTGAGTCCACTATTCAAGAATGAGTCTGAGATATGATTAAGCTTCAGTGTGTAACAAAAAAACAAACAAACAAATTGGTTTTAATAGCAAGCAAAGCAAGCTTTGTGGTCACAAAGCTACCGATGAATGAGAAGGAAAAGAAAGGAACTTATGAGTTAAAGACCTCTTTTAGAATGTTGAAAAAAGAATTTTTTTTATCTTGTTTTGCTTTGGTTAAAATGGTTCGCCGAAAGTCCTAAGATCAGGAAAATAGCTAAGTACATTGAGGGAAAAAAATGGTCAAAACTGCCAAAATATTAGAGATAATGACAACATTTATCGTTTTTCTGGCTCTTTTGGCAGAACAAAATCATTTAAAAAAAGCTAAGGAATTAAAAAGAAAAAAAAACGAATTAGGAATTAATTAAGAAAAAAAGAATTTAAGAAAAAGAAGTTTTCAAAATTAGACTAAAGGAATTTGAAAACTAACAACTAATGCGTATGTAGAATATTTTCGGGGAAAGATCAGATCAAACGGATTGAGAATTGCATAGCAATGTACCGTGCATCGCTAGAGGCAACTCACCATTATGGGCTGGCTGCTCGAGAGCATTTGAAACGATATTTTTATTTTTCTAACCTATTTTAATTTTATGTTTTCTAGTAATAATTGGCTAACATGAAATTCAAACTGGCCCAGATATGTTTTCTTACAGCAATTTAAGGATTTAACAACCATTATTTTGAACTCGGCAAATTGATCAAATATTTAATATAAAGCTATCGTGAGTTATCCTTACAACCTAAAGAGTATATATATATATATATATATATATATATATATATATATATATATATATATATATATATATATATATATATATATATATACAACACAACACTGTAAAAATTACGGAATGAATTACGGTAAAAAATATTGGCACCCTAAGCGCATTATTTGTAAATTTCATTTTACCGTAAAATCCATTTTCACCCTAAAATTTTATCCCGTCATTTTTACTGTAATATTTAGTGAATCACAGTTGTTTAGCAATATTACAATGAAAATAACTGTAAAAATTATGGTAAAAATGGAGTTTACGGTAAAATAAATTTTAGTAATGCTGCATTCAGAATGCCATGAATTTTTTATAGTGAACGGGTTTTAATATATTTTTGTGATAAGAAATATTACTCCGAAATAGTTGTTATGCTAAAGAAAAATCAAGTTTTTAAAAATTAAGGGGCCGTCTCTAAAATATATCTGCTGATAAGAAATTTACGGACCATTCAAGGTTTTTACAAAGCATAAATAAAGCTAATTCACGTAATAAAATTTTTCAATGTTTGGGAGAAAAAAATTCTTTGTACTTACTTTTGCAGTTCATACTTTTAAGAACTCAATTTACGTAAATAAAGCATTTTTAAGTCTACGATATTAATATTTAGTCATGTTTTAAGGACTATGAAGTAAGATAATAAAAGAGAAATTATTCAAAATGATGGGCATATTTTTATTCATTCAAAAATTTTAACAGATTTTTTTCTGTAAAGATGAACCTAAAGAGTTTTGTAGTCAGAATTTCATAAAAGTATTTTAGCATCAAACGTTTCATTCATTTGAGATTTTTTATAAATAGCTTAGCTTTTGGGTAATTTACGCTTAGGTAATTATTCAGCATCGTCGATCTTAATTGTATTCGACAATTGAACAAAAGCAAAAAATTAAGATTTGAAAAGTGAATCTAACTATCCAAGGCTGATAATCACATAATTTTGTTTCGCCTTCTTGTGAAAAATCCTTAAGAGCTCAGCAAGGAGAAAAAAATTCTAGTGAAATTACCGTACTGTATCTTATTGACATTTCTGATAAAAAAAAAGCTACATTTCTGGTATTAAAAACCAAAATATACCGTATTTGTATCTTTTATTTGATTATTTTTCCGTTCAAAACACAACGGTTCAAAAGAAATTCTGGTTTTGAAAATCATAATTTCTATTATCACAGATTTAGTAAAATATACAGAACTGAAAAGTAAATTTAACAGAATAAATGATTTCTTATGCCACGCTCTAAGGTATCAGAATAAATTTATAAAATTTTACATTATTTATCATATATTGTAAAATCATATTTTATTGTTAATTTTTCTAAAATTATTACCAATTATAATAAAGAACCTTACATTCATATTTCCGTTTTTAAACTTTTATGCATTGACATCATCTTTTTCACCGACATCTTAGATTATTCAAATATAGCGTAATATTCATAATCAGTGTTTCTCCAAGCCCGTAACAATTACTTAATACAGTGCTCGAAAAAAAGAGAGAAAAAAATGACCATCCAGAATAACTTTTGATTCAAAGATCTTTGCGTTCTAGTACACAATCTTAATAGTTCGAGGAAGTGACCTCAAATATGCTAATTAATTTATGCAGGCGATATTTTAAATTATAAAATTATACACAAAAACGTATCTTCTTTGAATAAACGTACCTTTCTCCCACGGATTCCAAAATATAGGGAAATATGGCTTTAATATGGCTTTAATAAGATATGATCCCAATGGTTTTGTCAGGAATTCGGTCCAAAGTTTGGACCCCTTAATGCTAATGACCCCTTGATTTTGCTTTATCTCGAAAACTTTTCAAGCGAAATGAAAATGTTTGCACGCAATTATAAAATTCATTTATCCAAGTTTTTGCAAATATTTATTATTCTTTTATAAGATAATAGTCGAAAATATCTTGAATTGTAAGGAATACAATTTTTACATCATTTCAACGAATGAAATTTTACATGGCAAAATACAAATTTGAGCGAAATCGGTTGGATAGTTTTAATATTTGAGAATTCAAATATTGAACATGTGACTACTTTAAAATTCGATTTCTCAGGAAGTATTCAACCGATTTCGCTCACATTGTGCATTTTGCCATGTAAAATTACATGCTTTAAAATTATGTAAAAAATTGTACACCTTACAACTTTTTTGAACTATTATTTATTAAAATAGTAAAAAGTAATAAATACTTACAAAACATTATTTTTTGCTTGAAATTATCTTTGGATATACGAATTTTATAAGTGTGTGCAAAATCAAATTCAATGTTTAAATTCGCATAAAAACTTCTCGAGCTATATTGAAGTACAAAAAAATTAAAATTAATATTAAGGGGTTCAAACCTTGGGTCGTTCTCCAGACCAAACTATTGGGATCTTATTTTCCAGCTTGCAACTGCTCCCTATATTTAGGGGGTCAGAAATCTGAATCCGTCGAAATAAAGTGACGCTTATTCAAAGAAAGTATGTTTTGTGTCGAACTTCGTAACCTAATATATCTTCTTCACTAATTAAATAATATTTGAGATCACCCTCTCGAATCATAAGGAATGAGACCCAAAACTTGAAGATCCGATCATTGGATCAAAAGTTATTAAGGGTGATCTGTTTCTTTTGGCGCACTGTACAATTTATCGTTTTACTTTTTGGGCAGCTTTTTTTCGATTCAGATTTCTATACGCCCCCGCTGTGTTATTTTAAAACTCAGAATCACAAACCAAATCAAAAATTCCGAATAATAAGTAAATAGTTAATCAATGAAAAGAATGATTTTGAAGTAAAATAATTTTTCATACACGTTACACATTGAATTTCCTCAAAGCAACTAGTTTTATTTATGCATATAAATATTTATTTATTTTAGCAAATTAAAGAGGAAATGGAACAAAAAAATTATTTTCCGCACTCCTAAATTATTTATGTATTTGGGGGGGGGGGATAGTATTGCTTTATTACTGTTGAAGTTTCACAACAGTTGTTTATTTTATTTTTTTTATTTTAATACAGCTTTTACTACATCTGCTGAAACTGCTGAGATTTTAGATTTTTTCAAATATCTTACATATTCAAATAAATTTAACTGGTGAAATTATAAAGTTCTTTCTACAAATCAAACTTATCGCCATATAATCTGACCTGACCCTGAACCGAAGAATATAGAATGGAGAAGAAGTACAATTCTTCGAATACGTAACTAACGCGAGAAACTTCTCAGCGCTGTATGCTATAACAGAAAAACCTCTTACAGGGTGAACAACATACTTAAATATAGCTTAAATATAATAATAAGTAAATAGTTAATCAATATAAAGAATGATTTTGAAGTAAAAAATTTTTTCATACACGTTACACGTTGAATTTCCTCAAAGCAATTAGTTTTATTTATGTATATAAATATTTATTTATTTTAGCAAATTAAAGAGGAAATGGAACAAAAAAATTATTTTCTGCACTCCTAAATTATTTATGTATTTAGGGGGGGGATAGTATTGCTTTATTACTGCTAAAGTTTCACAACAGTTGTTTATTTTATTTTTTAATTTTAATACACCTTTTACTACATCTGCTGAAACTGCTCAGATTTTAGAAGTTTTCAAATATCTTACATATTCAAATAAATTTAACTGGTAAAATTATAAAGTCCTTTCTACAAATCAAACTTATCGCCATATAATCTGACCTGACCCTGAACCGAAGAATATAGAAAGGAGAAGAAGTACAATTCTTTGAATACGTAACTAACGCGAGAGACTTCAGCACTGTATGCTATAACAGAAAAACAACTTACAGCGTGAACAACATACTTAAATATAGCAGAATATCATATGTCCTATAATCCAGGGCATACGCATAAGAAGCAGAGTGACAGTCAGGAGGTACGTCACCTGTGAACCGGTTGTTGTATGACGTATATACACGGTATCTGCATGTATAGTTTGTCTGAAGTAAGAACTCCCCTTGCCATTCGTCTGGACCCATGACGGTGACTATGGTAACGAAGTATAACTATTCCAAATTATTGTTTCGGACGGATTTTGACTCGGGTCGGTGAGCGAAAGGGGATCTTTTTCATCAGTCTATTGTGTTGGCCCTAGAATGAGGAGAAGCTACCCTTCCTGAAATGTGCCATTCTTATTTTCATAGCTAGACGGAATGAAAAAATGCAGAGCACACCAACAATAAATCAAACGAAAAAACTTTTCATCTCCTCCCCAACCACAGCAGTGATTGGGAGGAGAGGGTGAAAATACGTTTCAAAAACATCTGCTGCTGTGCCCTTAAATGTTGCTTATTCCTTTATACACAGAGACCACACCAAGCATTGGAGAACCGGTTTACATTATGTCTATCTAAGCTAGCCTTCTTCTCCTATGTATATTCTTTGTCTGAGCGTAGGTAAGAGGCAAAAAATGAGTCTTAGAAAATATATTTTTCAAAGAAGAATTACTACTTTACTACATTAACAAAACGTAAGCAATATGTTTTTATTTTATTTTATAACCGTCGTTGAACAGCCGACCCAATTTCATGGGTTTACGACTACTTACGTTCAACTCCGTAGCCTTGTAATTTTGAACCAATCCAGAAGACAAGGAAACTCCTGGATCAGTACCCCCAGAGGTATTGATTTGTTGTGGGAACATGGAGGACTTTGAGACTCGACAGATTTAACGTGCATCAGTCACCATTTACTACACGGGAAGTCTTCGGCCGGCGAGGATCGAATTTTTCAAAGACATTGATATATTATGTTTGCATGCCTTTAACATTTTTGAATCTATATGCATGGGTAGATGTGGGGTCGCGCAGTGTTTTCAATGGTTATTTCTTCATTTTATTTAATTTTTTATTTGTCAAAAATGTCGACTGGGAAGGACTGCCGAACAAGTACGTAATCGCTACGTATCTATGGAAATGAGAATTTATTTTTCAAAATTTTAATATCTCCTCGAAAATCCTTACCAGAATGATCAATACGTGTTCGATTAAAGGAAACTTGGAGTATAAGTTAAACTATAACTTTAAGAACGAACTGCCGTTTCTTACACTGTTACTAGAAACTAGAGTCACGTATAATCAAATCAAGAACACTTGTAACATTCGCTGATAAAAAAAACTTATAAAAAACTTATCTTTTAAAAATGTCCTTGAAAAAAAAAATTTTGAATACCATATTTTAGAGCGGCGTTGTAAGGAAGTTCTCAGCTTCCTGTTCTCAGCTTTTCTTGAAGATTTGTTAATATTTATGAATGTTTAAAAATAAGGTTTTATGAGTATAACTAACGATATGAACTAAACAATTTTAATATGAAGGCGTTATCTCAACGCGTGAACATAATAGAAGGCAGATATTTCTCTTATCAAAAACTATGTTTACTAGATTGAAGGGTTAGGTAGAAATTAAGAGATTATATTTAATATCAACTTGGCTTCACGTTGGGTAAGAATGTAAGTCAAATTTAAATGTTTTATTTATACAGTTGCGATATTAAACAATTATGGTTATTTGCGAATAAATAAAATTTGACTATAGTTATAGATAAAATCATACTCATAAAAACAGTAATTTAAATGCACTCATTGAACTTTCTGTTTGTTTTATAACCTGTGGATATTTTCTGACTGAAAAGCATCTTTTAAAATGTATTTTAAAAAATTAACAAAATTAGTATTATTTTTTTTCCAATTTTTGTTCATTTTAAAGCAATTAAAATCTCCTTTTTCAGCTTAACAGTTTAATTAGAATGAAAAATTACAATTTTCTCAGATAATATACAATAAGTTTACAATTTTGTATTAGTTACTTTAGATTATTGAAATATATACAGCTCTGGTCAGTTGCAAATAAATTAGTTTTGACTATAATTATAACAAAGTCATTCTCCTAAAAACAGTCCTTTTAATGTCGCTAGTTTACTTTATGCTTGTTTTATGACATATGTATATTTTTTGGCTATAAAGTGTGTTTTAAAATGTATTCTAAAAAACTAATTAAACTAGTATTATTATTTCTCAATTTTTTATCTAGTATAAGGGATTAAAATACACTTTAGCTTAACAGTTAAATTGAAATATGTGAAACAATCTTCTCTTAAAATAAGCAATAAGTTTGCAACTGTGTAAAAGTTATTTTAGAACATTGAAATATATGCAATTATGATATTATTTTTGTATTATCTATTAATTATAGTAATATTTTTGTTCAGTTTACGAAATTAAAATCTCTTATTTTAGCTTAACAGATCAATTAGAATAAGAAACAGAATTTTCTCAGATAATATACAATAAGTTTACAATTTTGTATTAGCTATTTTAGACCATTGAAATATATGCAATTATGGTCAGTTGCGAATTCATTTAATTTTGACTATAATTATAAAAATGTCATTCTCATAAAAAGAGTCATTTTAATACCCCCAGTGTACTTAATGCTTGTTTTATGACTTATGCTTATTTTTCAGCTGGAAAGTGTGTTTTAAAATGTTATTCAAAAACAAATAAAATTAGTATTATTATTTTTCAACTTTTGTTTAGTATTCAAGATGAGAATTTTACATTTTAGCTTAACAGTTCAATTATAATATGAAAAGCAAAAATCAAAATCAAACAAAAATTTTTCAATTTTTGTTTATTTTACGTAATTAAAATCTCCAATTTTAGCTGAAAAATTCAATTAAAGGAGAAAAAGCTAATAAGTTTAAAATTCTGTATTAGATATTTTGGAACAATGAAATTTTTACAGTTATGGTTAGTTGCGAATGAATTAGTTTTGACTATAATCATAGGCATTGGTCATTAACATAAAAACAGTCATTTTAAAATGCACCCAGTGTACTTTATGCTTGCTTTATGGTTTATAAAGAAGAAGCATTATTTTTTTTAAATTTTTTTTTATTTTTTTTTTAAAACTGCTAATATTACTTTTCAATTTTTGTTTATTTTACGTAATTAAGATGACTTACTATAGCTTAACAGTTTAAATAAAATAGAAAAACAATCTCCCATAAAATAAACAAAAAGTTCACAATTTTGTATTAAATATTGTTGAGCGTTGAAGTATATACAGTTATAGTTAGTTGCAAATAAATTAGTTTTGATAATAATTATAGATAAGTGTCATTCTCGTAAAAACAGCTATTTTTATGTTACCAGTGTACTTTATGCTTGCTTTGTGACTTAAGCATAGTTTTTAGATGGAAAATGTCTCTTAAAATGTATTTTAGGAACTAAAATACTATTATTGTTATTTTTCGATTTTTGCTTATTCAACATAATTAAGATCTCCTACTTTATTCTAATAGTTCAATTAAAATAAAAAAAATAACAATCTTCCTATAAAATAAGCAACAAGCAACAATTTTATATTTGCCATTTTAGAGAAGTGAAATATATACAGGTATGGTTAATTTCAGATAAATTAGTTTTGACAATAAGTATAGATAAGGGTTATTTTCATATAAACAATAATTTCTATGTCCCCAGTCTACTTTATGGTCGTTTTACGTCATATGTATATTTTTTGGTAGGAAAACATATTTTAAACAGTATCTTAAAATGTATTTTCAGAAACTAATTGAACCATTATTATTATTTTTCAATTTTTGTTTATTTTACGTAATTATGACCTCCTATTTCATTCTAACAGTTCAATTAAAAACAACCCTCGCAGAAAATAAACAATAAGTTTGCAATTTTGTACCTGTTATTGCAGAATATTGAAATATATAATTCAGAAAACCAATTTAATATTCACTTTTTTATTTATACAAATATTTGTAAAGCATTTCTTAAAAACTTTATAGTGTGTTGCATCATTTCTTTCTATGAACATATTAACATTCTTAATAAAAAAATAGAACAGAATGTTTCAATAAAAATATTAATGATTTACAACTAGAAATGCAGAATAATTGCTGCCTGTTTTAATATTAACTTGTAAAAACTAAACTTGCAGAAGCCATTTGAATACATCAAATCACGTGACATATTTTGCGTCTACCTTTGTCTCATTTCTAAAATAAAACAAAATTTAAAAAAAAAACCAAAAAAGTGAATCATTTTAAGAAGTTTTACTTTATGAATGAAGTTTTTAAAAATGATTTTAAAATGTTTTTTTTTCTCCTCCAAATGATAGTAATATAGTTTCCAAATGATTTTTTATTTAAAAATAGCCAAATTAAGATTTTCTGTTTTAGTCACAGTTTTTTTTTAAATAATATTTCTAAATTTTATTTTTTACTATTTATGTAAATAGTTTTATTTCAAATAACACCAAATTAAAAAATATCGCATTATTTTCTCTTTAAAATTTTCCTCGTTTAAGTTTAAATACTAATGGGAGAATCTGCATTTCTTTAAAAAAAATTCATGTATAATTTTTAAATGCTTAGATATCATAACTCTATTGTAAAAATATGTGCAAAATAAATTGATATAACAAAATATTTTAAAAATGCTTAATATAAAATACAGAATTACCTATCCCATTCTCTGATTACTTTTAAAATTAATTATTAATTTAATTATTATTAACTAATTATAGTTAGTTGCAAATAATAGTTTTCATGACAAAAACTCATAATCACTTTTAATTAAAACTTTCTAGTAATCCAAGTAATAACTTTTTATAAAAATTCTAATCAAGATAAATTTTTTATCAATTAGTAATATCATATTTGATCAAGCAGTAATTTAATTTGTACATTGCTCATAGTAGTTATTCCTTTTTGATAGAGTGATCACATTATTTAAAACACTAATTGTCGTATTGTGTTAAAGTTTTTAATTAAAAACTTTTATGGGATAATTGGTAACTTCATCTGTTGCCATTGTCACTTAAAGTTTTTATGGATCAAATTCTTATTTAAAAACTTTAATTGTTATTCACTAAATGACTGCATTGTTTTAAAACTTCAATTGAAATCTTTCATTGATTAATTGGGAACTTTTTTTTTAATTATAATTAAAACTCTCTTTTGATTGAGGGGAAATTTCATTTTAACATCGAAATTATTATTTGGATAGCGTGATCACATTACTTTAAAAATTTTAATTAAAAATGTATATTATAGATCAAATAGTAACTTTTCGTCATTGTTGTTTTCAATTGATCAAATGGTAACTTAAACGTTGCATTTGCAATTTCTTGCAGATAGAGTAATCACATTGATTTAAGATTTTTAACCAAAACCCTTTTTGTGGCACTTTGTTACATCATTTTTGGCATTATTGTTTAAGGTTTCTATTGATTAAGTAAAGACTTTAACTGCATTCCAATATTTCCATAGTGATTCATTGCTGATAGCATGATTACATTGTTTTAAGAATTTCAATAAGAAATCTTTAATAATCAATTCGCAGCTTTATTATTGTTATTGTTTTTAACAGTCTCTATTGATTTCGCAATAGTTTTATTTTTATAATTTTATGCCCTACTGATAGTGTGATAATACTGCTTATCTAATTTCAATTTGAAATCCGTATTGAGCTATCGATTGCATCATCATTTTTTTCCCATTGTAGTTGCAACTCACAGTAGATGTAAGATTTGTTCTAATCATTTCTTTCTAATCATCATTTTGAAAATTTTGCTTGTTTTTCATATCTTCACTTAGTATTTATCAATTATTGAGATGCGTGGGAGCTTTTACTCTTTTTTTACAAAAAATTATCTTTCATTTTTTTTCTCAAACGTGGTAAAATTTTTTTAATTAACATTGCTTAAAAGTTTATAATGCTGAACATCTGTTTTCATTATTATTTTTTCTAAAATTATGAATTACCATTTCTGTATGAATTACACTGGAGAGCACTATTTTTCTTTTGCATGAGATTTTTGCTACAAATATTAGATACTTTTAGATCTCTTATTCCAAATCTGTAATCGGTTTCTTTCTCCAAGCTACCATTTTTTTAATTACATTTTTTTAAATCTATTTTTTGTCGAAGTGTACAAATTTAAACACGTTATTTAAACCTGGGGTTGCGACAAACTTCTAAGGGAGTTAAGGCACGTCATCAGGATTAAAATTTCATAAGAGCTTATGCCCAAAAATGCCATAGTAAAGTCTAAGGGCGCTTCCCTATTATTAACTGTTTTTGCGAGTTTCTCTGAACAGGTCAAAATGGGGATAGTACGACTAAACTTTCAGGCATGGGTTACCACGCAATTTTCCTGATGATGGGTTCTAACTTCCCTAGAAATTTCCTGCAACATTTACTCTGTCTTCTTTTATTTATAACATTTTTAAACTTGTACATTTTGACAAAAAATAGAGTAAAAATATCATTGGAAAAAACAACAACCGTAGCTTTAGAAAGCAAAACTGATTCCAGATTTAAAATTTCCTCATCTGAATTAGACAAGATAAACTGGCATAGACAAGATATACTTGCCGAAATCCGAATTAGACAAGATATACTTGAGCAAATGAAGCAAAACATTTGTTTCCCTGTGTTAACTGGGTCAAACCTTTAGAAAAACTGTGTCAAACCTTTTACCCTTGAGAGTGGTATGGGATAAAGTTTGACCAACAGGAATTAAAAACGTAATAAAATATATTTAGCAATAATTAAATGTGTAAAGAATTGGTTCAGGCAACAATTTTGTTTCCAGTATCATCAAATTTAACTCATGAAAATAATAAATTTTAACTTATGAATTTAGTTAAGATTCAATAAATTGACCGTAATGAAGACAAATCTGTTATTTGCATTTTTATTTGTTTCGTGGCCTTATTAGTATTTTGAGGAACTTTATTTAATTTTATGCTGTGATTTTTTAGATTTCCTATCAGACAGGAACGTCTGTCAAAATTCTCGATTTTATACGATGGATCAAAATTTCAATAACAGCCATTTCGTAAAAAGAGAAGAAAAAAATGAAAACATAAATAAATAAAAAACATATTAAATTAGGAAAATTCAGCACTGAGTAAACTATCTTTTAGTAAATTAAACTAAGTAAATAAAATATTCAGTTGTCTTTATATGAATACACGAGACAAAACTCGCAACAAGGAAAAATTACTTTCCTGACGAAAACTTTCACTTGATTTTACTTGATTAAAATAATTCATTCGCTTAAAAAATATACAGATTGAAAATAGCAGTCAACATGTTTCCAGTTCCCAAAAATAGGTGCCCATTTTCAAGACTAGCCAGAAGAGAATGAGAAAAAAAAAGTGATTTGAAATATGAAACGTAGCGTTGCCAACGAACAATGGAAAATAGAGAGGAAAAACAAAACTGGAGAAATCTCAGTAGCCGAAAAAGAATAAAAATAAACATGGAAAAGCAAAACAAGAAAAACCACTTGGACTGAGAGGGTCGAATCTGGGTAAAATACATTTCCACGCGCTATAGAGGGGTTGTGAGAAACTGTAGTCGTTAACAAGAAAATCAGCATTTATATGTTCATGTCTGGCAAGTCTTGAAAATGGACGCTTATTTTTGAGAGTTTGAAACATGTCGGCTGTTAATTCTAATCTGAATATTTTTGAAACGAATGAAGTTTTTTAATCATTTAATGTATTTTGAATAATTTCGAAATTCAGCCCTTATAACAGTACCTAGAGAATAGGTTTACAGTTTCTTACGCTGTTCTGGAATACATATTAAAACCTTCAGACCAAATTTTAATCCATTATCTCAAAAGTTATGCTTGTCAAATACGCGTTTGCAAAGTTATTTTTTAAATGATTTATTAATCAAGATTTAATAATTCTATAGGAAGATATGTTTTTTCTGATCAATTTTTTAAACTCTTCTCTATGCATACTACGGACATAATTAAAATGATTCAGAACTAAGTAACATATATTTAGAAAGAGGTCCTTTATGAAAACATTGTAACATATATTTAAAAAGGGGTTTGAAAAACTCCTGTTGTTAATTTAATTCCTGTGTTCAAAAAAATATAACAAATTTATTTGAGCAAAAAAAAAATTTAATGCACAGTGGACCAAAAAAAATAAAAAAAATGGTGCACCCTGAATAACTTTTGATCTACTGATTGGATCTTCACGTTTTAGGACTCAATCTTAATGGCTCGAGGGGTTGACCTCAAATATGTTAATTAATTAGTGCAAACGATATTTTAAAATACGAAATCAGGCACTAAGGCGTACTTTCTCTGAATAAACATACCTTTTTTTCAACGGATTTTGACTTTTAACCCCCAAACGGGGGAAGCAGCAATCTGGGAAATATGGTCCCCATAGTTTTATCAGGAGAGTGATCCAAAGCTTGGAACCCATATTGTTAATTTTACTTCTTGCCAATTTCTCCATATTTTGAGAACTTTTTAAGAAAATTAAATTTTTACACACAATTATAAAATTTGCTTACCAAAAAGTCATTCCACGCCAAAAATTAATTTCAGTAAATATTTATTACCTTTTATTATTTTATTTAATAATGAAAAAAAAGTTTGAATTATAAGGTGTAAAATTTTTTGCATCATTGTAAAGAATTAAATTTTGCTTGGTAAAATGCAAACTTTGAGCATAATTGGTTAAATAGTTCCTGATAAATTGAATTTCAAAAAAGTTAGATATTTATATAACTATTCGACAGATGGATATAATAGATATAACTATTCGACTGACTTTATTTAAATTTCGTATTTTGCCGTGTAAAATTATATTCTCTAAAATCGTGCAAAAAATTTTGTACCTTACAATTCAAAACTTTTTGGGCCATTATTAAGTAAAATAATAAAAAATAATAAATGCTTACTAAAAATCAATTTTTGCATGGAATTATCTTTGGATGAGGGAATTTTATAAATGTATCATTTCAATTCGAAAAAACAATTTCAGTTTGCTTAAAAAGTTTTCGAGATATAGCAAAATACGCAAAAAGTAAAATTACCATTAAAGGGTCCAAACTTTGGAGCTCTCTCTTGACCAAATTATTGGGACCATATTTCCAAGATTGTGGATAACCCCTATATTTTGGGGGTAAGAAATCTGAATCCATCAAGAAAAAGAATATTTATTCAGAGAAAGTACGTTTTTGTGTCTGATCAAAAGTTATTCATCGTGGTCAATTTTTTTGGGCGCACTTTACATAGTAGTTGTTTTTATATACTCATTATCTGATTTTGTTTAAACATGATTTTACTTTTTGTATTTAATTGCCTTTGTAAAATTTTCCTTGTAGTGACAGATTTTTATTTTTTTTCTAGGTGTAATTAAGCGTATTTTTAAAACAAAATGAATAAAGATTCTGACTTGGATCTAGACAAGTTAACCGAAATAATTCAGGAATTAAGCATAAATTCCAATTCTGATCCTGATGCATCACGAAATTTAGAATATAAATCTGAAAAAAATCATTTAGTTGAAACTGATTTTGAAAATTGTGATAAAGAAAGTATTTCATGTAAAAATAACTTACAAAAGTTTGACTTAAATAAAAACATTGAAAATGATTTTAATAAAAATGCAATTATTGAAGATGACAAAAGTATTTCTTTACAAAAAGCTTCAACTGAAGTATCGCTGACTGAAAATAATTTTCCCTTAGCGTGCATCAAAAATGTAATTGAAAATGAAGATCAATTCTTCAAATTGGTATCATATACGAATTCTTCTTCATCGGATGATGAAAGATTTGATGATGACTTCAATAAAAAAGAAATAGGGGATGAAGATCATTTCATCAAGTTTGAACCATTCACGGATTCTTCTTTATCAAATGATGAGAGTTTAGATGAGGGTGTTATTAAAAAGGAAATAAAAGATGAAGATCATTTCATCGAATTAGAATCCTTAACGGATTGTTCGTCATCGGATGATGATGACGTAATAGAAAGGGGAGGACCAGAAAAAAATAAGACAAAGAAACACAAAGAAACATTTTACAAACCTGTAGTTCCTGTTCACTCTGCAGCATTTGGTAGACCGAAATTATGCCATCCCAGCAATTCTGTTCCAATTTTGAGAAATAACTACAGATCTTCCCAGCCGACCCAAATAAGATTGTCTCCTAAATTCGCCCTCAGTGCTCAGCAAATTCAATCAGGTTGCAATCCCCTTGAAATTTTGTATATCAATAGTCCTGATTCTGGATTCTGTTCCCCATCGTCACCAATTACGTCATCACAATATATGTTCCCGCTAACGCCTGCAGCTTTCCCAGCATCAGCATCACATCCTGCTTCCCTATCAACGCATATTACATCATCACAATATACTTTCCCGCTAACGCCGACAGCTTCCCCAGCATCAGCATCACATGCTGCTTCCCTATCAACACATATTACATCATCACAATATACTTTCCCGCTAACGCCTGCAGCTTCCCCAGCATCAGCATCACGTGCTGCTTCCCTATCAGCACATATTACATCATCACAATATACTTTCCCGCTAACGCCGATAGCTTCCCCAGCATCAGCATCACATGCTGCTTCCCTATCAACACATATTACATCATCACAATATACTTTCCCGCTAACGCCGACAGCTTCCCCAGCATCAGCATCACATGCTGGTTTCCTATCAATACCTACTGCTTCACCATCAGTAGATGTTTTTTCCCCATCAGCAGATATTTCTTCCCTACCATCGGATATTGGATCCCCATCACAACCTATTTTTCCCTCATCATCACATTACATTTCCCCGTTAACACCTAATGGCTTCCAATCGTCACATGCTGTTTCCCTACCAGCACCAACTTCTTTCCCATCTGTGGATGCAGTTTTACAATCTATTGTTTCCTCGTTACCACCCATTGCTTCCTCATCACCACATGTTGATTCCTCATCAGCATCCACTTTGGATTCTGTATTACCTTTTGGTAATGAAAGTGATGATAAGGAACGAGATATTTGTAAACTTGTTAATTCATTTATTGAGGCAGAAGAATATTTCAAAGAAAGAGGAGAGTTACAGCAAAATTCTCTCATTCCTGATTCAAATCGTGACGATATTGGGCAGCTTGCTGAGAAAAATTATGATCCTATAGATTCAGAGAAGACTAATACAGCTGAAAATCTTCAAAATGAGAAAACTTCATTGGAAGAAGTGCTCAGCCACCTTATAATCTCTGACTTATCTCAAGAGCCCGATGAAGTTTCTGATGAGTGGTGGAAGGATAATTTAAATGATCTTTATGACTCAGTATGCAATGCGAATAGAAGTAGAACAACTATATCCAGTTCGAAAAACTCTACACATATTGCAAGCAAAGTTCATGTGCAATGCTGCAGAGTTGATAGACAGGTGACCAGTGGTGAACAGAAAATAAGCTTCCAAATAAAGTAAGTTTTGGAACTTAAACTTAGTTTCAGTAATGCTTGTATTTTTTTTTTTTTTTTTAAATTTTAATAAACCATGTGATTTTTTTCCATTTACCATTATTTGCGGCAATAAAATTTATAATATTAAAATAAATATCCCAAATATAAATTTGTCTAAATTGATTAATTCTAATGTCTTTTGAGCCACCATGACATAGTGATTAAGGCCCTGATCTGTAATTGTGAAGAGCTGGGGTTCGCTCCCCAGTGGCGGTTTGAAGCCCATCCAGCCTCAAATTGATGGGCACCAGCTTGTGGGTGACGTAAAAGTGACCTGTGCACATGGCTGAGCACATTGCCTCAACCATGCCGTTGGTCACGATATTGTGGAGCCTTATCCTCCAGGACCCCTCTGTAGCGCTGTAGTGGGAATGCAAATGCTTTACTTTAATAGTGTCTTTTATTAATGCCTGTGGTAATATGCTTCTTAAGTACACAGTGTATAAGCATGAACGCTATGACGCGAACAATTTGAACGAGGGTTGGTGATTTATAGATTTCACCAATCTAGATTAAAATTAGCTGTATATCACTAAGCTATCACTTGAAATTTTCATCTATTCAGGTCTTCAAATATGCAAATACGTAATAGCTAATTATTATATTCCTCATACATTTCGAAGTATTACATCTGCGTTGAAATTACAACCTAATGTAGAGTTTTCCATAGTTGAATAAGTGGCAGTTTAAATATTTTGTTATTAATGAAATCTTAGTCAAAAGGACAACTAATTATTTTAATCGTTTAAGTTACATATTTTCATGTAACATTTGCAATGATCATACATAACTTTCCTCATTAAAAGAGTGGATTTGGGCTTAATGACACATGACGTCATGCTTGGCGGTTGGGAAGGGAGTTCTTTAAACTATGACAATTTGTGACATGCATTTCGAAATATATTATTTACATCTGCGTTGAAATTACAACTTAATGTAGAGTTTTCTATAGTTGGATAAGTGGTAGTTTAATTATTGTAATTAAAAAAATCTTAGTCAAAAAGACTACTAATTATTTTAATCGTTTAAGTTACATATTTTCATGTAACATTTGCAATGATCATACATAACTTTCCTCATTAAAAGAGTGGATTTGGGCTTAATGACACATGACGTCATGCTTGGCGGTTGGGAAGGGAGTTCTTTAAACTATGACAATTTGTGACATGCATTTCGAAATATATTATTTACATCTGCGTTGAAATTACAACTTATTGTAAAGTTTTCAGTAGTTTAATAAGAGGTTGTTTAAATTTTATTTCAATTAATGAAGTCTTAGTCAAACGAACCACAATTTTTTTCAATCGTATAAGTTACATATTTATGACCATATTTAACTTTCCTCAATAAGAGAGTGGACTTCAAGTAAATGACGTCAAGCTTGGAGGCAAGGAAGAGAGTTCTTCAAATTATGATATTTTGTGACAAAGGGGAGGTGAGGTTACCAAGAGGTGTGTCATCAAATATTTAGTAAAAATAATAATATTTAAAATCAGAAGATTAAATATCTTTACCTTTTTTCATCTTTTTCACTATCCTCAAAATAGGATTACAAACATAATCATTATTATTATGCTCACAGGTTTGGTTTTATTTTAGGGACAATGCTAAAATGGTTCTTCGAAACTCTGAAAGTTTTGATGTTACAAAGTATCTAGATGAAATTAAAAATGTACTGTTAAAAATCAAACATCAAGAGAAAAGTAAGAAAAAGATTAGAATAATTGATTATGATGAGAGAGAAAATTACAAGAACCTAGACCAAACGTAAGTAAAATAACTTACATAAAATATTTTATTTCCAGAGGTACATGAGTACATACCCACCGAGTACATGCGATATACGTTCTCATAAAATCTGTTGAATCAAAAGTTCAATGGTCGGTCGTTGAGCAGTACCATGAGTACAGAGATCCGGAGAAAATTTCCTTCCCCTTCATATCTATGACTAAACTGAAGAAGTGGCCTCACGAATGAGTGGTGTCGCCATCTATCCGTAGAATTCTGAGCTAAGAAGTACTTTCACCCTTGCGGTGCTCTCTTTTCCAATGAAAGGCGCACCTTCCTGTCTTAATTCAAGAAAAGCCAACGGCTAGCGAACTAGGCTTATCCAATGTGTCATTCGAAACAACAAAAGCAACATTTTATTTTCAATCAATAAAACAGTGTAGCAGAAAAAAATCAGTAATTATATAAGCTTTCGTTAATTTCGTGTTATTTTTTATTTATTCATAAAGTAGAGACTTAATGGTAGTAAATGGAATAGCATATCATTCGATACGTCTTTCTATTTATATCAACAGCAATCGTTAAATTTCTTGATCAGAGCGACCATTTCAGATGAATAAAACAGAAAAATATGCAACTAGACATAAGAATTGTTGTAAATAATGTTCAACGATGAAAATGCGTTATTTTTTGTGCAACATCCACTTTTTAATAATCCTGAACTGAAAGTTTTCCTGCTGTGTATTACACATTTTAATGTACTAAGTGTTCAATATTTCAATTATGAGTGAATTTCTCGTTGTTACATTTTATAATAAGTAGTGTGCAACAAAACTGTTGATAGCTCGCTCGTATAACAGTGTTACGCTGTGGGTTAAAACACAGAAGTCTTAAAAAAATATTGTTAGGTGTCGAACTAAATGCAAATATTCGAATATTAAAAATATTTAACTTAAAGATTGATTTAGACAAAGTAGTTTTATGAATTTAAAAGAGAAAATTTGTTTAAAACTCGAAACTTTTATACATAAATGAAATAAAGAGGAGTATATTTTATGCTCGGTTTTGTGTAAGGCCTTCTGGAACAATCATTCAACATTTTCTTTTTCTAATGACCTTGGTTTTTGAGAATTTTTCCATATTTTGAAAATTTTAACAACTTAGATAAATATCTTTTTGGTATATTTTCAAAAGGCTTGAAAATCTATTCTAATTTCATTTCTGCATCTTATACTTACGGAAATCTCACCCAACAAAACCTTTTTTCTTATTTTTTTTTGCTCGAGCTTGTTCTTCCTTCCTATCGGTAAAGCCATTTTTTTTTAAATTTTAATTCAACATGTCTGTCTCGTTATTTTTTTGTGTCATTTTGTGTTATCACATTGAGGGTGGTGCTTGTTTAATAGAACTAAACTATATCATGCCCGTTTCTGTAAAATTATACTTCATTTAAGTTGCTGTACTTTATTCGAAGCTTGAAACTTTTTAAAACACTCTAAACTTAGAAAGCGCCATCGTAGATGTAGCAAACAAACACTTTACTCCATCATAATTAATTATCTAACATTTGCACCAAGTCTACCTTACTTTACATTTCTAAAACTTGTCTACTACGTCGCTTTAAACTTGCGTTTTAACCCTATACTATCAAAATAGTACCAATCAAAAAAATTTGGTCATATAATCTATAGGAGATCTATACAAATTATGAAAACTATTAAACTGTGAGATATCTGAACCAAAAAAGTGGACAATTAGCATGAAATTTGAATTGAATTAATTTGAAAGAAGAACCTGGCTAGTACTATTAAACTATTTTTAATGTCTATATAAATTAGTGAGCAAAACACTTTTTAATTTTTTTACTAAGTAATTCTTGTAAGTCTTTAATTTATTTTGCTTATTTCATGGGAATTTTCTTTTGAAAAATAGGAACCTCCACTCTGCTGTAATTGAATCAAATGTAGAAAAAGTGTTATGCCTTGTTGAAACTCTAAAACGTTATGATCAGACTTTCTTTGATATCAATTGCAGAGATGCCAATAAAAAAGTAAGTATTTACTCTGTCATAAGAGTGTTTTTCATTGGAGTGTTAAAAATTGCATCTGATTCATTCATGGAGCATCTGATTTATCATTAGAGTGTTAAAAATTGCATCTGATTCAATCATTGGAGCATTCTTCTTGACTTAATTAAAAAGAGTTACGTTGCTTATCTATGATTTCATTTTTTAAATGATGTAAAAGTATGCGAAGTGTTTTGCAATCACCCCCTTAATATGCAGTTTCAGATCTTTTATCAAATATAAAATCTAAAGCGAATACGTTGGGGTTCGCAAATTAATATTTAAGCGTTTAAAAAGTAAGCGATTAAAAGCGATAAAATGCACCATATTGAATCTTTTTACAGTTTTATCTTATCTGATAGTTCTTTAATAACTGATAATAATCTAATAACTTGTATTTTTTGAACAAAATTATCGAGCAAGGCTCATTTACCGCTATCGCTCATTAACCAGAAAAAGTTTGGAAACAGATTAAAAAAAATCAAATAACTTTTATTGTGTGGAAAATTATAGAGAAATGTGCACCATATAAAAGTAAATACATCCCGTGATCCAGAAGAAATTTGGGAGAAAATAAATTTAAAACTATGTTATTAACAAGTATTGGGTGCAAACCAAATTGAGGAAGAATCGTGTGCCTTAAAATCTCGTAATAAGTCACGAGACGAAATTTGCACGCAAATTAATTTAAAACAGTTTTAAAATCGATAATTATAAGAAGAAATAGCAGATACACGTGTGATAAAGTTCAGAATAGTTTATCATAAAGAAGCAATGTTATATAAAAGAAATGTTGAACATGAAACAAAATTAATGCCGGATGTAATAGGCAAAATCTGCATAGAAAAAACAAGGCGTGTGGGTTATTAAATTCAAACTAGTTTATAAGCCAGAAGAAATTTGAAGCATTAAAATAAAATGAATTTAAAATATTAAAAATGCATAAAGAAATTAGTGAGTATATGTAAACTAATTTAAAACGATGTTGATTGTGATGCACAACATCACACACTATAAGGATTCAGAAATGCTGGTATCACGAAATCAAAAGAAAAAAATGGTAGAAATCAATAAAAAAAAATTTCAATGGATTTCATTTGAATTTCTTTATTTATTATCATCAAATGACCTCAGAAAATAATATTGGCTTGGGAGTTACAGCTTTAGAAATTCATCAAGTAGAATAAAAAGAAATCTCAAACCTGTTGTACTTTCATCAAAAACTGTGTTGCGTAACTACCACTACAATAATACAATTCCAATTTAATAGTATATAAGACGCGTTAACTCTCGATTCTGTCGTCCCTGTAGATGGATGACGGTTGACATTGCTGGTAGTTTTCGCCCGCATTGTTGATCAGAATTCGCCTACTTTGATGTATGGTACACATCGAACTTTTGTCTTGCTATTGGTGACTGTACCATTATCCTTGCATTGATGCTACTCAGTCTCGATCACACACCACTGGAGCTTGTACACACTCGACTGTCAATAGCAATATAGGAGAGACCACGTGCACAACCGTGAACTTAATACAGTTCTCATGACCAGCGCTCCGCGTCCGGTGAACTTAATTTAGCTCTCACCACCGGTGAACCGATACAGCTCTCCCGGTTTTTCCCAAAACGGCAATGAATCAACTAGTGATATTCATTCATCGAATTATATCCCAGATAAAGTTCTGGTGGGTGAGTAATGCAGTGTAACTACCGTTACAATAACACAATTTCAATTCACTAGTATATAAGACGTGTTAACTCGATTCTATTTAGTGGTACCTTTAAATGGATGATAGGTGACATTGTCGGTAGCTTTCGTCCACAATTGGAATTCATATACTTAGTTATGTGTGTTGTATTCTATTTCATAATCTTAATATCATTTAAACACAAATCATACTTCTATTTATAGGCAAAATTAAGAACGCAATACAAATAATTTTCTGCATATTTATGTTATTCCGTTTATTTCCGTTATTCCTGTCATTTCCGTTTTTTTACTCGCGAGCACAACGACCAACTGGGGGCGTTGTTATTTAAGACGAATGACTGCTAGCAGAACAACACGATCATCAGTTGGACTGGCGATGTCTTCAATGTAGCATCGTAACATTCCTTCTTTATCGTGGCTTATTAATTTTTAAAAGAAAAATGCTTGATATTCTTTTTTGTGCTAGTAAACACAAAATGGAATCTCCTTTTTTTTAGAAAAGGAAAATACAAAACTCATTGGAAAAATATAGTAAATAAACAGAAAAAATATGTATGTCTATTTAAACTTTTACATTCCATACTTTTCTGAATCATATTACTTCAAACATCGTGTGCAATCAAAATTTAGTAAAATATATCATAAATGTGCATGTGTGTGCATTGCTAATTTTTATGCTTTGTTTCAGACTGCCTTAGATTATGCTATCCAGAAAAAAATACCTTCGCTAGTTAACTACTTGAAGGAAAACAATGCTGTTCCAGCAGTAACTGTATAGTTTGCCTTTATCTTATGTATACCAAATCTACCTCTCTAACTGTCTATTTAGGCAGCTTTTGTTATCAACAATCTTATTAATTGTTTTCTACCAACGCTGTTTGAAATTGTTAATACATATTTTATTTAAAAAAATAATTCTTTTGTATTTTATAATAAAAATTAAATATGGGCTTTTCTATTTTTTGTTATACATCTCTTTGTTATTAAAAAAATTCGCATACTATTTATGTTATGAAAAGTATTATTTTGAATATTTTTTCTCTTTTTTCTTTGTAACGGAACGAATAATTTTATCTTTTTATTTCTGATCCAAAATTATAGAATGTTAATTTCCATTGATAAAACTATGAAACTTTTAATCTATTGATTAAAAGTTTTAAGAACTGTTTAAATTATTTTTTCAATCTCTTTTATAATTCTAAAAGCTGCCAAATTTATAAAACGGGAAATTAATTCCAGTAATTAAATGTATTTAATTCCACCATATATTTTTTAAACATTAAAGTTAGGAAACTTGTAAACTTGTTTTAGTTTGAAACATTTGTGTGATATATTTATATGTTTTATTTTCAATTTTAGTATGTTTTTTATGATTGCTTTTTTACAATTCCGATGTAAATAAATTATAAATAAAATTTTTGTATCTTCATTAAAGTTCTGCTCCTTTTAAATTCAACTTCATTGACAAAACAAGTAGACTGTAACATGTTTAAGTCGTATTCGCTCTTCTTAACGGAAATTTGATTGAAAATACAAGAATTGATTTTTTTTAAATAAATTCATTGATTTAAACATTAAAAAATTAAAGGAAATCACTTTAAACTAAACTAATCTCAGTGGCGCAACAGCCCATAGAGGGCCAAGGCTTACTGTACCAACACCTCCTAAAAGAAGGAAGGCCTCAGCACGGATCAATTTAGTTGCCCGATCGAACGAAGATAACTGCGCAGTAGATGAAAAATAAGAAAGATGTCATTTCGTTAAGAGTACTAAGCTGCGCAGTGGTTGAAAATACGAAATAAGTCATTACGTTTGGACTACTAAAGGATATTTAGGGTAACCCGTGCTGAGACCTGCTCTTATCTAGGAGGTGTTGACTGTACCCATCTCAGTTTTTCTGACCTGGGGTGCAGGAGCAAATGTTCCGGTTAGTAGTCAGCCAAACGCGGAACCCCCAGTGTTAAGCTGCCAAGTATTCTTGGTACTCATTTATCGACTCACTGAAGGGATGAATGGCTGAGTCAACCTTGCCCGGCCCGAGGATCGCACCCGGTACCTGTAGCATGAGTGTACGAACCGCTACCACTGAGCCACCAAGCGTATATTACTTTAAACTAAAGTAACCTTTTCGAGTAATATAAAAAGAAGTGGTTATTTTTTTCCCTAATCATTATACATAAGGCTCTGTTATAAAGAATATCCTTAAACACTATTCGAGTTGCACGGTTGATATATTTTACATTAATCAACACAGTTCAAATACGGAAAAAACTTGAAGATGGAAAAAAAGGGAAATTTTTTTTAAAACTTTTCTTCCAAGCTGGTGTTGCTACGGCTCTAATAATGCGTCAGCTGTATAGCGGAGTAATTAATGAAAAATCCATTCCATAGAAATTGAATGAGGAGGCACAGTTAAATATTTAGAGATGCAAGAAAATTTATTTTTCTTAAAATAAAATCAATTCTGCTCCACATTAATGGGATACCTGAGAGTGACGTTGTGTGGGTATTTTGATCCAGATTAGTTGTTGATGCGTGGTATTTTTTTACGTTAGCAACTGTTCTTCCCACTCTATTTCGAGCATGCCAAGCCCGCAAGTATCAATTCTCTTAAGTGACATAATATATATTCTTTCACAAAGATTTCAATTCTTTCTCCATACATTTCTTATTTAACACAGACAGACATAAAGTCATGTAGAACATAAAAAAACTAATTATGCATCGAATTGCCAGGTACACAAAACAAAAATATGTTACGGTTAGAATAAATTACATAAAAAAATAATAAATCTAAGCAAAGTAAAGGACGTAGATGAGAAAGAATTATATTTCAATAAATTTGAGGTGTGACACTGCACTGTTTTTTAATTAATTTCGCGTTAATTAACATTCTAACTTATGTGGTGAAACTTAGCTCAACTTTAAACGGCCATTTTGCTTTTAACTATCAGCTGGTGCTGACGTCATAGTTCACGTGTGGAGGTATCCGAGATCTTCTTCTTCTTCTTGAAGTGTAAGTACCCAATTGGTTGCTTGTTGAGTCGGTAGCGAAAGTTTTTCATTTCTATAAGCGTGTCAAATTTTGCATGATAACAAAACAAATGGCATCTGATGCTTGATTTTCGTAAATGTTACTTAATTGTTTTATGTAATTTCAACTAAAGCTTTGAAGCAATGTTTTTTTTTTCCTGTTTGTTTTACTTTTTCATGCTATAGATTTCTTCATGTTTATATATGCTTAGATATGAGTGATATTTGAGGTCAGCCCTTTGAGTCATTAAGTTTTGAGTCTTAGCACGAGAAAAAATCCAATAGTTGGATCAAAATTTTTTCCGGGTTGGGCATTTTTTTTTGCGCACTGTACAGTAGGTGTATTATTAGAAAGTAATACAGTGTCTTAACCTGAAGAGCATTTTGCTGTCCAAAATTTTTTAAAAGTTCAAATAAACTCCAAATTTTTTATTTGATTTATCTTCTCTAATAAAAATTCTATTGCTTCTATAAAATCTGCCAATTTCAGACCGCAGTGTGTATATTCTAGATTGAGGACCATCTTTAACTATTTTACCCTTAATCCAGGGTTATTAAGGTACTTTTCGGTAATAAACATGCGAATTTACTTTTTAAGATTTTAAATTAGAATTCTTCTCAAAATATTTGTTTTGTGTTACCCTTTAGAATTTTAATAGTTTCTTTAATTGTTAATTTTGGTTTTAATTATTCAGACAAACATGAGAGAGTTGATTTTAATTATCTACCCATTATAATTCAGACGGAGAGGGAGATATTTTGTAGTCTAAAAGAACAAGATCTACATCTTTTCTTTCTCTAGCATGTCTAATTAAATTTCTTTTTAAAGTTTGTTACTTCACCATTATGTTGACTGAAATGTGACGAAATGATACATCCATTAAAAAAATCTTTATTAGTAAATTAATCAAACTGAGGAATCCATCATTAACCAATATTTCTGGTAATCCATGCCTCACAAATATAGATTTCATATAATAAATAACAGCGAAAATGAATATAATATTCACTTGAAGTTACATATATATTCTGAATAGTAGTTTCACTTCTTTATTTCCTGATATAGGGAAGTGTTCAAAAAATAAATTTCACAACAAGGGGCCCAAACTTAGAACCGCTCTACTATCTAAATTATTAGAGGGACCGGAAAGTAATGCCGTTTCGGAGCATTAAATATTCGTTAGTTCATTTCAACTCAATACATTTTTTTCGATCCATTTCGATTCATTTTCGATCCGGCATTGAGTGGTTGTTTCTAAGGAGGGTGAATATCTTATTGATTAAAAATAAAATCTTGACAACAATTATCAAATGCACCAAAACGACATTACTTTCCGGTCCCCCTAATATTTGAAACACATTTTCCAGAGTGCCTCTATCTAGTCAAGAATCGTTATCCATCGAAAAAAAGGTATTTTTATTCAGAGGTAGTACGTTTTGTGTCTAATTTCGTAACCTTATATATCGCTTGCCCAAATTAACTATAATATTTCAGGTTTGGCCCCCCGAACCATTAAGATTGAGTCCTAGAACGGGAAAATTCGATAATTAGAGAAAAAGTTATTCAGAATGTTCACTTTTATTTTGCGCACTGTATGCATCATAAGAATAAAAAAATAAAATCATTTTCCTACTTTTACTCCTTGATGAAGACAAATTTAGTACTTTGCATTTACCACTTCACATGTAGATTATAATATCACAACTGCGATGAGATATTCACTCTTTATCTATAAATATATAGACAGGTAGTGAAAATAAGCATACTAATGTTGTTGCTATTTTCTGTTTATTTTGACAACGTTTAAAAAAATAAAATGTAACTCTTTTGTTATCTTACATTGGCGCCATTTGATACCAGTTCTATTTAAAAAGGCGTCGTATGGTGATGGCTTAAAAGGAAAGAATATCTAAGATCCTGTTTTCCTAAATAACATTTAAAAAATAGAGTTTTATTCCCCCTGACAATTCAACAATTTGTTCAATTTCAGTCGTGGTGGATAAGGGGATAGAGCGTTCGCCTTCTAATGAGGTGCACCGGGTTCAAATCCCAGTCATGGATTCTCAATATGAATTCAGCAACCGGCTCGCACTGACCGCAGTGCTGACGCAAAATATCATTAGGGGTAATTGGATCATGGGATAGAACCCTTTTACCTGAAAACCTGATCTTACCTGAAAATGCGTGGTATTCAAATTGAATAACTGAAAGTGTCTGACACAAGAATTTTTGAATTTAAATGCTGAAATTTTAAATTTACATGTATGTGTTCATTCACTGATAGTATAACACTTTTTGTTCTCTTAGAATTGACTTTATTTAAAATTTTATAATTTTGAGATAATAAATTTTAAATATAACATATTGTTAGCGTTCACTTTATCTGTTTTCCTTATTCATTTATTTATTTGATCTCAGCATTTTAATCTTTATATTGAATCTATTTTCTTATATTATTTCAGTTTTTTTTTGTATTTAATTAGTTTTAGAGTGCTGTAAAGGGCAATTAATGATTTTTGATGTGTACCATAACGTGAATTATGTAATTGTAAATTTCGATTTTTTTTTTCTCAAGTTTGTTTGGTACTGTAGAGAGAGTTGTAATCGATAATGCCAATCTTCATCTGTCAAAGGGTACCACAAAATAGAATCGAGTCGAGCGATCAAGTCTTAGTGAATTGATTTTTAATAATCATAGTGGGAGTTACGCTACAATACTTCCCCACCAGAATTTCCTCTGGGATTGAATTCAATGAACGCATACCACTAGTTGATTTAATGCAGTTTTTGCGAAAGACAGGGAAAGCTGTAATAAGTTCACCGGATTTTAATGCTTGTGGTGAGAGTTGTATTAAGTTCACAGGATTTTAAGAGGTAGTGGTGAGAGCTGCATTAAGCTCACCACGCTTTTGAGCGTTTGTCGTGAGAGCTGTATTAAGTTCACGGTTGTGCGTGTGCCCTCTCCTGCGTTGTTATTAGCAGTCGAGTGTGTGCAGAATTCCGGTTGTGTGTAAATGAGATGCAACAATGTGAGGAGGAAGATAAAGCAGTCACTAACAACAAGTAAACTTATCATTGTGTACCATCCATCGAATTAGGCGTGTTCATATCACGTCCGGGTCACCAATGCCATCCTTCATCTATCCAATGGTACCTCAATATAGAATCGAGTTAGCATGTTTTAGATACTAGTTAATTGTGGTTTAATAATCGTAGTGGTAGTTACACCACAATGCAATAAGTCAAACCATCGTTAGCAAGCGAATTGTGAAAATAAATTTTAGAAAAAGGAATATATTGACTTTTAGCATGTTAACATATAAACATAGCAAATTCACCTTTGTCGTTTATACGTTAATTACACTGGCAAAGGAGAACTTGCAACAACAAGAAATTTCTTTTCTGATGGAAAATTATTTCACATATGTGATTTCCTTTTGACAGTCAGAAACAACGTGTGATTCTAATTCAATCTTGTGCTCAGCAGTTTAGTAAATATTTAAGTGGTAAAAATTTTAATCTCCTATATTGTTTCCTGTACTGTATTGAATTCAACTGTACTACAGAATGTCAAAGACTGAGCAGATAAAAGTTTTAGATAACATTTATTTCTTAAAAGAACATGTTTACAAAAATGGATTAAAAGTAGCACAAAACTGTAAAAAATTCACTGAGCACATCCTTCGGATTTTAATTTCCTCACAACATGGTTCAACGCGCGCTGCAAAGGCTTATCTTTGGCTTCTTTAATTAATGTCCACAAATGAATGGCACTTTTCTTGTCCAATAAGTACCTATGCCTGCACGAAAAGAAAATAATATTTCTTAATATACTTTACAGGAAACTAAAAAAATCTAAGCTAATTTTAAATCACAGTGTAAAATTTAACTTTCTGAAATAAGATTTACAATAGGCCCAATGTAAATAAAACCCAAATAGCAGTGTAAGATTGATTTCAATGTCAACAACAGCTTTTGTCGTAAAGCTCAACAATGTTTATAAATGATTACTAAATAAGCAATGCAAGCTTGAGATAATGTGCTAGTTTACGCACCATTAGGTTCGCATTAGGCTTGCTGAAACAACCCGTTTATATCGATGTTGAATCAGCCTTTACTAAACAAGGCTAGAAAAAACTGAAATCGTGGAGAAATAATTATTCGCATATTAAGAGTAGAAAGTGTTCTCAAACCGAAGATAAATTAACCTTCTCAAGGTTTATTTTAGATTTTATGATTATCATTGAAACAAGGTTTATTTTCGCAGACTTTTGCATACTTTCTGTTACACCTTAAAGGTGAATTTATCTCTGATTGGTGATTAAAGATGAATTTATCTTGTATTTAATAAGTTTTCAATTCAAACAAAATGTTGCACTACTTTTTATTCCAGCTTGGGCAAAGCTAGAATGAAAAACAAGGCAAAATCAAGGTTTACTGTTGAGGCTAAAATGTGACATCTTTTGTAAATTTTTTTGCTTGCCTTTTTCAAGCTTCAAGGAAACAAGCTTGGCATACTAATATTTCTACTAAGTTCAAAAATGAAGACACGTTTGCCGTTAAGTTACCGGTTGTCTGAAAATTTATTAAAAATATAAAGTTTCACGAAAAGGATGGTTCAAATGAAAAAAAGTCCCGCAGTGGACTGATCGATAAGACACGGTTCCCAGCAGATCACCGAAGTCAAGCATCACTGGCTGCGGTCAGTGTGCGGGTGGGTGACCACTTGGTTCAGTCTGCGTAGGGACCGAGGGTGGGCTGTATTGGTCCTCGTTAAACTGTGCTACCGTAAAGTGCTCGACTTCGCGCGAAGGTCGTCGGGCTACCGAAGCGGGGGTGCCATCCCCTCCGCAGAGGATCAAAATTGTGATGGCATGTCTTCGGATCATCCTCCGGGATGCTTCCCAGACCGTCGCCAATAGCCCATTGTGCAGCTCCAGTGCGACGTAAATTAACAACAACAACAAAGTGAAAAATTTGCTTTTTTTTAATTTTATAAATAGTTAATATTATGAAAAAATATTTAAAAAATTATAAAAATAAATTATAATAAACAATATATTATAAAAAAGCAATATATTATGAAAAAAAAATATATTATTAAAAAAAATATTGCATAATTTATCAAGTAGAGAATCAAAAATGAGCATAATTAAACAATTGGTGATTTAAGAGTGACTATAATTAAACAAATTAAAAATAAATAATAGGCATAATTAATTAATTAATGAGCATTATTAGATTTAGATTTCGGATGATTAAAAATAACGTGTTCAAAATAGAAGTGTACTGTCAAAACTGTTGTATGCTATGTTTAATGCAGTTACGTTACAAGAAAAGTTTATAGAACCTCAGTTTCTCAGTTTTCAGCAAAATGGATTTTAAAAAATAACCTCTAAGGAATATGGGTTTACAAACGTTATTTGAAGAAGCTTGAGAGGTTGACAAATTATGTAAAATAGAAGAATACTAAACAAAAATCAGTAAAGATCATTTTACTTATGCTCTATTTATACGTATGTGAACACAATTTTAAACATTGCTTTTACAGGAGAGTCAAGCAGGTCTCAAACACGCCTATCAAAACGCGATACGTTGACACCACAAGCGTCCTCTAGCGGTTCCGGAAAGCATTAGTCTTTCCATGTTCATATGTGATTTTTTATTCCTTTTGTATGCTTGTTCTAAGTTTTCTCTTTGACTACGTTATTTTGTGTTATTTCAATAAAAATATGATTATATATTTTTGAAATATGGTTATGCTGAGAAATAAAAATAAATCTTTCGAACCAAATTTGTCCATGTTCATTTTTATATTTCTGCCCATCCATTCCCATTATTAAATATGTCTGTTGAGGGAAAAGTTTAGCAGAATCACACACATCCCTAGACAAGAAAGATCGAATGTCTCCTTCAATCAACTCAGCTTTTTCAATCCCTATAAGTAAAGTAAACAAAAAATAGGTACCATGGAAGAAAACAGTATACAAATTTAAAATTCTTCTATAAAAATACGATACGTTAATGATATGAAGTTTTTCATTACTTAAATAATACCCACCTTCTTTAATTACTTCTTCGACAACAAAAGATATGTTTAGAAAGCCATTTTCTTTCTTGATTTCGCCATCTAACTTTCCCTTCCACACTAAAAAATAAATTAAGCATTACAAATATACACTAATAACTTTTAAACGCATTTTAATTTTACATAAAAAAACATAACACATTTACGTAAGAAATACGAATACCCATATTTATTTAGTTTACAAAAAATAATTATCCCTCTTGTTCTCAAGTTTAGTTTTCTGGCTCGCATGGAAACATAAATTTTGACTACAACAATAATTAATAACTACAGTCAAGACGGATTTATCGCTTATTTGGTGAAACAATGGCGTAACTGATATATTATAGAAACTATCAGTAACGTCATTGTTTCACCAAATGAGCGATATATACAGTAAAAAAAGTATGTTTAGAAGTGGTAGAATGTAGTAAAATTTACCGCGTTTCTCTCTCTATAAGAGGAACACCGAAAAACTCGGCAATTTTTAGCGAAACGCTTTGGTAATGATTTTTGCAAAATTAATGATAACACATGGTTTCAAAATGTGGGATAAAATTTGGTAGATGTAGCAAAATTTAGTTATTTCATCATGATGCCTTAGAGCATAGCATTAAAAACCATTTATTCGGTTAATTTATTTTTTGTATCTTTTACTAAATGTGTGGTAATAAGAACTACAAGTTTGAAGACCAGATTTCCCGGTAGTCATTGCCATATGAACGGAAAAAATTACTTAGGTAATGGTTTAATTGCCCTATATTTTGGTTTTATTCAATTAATCATTTTTTTTCTTCTTTTTTTTACCAAAGTGTTATTACCATATAATAAAGTAATTTTATCAGATTTTTTTTTCGTGTAATAATTTGAATCCATGGCTGATACAACTCTGCGAATCACAAATAAATAAATAAAGTAAATATGTGCAATGTGTTCTGTAAAGAACTTATTTGTTTGTAATTCGAAACTTGAAAATTTTATGCTTTTTGTTTTCCTTCATTTGAAAGAAGGATTTTAAAAATGTATATTAGCAGAGGTATTTACGGAACATCCTGTAAAACTCTTCAAATAATAAATTAAGGGGTCCAAACCTTTGACCTCTCTCCTGAAGGAATTATTGGGATCATATTTCACTGATTTCGGCTATCCCCCATATTTTGGAAGTCAGAATTCCAAATTTGTCGAAAAAAGGTATGCTTATTCAAAGAAAGGACGTTTTTGTGTCTGATTTCGCAGCTTAAAATTTCGTCTGCTCTAATTAATTAGCATATTTGAAGTTACTCTTTTGAACCATTGAGATTGAGTTCTAGAACGTGAAGATCCGATCATTAAATTAAAAGTTATTTAGGGTGGATCGTTTCTTTTTTTTTTCTTTTCTTTGCACCCAGTACCTCTAGTGAAAATTCTGGAAATTTTTCAGTCTCTCTCTAAAAACAGCAATAATGAACAGTTTGATTTAAAAATCTCACCTTTTCAAGAAAAAAAAAATTGGTTTAGCCCTGTTGCTTAGCTTCATTAGTCTATAAAGTTTTTGAAACACAGCAGCGATTATTTTTAAAGTTAAGCGAAATAATAAGATATCAGCTTACGTAATTTGCGAAAAAAAACAATATGGTACTAAAATCATACTTCTATTTAAATTAAATAATTAGTTATAAATTATTTAGTCATTTTAATTTAAAAGTTAACTGCTTTAATCATTTATACAATTAAATTTTGAAAGACTAGATGTAATTATAAGTTTTTTTCCATCATATTTATGTTTTAAACAGACTAATTTAAAATAATAGATAAAAATCTAAATCAGTGAGAAAATATTTGTTACCATACTTATATTTTTATTAAATTAAATAACCATCTAAAATTATAGCAAAAATTTAAACGAAAATTTATGTAAGCGCGGAAAAAAAACGGACCACCCTGAATAACTTTTGATCTAATTATCGTATTTTCACGTTCTTGGACTCAAATCTTAATGGTTTGAGGGGGTGATTTGAAAAAGGCAAATTAATAAGTGTAGACGATATCTAGGTTATGATATCAGAGACAAATACGTACTTTCTCGGAGTAAACATACCTTTTTTCGACGAAATCGATTTTTGACTCTCAAAATATAGGGGGTAGTCGCAATCTGGAAAATGAGCTCCCAAAATTTAAGTCAGGAGAGCGCTCCAAAGTTTGTACCCCTTGATGTTAATTTTACTTTTTGCGTATTTTGCTATATCTCGAAAACTTTTTAAGCAAACTTAAATTGTTTTTTCGAACTGAGATGATGCATTTATAAAATTCACTCATCCAAAGATAATTCCATGCAAAAATTGATTTTTGGTAAACATTTATTATTTTTTATTATTTTATTTAATAATGGTCGAAAAAGTTTTGAATTGTAAGGTATACAGTTTTTTGCATCAGTTAAAAGAATGTAATTTTACACTGCAAATACAAAATTTGAGCAAAATCGGTCGAATAGTTCCTGAAAAATCGAATTTTAACATCTGATTTTTTTTAAAATTTAATAATTAATTGAAAAATGGGAGATGTTTTCAGGGATAGTACGTTTTTGTGTCTGATTTCATTGCTTAAAATATCGTTTACGCTTATTACTTAGTATATTTGAGGTCACCCCCTTAAACAATTAAGATTGAGTCCTAGAACGTGAAGATCCGATCATTAAATCAAAAGTTATTCAGGGTAGTCCGTTTTCTTTTTTGCACACTGTACTTAAGTATTAAAAATGAAGTGTACTTATAAAATATGTACATCTATTAAAAACACTGAAACAGTCCTTTGAAGAAAAAAAACAATACAAAATCAATGCAAAAAAAATAAGTAAACATTAATAATTTTAGACGAAATAATTAGTGGTAACATATCTCACCATAATCGTAATTATCACAAGCTATATCCCTTAACTTATCCCGTATTTCAGATGGATCATTATATTTTTTTACCTCTTCAAATGGATGTTGAGGAGGACAACCACCTATAAATATTATTTACAAAACAAAATTTAATTAGTTTTTCTACGCCCTTAAAAACTACAAACATCATTCCACAACGGTATAATTTAGCAAAAACACAATAAAAAATGTTCAAATAATTTATTAAATTTTATTTAAAACATACAAATTAAATACTGAATCTTCTTTAAATAATAGAATTTAAACAAAAGTTATAAGTTTATCTTATTTATTTTTATTAAATATCCTACGACATGATTTCTTCAAAAAAAATTTATGTTTTTCATCAACTAGATAAAATCGTTCCGATATTTAAAAAAAAACTCATTTATGGAGGTGTCTGAAATTCAAAAAATTTATAACATTTATGTCTCATAAATTTAATTGTGGCGGAAATAAAATTTTCGAATCATACAAAAATCTATATCTATATATATCTGCAACAGCTCACATGAACTATACTTTTCTCGAAATGGCACTGATTGCTCGACTCTTCCTCACAGGCTCACCGTTTTGTGGCTCCCCAATTATTAATTTCATATAAATAGGTGCGGTGGCTTAGGGAATTGGGCATTTGCCTCCCAATGAGATGACCTAAGCTCAAATCTTACCGGCGGGTGATTTATATTAATTTCTCTCCCGGCTCGCATCAGCCACAGTGCTGATATAAAATATCCTTATTGGTAGAAGGATCATGAGTTAGAATCCTCTTGCCTTCGAAATAACCTTAAGATATTTCCGTGGTTTTCTTCTCCCTCTAACGAAAAAGCAGGTTAGTCCCCAAAAGTCTTCAACGAAAGCTAATTTGTCCCAATGCTTGATCCAGGAATTATCTTGTCTTTTGGGTTGGGTTCAAAATTACAAAGGTTCGAAAGTTGAGCATTGATAGGCGTGAACTCATAAATGGGTTGACTGTTCAACACTGATTATAAATCTAATACGAAACAAATGCATTATTTCAAAAAATAAGATGTTGTGTATTTACAGAACAAATCAGAGAGAACGATAACCGTGTTTAAACTTACCAATAGGATTAGCTAAAAATTAAATTAATCGATAAAATGGCGATAGAATATATTTACATCGATAAGAAAGACGATCAAAATTTGTATTTTATCCAAAGTACAGTTCCATTTACAATTAGAGTCAAAATTGGTAATATTTTAGATTGGGAATAAAATGACAATAAGTTCTACAGGTAGCAGTAAGAGAAACGATTAAAATTCAATTTTCATCTGGTACAGAATTCCAGCTAAAATTTAATAATTTAAGATGGTCGGAAAAGGGCGAACTATTAGATCTATTTGGAAATACATCAAGCTTTCAGCTGCTAAAAAAAAATAATATTTTGCATTGTTATCAGGCGTAGAGATCCAGTATAAATCTGAACTAACCAGATGGTCGGAAAATGGTCAAAATTTCGATTACAAACGAAAACTTTGTACTTCTTTACGAATTATCTCTTTGGTATATATATATTGAACAGCCCATGCAATTTTCAGTTTAGGCTACAAATGTTCAACTCCATAGCCTTGTATTTTAAACCCAATCCAGACGACTAGGGAACTCCTGGATGTATTGAGAGAAATTTTACTTCCACGGAGGACTTTTTTGGTGGAACTAACCCACATTTGCATTATATGGAGTGAAAAATCACGAAAACCTCCCACGATTAGCCTGACGGCAAGAGTAATTTAACCCTTGATCCGTTTACCACTGAGGACATTTTTCGTCAGCACTGTCGTCAGTGCAAGTCGGGTGCGAAATTCGTATCGATCAGCCATCACTAAGGTTCGAACCCGGGTCATCTGATTGGGAGACGAGCTCTTTATCCCCTAAGCCACCATGGCTCTAGCTTTTGCGTTTTTAAACAATTCTGAAAGAAACATCGAAAGCATTGAGAAAGTTGCTTGAAAATGAAAAACAAACAAAAAAAATTACCTTCAGCGCACTGGCAGACTCCACCATCACAAAGAGTATGTAACAAAGGACTGTTATTACCAGGACCATAAAACGCACTGCATGCTTCATCTGTTTAAAATAAACGGTTATAAACGGTAATCTTATAGTTTTCAAAACACAGAATAAATTATTAAATTAAAAACGAAAACCGTTAAATATCAGTATGCATTGAATTTCTCATAATACACTCCAAATAAGTCTGGATCAAATTACGGTAAGATCCATTTATACCATTAAGTTTTATGGAACAAAAAATCTGATATAACCTAATTTTTGCTGTAATATTTAAAGAAAATCACTGCAGTTAAACAAATATTACTGTGAAAACTACGGTCTGAAATATTATGGTAAAAATAGATTTTACGGTTAAATGTGTTTACGGATGCTGCCCTTAAAATGCCAGTATTTTTATCGTAATTTTATCCAGATTTTTTTACAGCGTTCTTTAAAAATACACTTAACACCGTTTATCATCATTTTTACCATTATTGTTACATCTATTTCTGGCAGAACTTTTAAAATTCACCAACATTCAAATTTAATGCAATATTTTGTTTTTCTGATATGACTTAAATATTAAATACTGAGTTGGCATTATTTTGATATCATGCACTAAACAAATATATAGAGAGTTTGTTAGCCACTTAAACGAATTAAAATATATAAATAAAAAATTCCTAAAATCGTTAAGCTTAGCAATTTTATAGTTTCATGCTAGTAAATGCAATTATTTTTTTCCATTCAACGCATATTTAGATGCTGACGTTAATATTATGAAATGTTAAGCTAATATTAAAAAAAATTTCTATAGGCCCACTGAAAGAAACAGGTCTTCTTCAGTGGACATCTTAAATTTTCTTCAGTCATTAATTTTAAGAACTGGAAAAAGTTTCTTTAAATGCTTTCGTGACAACAAATATTTCAACAGGAAGATATAAGTTACGGATCTCAGATCAATTGCACTGCGTTCTGTTTGAAGTCAATTTCGAAAGAAAAATAATTCAGATGCATGCATAGCTAAACAGTTAGCTTCTAATGTATATTTATGATAATTATTCACTCACCTGGATTATAATAATCATATACTTTTACAATGCTTGCTTGAGTTTTTCCAACCATATATTCTCTAGTCACATGAAAATCAAAGCAATAATTCTCTCTAGAAGGAACCTATGCAAAATAATTCTTGGATTATAATAATCATATACTTTTACAATGCTTGCTTGAGTTTTTCCAACAATATATTCTCTAGTCACATGAAAATCAAAGCAATAATTCTCTCTAGAGAGAACCTATTCAAAATAATTCCTAGATTATAATAATCATATACTTTTACAAGGTTGATTAAATTTTCATAACAATTAACTCTCTAAGTCACATGAAAATCAAAGCAATAATTATCCCTCGAAGGATCCCATGCAAAATAATTTCAGAAATATAATAATCGTATACTCTTACAACGTTGATTGAGTTTTTATAACAATTAACTCCCTAGGGGCATGAAAATCAAAGCAATAATTATCCTTCGAAGGAACCTATTCATAATAATTCTTGGATTATAATAATCATACACTTTTACAATGCTTGCTTGAGTTTTTCCAACAATTTTTTCCCTAGTCACATGAAAATCAAAGCAATAATTCTCCCTATAGAGAACCTATTCAAAATAATTCCTAGATTATAATAATCATATACTTTTACAAGGTTGATTGAGTTTTCATAACAATTAGCTCTCTAGTCACATGAAAATCAAAGCAATAATTATCCCTCGGAGGAATCTATGCAAAATAATTCCTGAATTATAATAATCGTATACTCTTGCAACGTTGATTGAATTTTCATAACAATTAACTCCCTAGGCACATGAAAATCAAAGCAATAATTATCCTTCGAAGGAACCTATTCATAATAATTCTTGGATTATAATAATCATATACTTTTACAATGCTTGCTTGAGTTTTTCCAACAATATATCCTCTAGTCACATGAAAATCAAAGCAATAATTCTCCCTAGAGAGAACCTATTCAAAATAATTCCTAGATTATAATAATCATATACTTTTACAAGGTTGATTGAGTTTTCATAACAATTAACTCCCTAGGCACATGAAAATCAAAGCAATAATTATCCCTCGAAGGAACCTATGCAAAATAATTCCTGAATTATAATAATCGTATACTCTTACAACGTTGATTGAATTTTCATAACAATTAACTCCCTAGGCGCATGAAAATCAAAGCAATAATTATCCTTCGAAGGAACCTATTAATAATAATTCTTGGATTATAATAATCATATACTTCTACAATGCTTGCTTGAGTTTTTCCAACAATTTTTTCCCTAGTCACATGAAAATCAAAGCAACAATTCTCCCTAGAGAGAACCTATTCAAAATAATTCCTAGATTATAATAATCATATACTTTTGCAAGGTTGATTGAGTTTTCATAACAATTAACTCCCTAGGCACATGAAAATCAAAGCAATAATTATCCTTCGAAGGAACCTATTCATAATAATTCTTGGATTATAATAATCATATACTTTTACAATGCTTGCTTGAGTTTTTCCAACAATTTTTTCCCTAGTCACATGAAAATCAAAGCAATAATTCTCCCAAGAAGGAACCTATTCAAAATAACTCCTAGATTATAATAATCATATACTTTTACAAGGTTGATTGAATTTTCATAACAATTAACTCTCTAGTCACATGAAAATCAAAGCAATAATTATTCCTCGAAGGAACCTATTCAAAATAATTTCTGAATTATAATAAGCATATACTTTTACGATGCTTGATTGAGTTTTCCCAACTTTTGTCCAGTCACATGACAACAACTCATGTGACTAGACACAACAACAACTGTCTAGTCACATGAAAATCAAAGTATTAATTCTCCCTCGAATTAACTTATTCAAAATGGTATTGCTTAAAAAAACTATTCATCAAATACTGAAATTAAATTTATAAGAATAGACTAATAAATAATTTTTAGACTTGTAAATTCTCACATACAAGTTTATACCTCATACTGTTAAAACTTAACCAGTTCTCGATCTTCTTGACGTAAAATTAGCAATTATTTTTGTTGTTAACTAGGAAACTCCGCTTATCAACCCCGAACTGTGGTAGCTTCTCATTTATCATTGCGTTTTTTTCTTAACAATAAATGTGAAAATTATAATTTTATCTAAGCACATTTTGTTAATATGTCAGTTATAATGAAATAAACGGATGCCTAGATTTAAAAAATAAACAACTGTACTTGAAAAAAAACATTTAAATTTAGAAATAAAGAATGTGCGATACAATACAAAGCACTAAATGAAAAGTAATTTTACTTGTTAACGAAATATAATGATAAACGATAGCCTTATATTACGTAACATTCAAATTGAAAACAGTTTTTACTTTTATTGAGTTATAAATTATAGATTCTATATTCGATACAAATTATAAGGTTCTATATTCGATACAACGTATCGAGTGTTAAAAACTGACAAAATCTAATCACTTTTGCTTGAGTTATTTTTCACTTCAACTTAGAATTATTTTACAACCAGGGAAATACTTCATTTTTTAAATTCAGTAGCAGAGTTTTCTGGCGTTAAAAAATACCACTAGCAAAATCAAGGTTCATACAAGCATTTTTTAAACTGTTACCGCAATACATTATGTGATTTAGAGAATTCAATACAATCATTGCTGTGTGACTTATTGAAATAAAACGATCGCTGAATGGCAAATATTAAATATTTATACTTGTATAAAAAGTGAAATACTCAAATGCGCGATTATGAATGCATCGATTATGATGTCTTATTTAAAATAAGAAGAAATTGCTGGGCAGGAAGTAAGGCAACTAGCTGTAACAACTGCCAAGAAAGCGATTAGAAAATGATGTTGATTTTCAACGGGATTATCGCGACATGAGCTGGTCAAAAAATGATTAGTCAAATTTGCAATTCCTGTATCGTAATAACATAATATTAAAATTGTCGTTATAAAAAAAAACATGAAAAAAGATCGTAAAATAGTCGGAAATTGAAGAAGATAAACGATCTAATGGTCGCGACTAAAGCATGGCAAAAAGTGATTACTCAAATTCGAACTTGGAGTGCCACAGTATCTTGATATTAAAAATACCGATATTTGACGAAACATGTAGATATCGTCGAAAAAATGATTAATAAATATCTAAAAACAATGGGGATTTACGTTGGAATCGTCGTTAATCGAAAGCGTCACGAAGTGATAACTCTAATTTAAAATTCGCGTGTCATGATAACACCGTATTAAAAATATCAGGATTCAAAAAATCACATGAAAAGAGACGGATAAACGATCGAAAATCCAGATCACAAGAAAATAGTATCAATTTTTGCTACTGTTTTTTTTCTGTTACTGGCAATTGACTTTTTAACCAGCAATTTGCTACTTGCTAGTAGACGAAATCGCAACTAAGCTTTACATATAACTGTACATCATAAAGATGAAAGGATTAAATAATTTAAAGCTGTTTTCGACTCTTAACAAAATTTTATAATTTATTAATTACAAAATGTACTCCCTCACAAATTTATTAACACCAAAAATTGATAAAATATATTTACGACCGTTTTAAGCTAAGAAAATTTAAATATAGAGAGAGTTACAAACCATTTGTTTTATTTTGTGAGAAAGGTTTTTAAATTATTGTGATTAATTACAATCAATTATTAAAATACTATAATCATTAAAATTAATTACGCATAATTGAATTAATTACTCATAATTATAATTAATTACAATCAATTATAATTAATGACAATTAATTATGAATTATTACAATTATTTACAATTAATTATGAATTATTACAATTATTTACAATTAATTATAATTAATTATATTTAATTATAACTAATTACAGTTAATTAAAATTAATTATAATTAATTATGAATTATTACAATTAATTATTATAAATTGCAATTGCTTATAATTAATTATAATTATTATGAATTATTACAATTAGTTATTATTAATTGCAATTGATTATAATTAATAATAATTTATTATAATCAAATATAATTAATTATTATTAATTAGATTAATAACAATTATTTTGACAAAAACAAACATAAAAACAAAATTTATCAATTAAGAAAATTAAAAACAATACTTAACCGTTTTCAAATAGAACACGACTCCTTTACTTGAAATTTCATATCTTTCAATCAAGTGATTAGGATCTTCTTGCAACTGAGAATGAATGATAAAAAAAAATGAATCACAAAATCAGAGATTAAAAAAAAAACAGTTGTCGTCATAATTTATGTGGGGAGAAGGATACATTTAATAATTATCGAATTGGAAAAAAATCCTTAAAAAGAATGTTACATAATAACCAACCTTAAAATATAGATTAAAAACTTCTTGTCATGGATGATATCACAAAATTATCTATATTAGGAGTCATGAATTAGTATTAAGGTGAGGAAGAAACAAAAACACTAACGAAATTGAACAAATCCTGTTTGCCATTGAAAACTGAGAGATATTGAAAGGCAATTATTAGAAACACCTATACGTTTCATCAGATAATCAAACTGGATTTGATGTTTCCCTGAGAAAAAGAGTATGGTGAAAAGTACCAGAATGTGGTAAAATATATAGAGTTTCTAGCTCTATGGGAGCAACAAAAAGCACGGTACTCTTTACCAAAGTGCTTTGATAATGATTTTGATAAAATTAATAATAAAATACGGCTTAATAAAATCTGATAAAATTTAGTAAATGTGGTAAAATTTGGTAATTTTATCATGATACTTTACTACGAGGTATAAAAATCATTTATTCGGTTAAATTTACCTTTTATTTATTTATTTTTTCCTGCATAAGTGGTAACAAGAACTATTATTTTAAAACCATAATTTCTAGTAAGCCACACCATGTGGACGGAAAAACTACCAAATGAATAGCTCAAATACCGTATATTTTTGTTTTATTAACCAGAATTACGGAGGTTCTTTCCTTTTTTTTTACCAAAACTGTCATTATCACACAACACGGTAATTTTACCGGAATTTTGTTTCTCTGTGTCTGTTCTCGAGAAATTCGACAGATAGCGTTTTTGTTCCTACAAAGCATAGCTATTATTTTACAAACCTTGATGTGCATACATTTTTTATTTATTCTTTGACAAAGATTCTCAAAATGTATATTAAGAGCAGTGATTACGGAACACTCTGTTTATAAAATATGAAGTTTAAAAGCACCATAAACGTTTTTTTTTGTTCCTAAATGTGATACTTTTGTTGCTTCTAATAAGATGTAACGTCTTGTAACAATGATGCAACGAACTTCAACAATGTAAATAATCACTGCTTATTTGTACCGTTATCACCTTTTGTGCTATTTTTAGATAACTACCCATCTTTATTATACCAAAAAATTCGTTAAAAGACAATTTACCTCTATCAAATCATCTCTGTTTGGTTGAAATCCAGAAAATATTCCAACATCAACGATACTCATCCCAACTGGATTTGATCCTAAATATCTGAAACATATATCATTGCTATAAAATAGGCTAATAATTTACCATGATGTGATTTAATGCTTAAAATTATGTTATTTACAGAAACATCTTTGATTTATTATACATACACACTCTTACACTGCAAAAATACTGTAAAAAAAAGTTCTCATTCCGTAAGCAAAAACAAATGAAATATCAGGCAAATGAGCTGTTGTCATAAGCAGGAAAGCTTAACCTAACAGTTTTCAAATTTCTGATTGAAAAATCTTTTTTCAGATGGACAACGAAAAATTGAAACGAACTGAGCTATAAGTTGGGAAGAATTGAAAGGTCAGAATCTTATTTTTCAGCTTGTTTCGTTAATTCTTGATTTAGCATTCATTTCATTATAAATAAATTAAAATTGCAATGAATGAAGTTGTTCATTTCATTATAAAATAAATGAAAAGTTTATTGTTGAGTATAAGCTATTTTATATTTGAAGCATATGTTATTGACTTAAATTTGAAATGCATTCATTGTTTTGATAAGGGTACTTTTTTTTCGGAAATTTTTCATAATAATTAAGAAATTCACTCTTGAATGGGAAAACTTATTAGTTTCAAAAATTATCAAAGTGAAATAATTGACATGCTTCGAGTGCTCAAAACAAAGCACTCATTCTCAAGACCCAGTATACCAGATATGAGAAAATGAAAAAAGAAACAAAGCAGTTTTGAAAGAAAAAAACGTAAAATTGCCAAAAAAATTAAATAAAAGTGAAAGAAGGAAAGAGGAACAAGAAATCGAACATTTTTTTCCACTTTTATTTCATTTTCTACTTTTTTGTTAGTAATTTTACGTTTTCTTTTTTCATATCTGTTTTCTTTTCCTTTTTTAATGATTTCAGGATCTTGTGAATGGGCGTCTAGTTTTGAGCACTCGAAACAAGTGGATTTTTTTCCCGCTTAATAATTTTTGAGACTTCTGAAGCTTTTATATTATCAATACTTTGTTTTAGTTTCTTGGAATTATCATTTCGACAAAAATTGTTATTCGAATTTCGTTATTTTTTTCTAATTTGTTCTTAAAAAAATGTTTGTTTTGTAAGTGAATAATGGTTTTTAACTAAATACATGAATATCGATTCCTTAAATTTTCTTTGATTGAGAAATCCAGTTGCGTGTAAAAAAACTTAATTCGGAATGGCATTTAAAGTAATAGTTTATTCTGTAATTATAAAAAAATTCCATCTGAATAATTCTCTTTAACTATCTTCGTATAAGTTTTTAAAATTAAATTAAAATTAAAAATTTATTTGTGAATTTTTTTTAAATTGTTTAATTTCTTTTTACTTTATAAAACATATTTTGCGAATTACTGATAAACATGAAACAAACCTGACGCAAATTAAAACTTTTAACATCAACTTGCTATTTTGAAGTTTATCCATCTGATTTTCTCTTTTATTTCTTACTTTTTCTGGAAAAAAAATAAATTTTGTAAGAATAACCAGTATACAAATCAACAATAATAACATGTGCCTCTTTAAGTCCGTAATCAATCTCTTAACTTTCGAACAGCTACAGTTGCAGTTAAAAAATGTCTGGGTGTAGTGAAATAATTTTTCGTTGCAAGATAGTTAAGAGGACGTCATATCACGGGTAAAACTTTTCGTCGCCAATTCTCCTTCTCCTTTTTGACCAATTTAAAATTTAAAGTGTAGAAAAAGTGAGTTCAGACAAACCTAGAGAAGGCCGTGAAATTTCATACACTGAAACAATTTTTTAAACTAAATTATGAAAATAAATTATAAGATGATAACTTATTAAGCAACAGAGAAGTTTTCCTCTAATAATTTGTTTGCATTTTAATATTTTAAAGTATTTTTTTCAGCATGACAAACTCTAGGTTTGCCTGAACTTACTTTTTTTTTCTTTTAAATTTCAAATTTTTCATAGATGTGAAAGAGAATTTGCAACGAAAATTTTCTTCCACGGTATGGCGTCCTTTTAAGACCGCTTTATCACGTGTTTATGAGGAACATCATGAACAAGCAAATGATGTTTTTTTCAGCGTTCTCTTCTTAGCATTAATGTCAACTCCGTGGTTATTCTGCATGAAATTGATGATATTCTACAATCTTTTAAATCCTTCTTTTTTACGAGTATAATACCACTTTTGAAACTAAAGCCTTAACTCTGCCCTTTTACACTAGGTTGCGCTATATGCAGTTCCATGTAGTCCGGTGCCTTGCTCCTTTACTACACTTCCACCACTTTTATCACAATAACTGCAAACATTTGAATGTTTAAAGAACGGTTACAGACTTGAGTGGACAATTTTTACTTAATCATAATTGTGTGAGCAAGAAATTAATAATCAGGTTTATTTTAATTAATTTAAAAAAATTATGAATTTGAGGAAGAAAAGAGTATTTACCTATCAAAGCTTCACGATCTCCAACTAAAGGTTGTTTTCTGTTTCTTGGATCAACGGCTATAACCGGTACGTCATCTTTGAGATCTGAAAAAATTAAGCAGTTGACAAAATTCAAAGCGTCAATCGTGTTTATAGTTTTCAATTCATATTATTTTAAATATTTTTATCACCATATCATTTTTTTTAAAAATTTATTCCCGGCTTTTTACTATAAATAAAATACACGCGGTTCTTAATTTTTAAATGATTATCAACAGAACGCATCAATTCTTATTACTTTAAATACGATTTTTTTTTCACCAATTAAATTTTTTCACCATTTCAACTTCAGTCTTTTAATGTAAAAATATACATGCGTTACTCATTCTTTGTAACAATTATCAACAAAATGCCCCATTGGTTTGATTTCCAATGCTAAACCATCATTATTAAAAATTCAAAATTTAGTAAGTTCTAAAAAAGACTTGCATGCCATGATATAAATATTGAATTTTGCTAAAAATTTGCTAAAAATTTAAATTATTTATCAATTTGAATGAGATACAGAGACAAACAATTTTGAGAATCTATTACAGGATATAAATACAGGGTATGCTGTATTCACTATCCTAAATATATATATTTTTAGAATCCAAGACAAATGTAATGTCAAAAAAGTATAAGGCTTCAATGGTTAGGTCTCTAATAGTTAAACCAATATTATTGAACATTTAAAGCTCTGTATATTTTAAAAATTACTTGCATGGTGCTACATAAATTTTGAATAGGCAAAAAATTCATTAGAACAATTTAAATTAATTTATCAATTGTCATGAATTACAGAAGCAATTAATCTTGAGAATTTATTACTGTATGTAGGATGTGCTGTCATCACTACCCTAAATATATATTTTTAGAATCCTAGACAAATGTGATATCAAAAAAAGTATGCACGGAAGAAAGCAAATATTTAATCGATGAAAAATCGAAAACGCTATCAACAGCTAAGAAATCACATGGGAGGAAAACAGATAAATCTATTTAGAATTTTTAATGAAATTTCGATGTTTTTCAAATAATCGTCATTTAAAGTACAAAAATTTCAAGAAATTTAAAAAAAACAAAAACGTTATCAAATGAAGTGATGCGTTAAAGTAATATTTTGTCCCTCATGCTAAGAAAAATTTTCTAAACTGTGAATATGTTTTAAAATCCCTTTCAGTAACAATAAATTATTCCTTTTTCTCCAAATGGAAATTTTTAGAACATTCTACTGGATTAATGCTTCGCCATTTTCAGTTGTAAAAAGGAAGAATAATATTCTTACCCAAAGCTTCTTGAACTCCTCTAATGAGATCAGGAGGAAAACGTTCAAACAAATCTTTTCCTTTAGGATTTAAAACTAATGGAACTCTCTTTTCTTTCTTAATTTCTGTAGCATTGACTGACACGTCAAACTGCAAATATAAATGATTTGATAGATTTTTATTATTTATTAAGATTATAGATAAATAGTTTGGTGAAGCAACAAAATTATATGAAATAACAAAGAAATGCTGTTTTAAAAGTTAGTAAAATGCACACAGGTTGCGTTCTGAAACTAGCTTGTGCACTGTTAATAGGTTTGAAGTGTGTTGAAAGTTAATATCATTTAAACTGTCCACAATCTTAACGAGATGCACCACTTTATTGTATTTCTTAACCTTGAATACAGTTCAATTTAAATAAATACATGGTTCAGCGCATTGTCTTATCAATGATGCTGTAAATTTGCACCATAATAAAGTTCAAAGTACTTAAATTATATTATGTATTAATGATCAATCGAATGTACAATCATGGGGAGATTACAGGTCTGGTATGGCCTTCGACCCAAAAGTTATATGAATTTCAATTTTTCAGGTAATTGAAGGATGCAAAGTTGTGCTTAACACTTGTGAGCAAAACCCATAAATTTTTGGTTTGGTCAGAAAAATTAGTTCAATATTAAATCACAATGTTTCATTGCCATGATCCAATACAGAAATCCACTGCAAACTTTTATATAATCTACGAGTACACAGACAAAAAAAGCCTGCTAAAATTACCGTAATGATATTTCTAGTAAAAAAAGCGTAACTTTGAGGATAATATGAACCAAAATATACGGTATTTAAACCATTCATTTGATAATTTTTTCTTTCATACTGAAAAATTTAAAGGAAATTCTGGTTTTCATAATTATGGCTCTTATTACCCCACATTTAGTGAAAATACCAGACTGAAAGGTCACCGAATATGTGTTTTTCATGTTACGCTGCAAAGGATTAGATCTGCCCAAAGGATTATATCTTTCTAAAGAGGTAACCAACAGGACGACCAAGAAATGCTCGTCAATGAGGAATCTCAAAAGCAGATTTCAAGAATGCATTCGTAAAGGAGGACGGCCTCTAAAGGACGTAATTTTTAAAAAATGATTAATTCCATCAATAATTTTAAAATGGTAAATTTTAAACTTCTAATTACTTTGAATAAAAGGTTTTACTTCCATCACTCTTGGTTTTACAGGATGGTTAAAAAGTTTCCGTTTTTTTTTGTGTGACCCTGTATTTAATTAAATAGCTTTATTTTTAGAAATTACGAACTACTGTGTATTAATGTATTAAGTATACTTGCTTTGCACATTTTTTCGGCAGAATGAAGAACATTATATCGTAATTTCACAGATAGTGATCCGATTCCATGTCCACCAGTATTTACAAACAGCATTCCTCCGATTTTATTAACCTAAAAAGTAACAAAATTAAATGTGTATAAATATCGGGATTAAATGGAAAAGTAAAAAACTAAATGAGCAAAACATGTATGGAAAAGTAACAAAATTGAATCTGAATAAATATTCAAAAAATAATAATAACAATAATAATAATAATAGTAATAATGAAAAAATTAGATAAGTTGCGTATTTTTTTTTCTTCAAAAGTTACTGTTAATATTATGCAGCCAATACTATATATTTTAATCTGACAAGATAATAAACATGGCTAAAGATTAATAAAAAAAAATATGAGTAAATATTATTTGGTTTAAAACAAAATACCAGATGCTTGTAAATTTTATTGAAAATCAGCTTTGCGCAATCGATAGCATTAAGTAATAAACACAATAAACAAAAAAGTAAAAATGTTAAGCAATAAAAAAAAACAATGAACCCTTTTTTACTCTTTAAAAGAAAGCTAAAGCACAAGATTAGCTTTTCTGAAGAAATTAGCTAATAGCGAAATCTAATAGTAAAAAAATAGCTTCTTTCTAAATTCCTCTGCCACCTTATGTGGGTGCATTCATAGTCAACTGTGGCTTAGACCGGAGTTCAATCCTCCATATTAAATAATGGGTCTCATCAAATTGAACTTCCTCAGATTGTGTATCAGTGGTACGAAATATACTCTAAAGTAAAGTCCACAGCGGTTTCATTACAGGAAAAGTTAACAATTGACTGGATGGGGAGCTTGGAGTAGAGGTCAGGTGATTACCACCACCATTTGTGCTCTTGTCGAAATTGCAGCATTGTGGAGTGCCTATGCACCAGTGTTGTCGTTGAACCATCATTAGCGATGAATCGTAAACCATCGCTAATAGTTCATTATTGAAGCTCTGGTGTGACATGCAAACCATACCTTAATTTTAATATTATAGCTTAACGAGAAACTATAAAAATCAGCAATGAATAAATAAAAAATGTAACTTTATACAATTATCAATCAAATTTACTGAAAGCTATGTTTGGAATAAAATTAAAAAATATAGTTTGATAAAGCCACAAAATTGAACAAGTTAAAAAAATATTGTTTTCAAACTTACTTTGATATCTTGCAAAATGTGCGCATTTTGTTCCGTAAAACTAAGAACTTTATGAAAGTTTCTGTCATTACTCGATGAAATGTTCGCTACAAGGTTGACTGATGGCAGTTGAGCTCTCATGGCATATTCTGATAAAGCTTGTAAGGCTACCACGGTATCCTAGCATTCAGGATAAGAAAAATATGTAAACAATATATAGTTACAATTTGCGAAATTGAAAAAGTATTGTGAATTTTGAATTAAATGTGGAAATAAATAAATAATTTGGTAGAATTTGTAAGTTATTTATATTCTAACAAAAAGTTTAAACAATCTAACGAAGATCAAGGGGAAAGAACAGTTTATGTTAGTTTTTGACAAATTACGATTGGATTGCTGCCAGTTGCGTTTCGATGATTACTTAGTTTTGACAAATCAATAACGTGGAAAATCGGTTCTCCCTGAGAGTTATTACGCAGTAAAGATGAGCCATGCTAAAGAAATGCGGTTCTTGTTCACGAGTACAAAAGACGAACAAATAAAAGTGTAGTGAAAAAGATGACGGAATACTAGTGAAGAAGAATTGATTGGATAGGAATTTTGGTGAAATAATGACTCTTTTCCAACTTTTCAAACTATATATTTTTTTCAGCATCAAAACTCTTAAATTTTGTTTGAAAATTCTAAAGTGGTGTAAATAAATGTTTGTGACATCCGTATTTGTTTTATTTTTACGATTTAAATCGAATGCTTACCCCTGAAAATTCTTAAACCTTGAAAATCGAGCTGTCTGCATTGGGAATAAAACATGTAACACTCGCACGATCACATAGCAAAACTTTTTACAATGAGATTGGATTGCACTTTCTTCAATCATGTTTTAGAGGATTGAATTTAGTGAAAAATTTGACATGATACTGACTCTTATTAAATCCCGTCGAGTCGATTTCAAAGTAAATATTTTTATAATGTGATCGGATTGCACTTTCTCCAAGCGTGTTTTAGAGTTTTAAATTTAGTGAAAAAATTTGCTTGACACTCTTAATAAATCACTTCGAATATTGTAAAACTTTTTAAAGTGCGATTGGATTGCACTTTCTCTGATCATGTTTCAGAAGATTAAATTTAGTGTAAATTTTTACATGAGACTCTTAATAAATCACTTAGACTATTGTAAAACTTTTTAAAGTGCGATCGGATTGCATTTTCTCCTATAGTATTTTTAGTGGCTTAAATTTAGTGAAACTATTTTACACGAGGCATCTGATATATGATTTGCAGTATATCCATATAAAAAATTTGCAGTGTAACTCTTTTAATGATGAACTTGATTACGTGCGTTTTTAAAAGAGCTAACAGAAGAACTCGTGTTTCTGGACTTATATATAAATTTACACAGTGCATGAATATTTATTATTATAGCAAGAAAACAAGTAACATAAAAAAGTAAGGAGTTGTTTTTCTTACTTGAGTTGATTTGAAAGATCCAGATTGTAACCGTTGAGTATTAAGCCAATTAACAATAGAATTGCCGCGAGTAAGATCATCAAAAAGTAGTAGATTCAGCAATGCATATGCAGTAGCTTCAATATTTTCAGCTGTTTCACCCGATCCCAGGTGCATCTCATTTTTATCTATTCAAAAATAGATAAATAAACACATGAAAAATGTTCAAAAATCTTCAAGCATTTTGACTTATATAATTGCAAAGTATTTACTAAACAATGTACCAATTGTGTTTTCTGTTTTGTTTCGAAATAATGATTAAATAAAGTTTTGAAATCTTTGTCAAAACATGCAATTTATGTTTCGACAGTGAGGAATATTTTCGTTTTTGGAGTCAACTCTATAACATTTACAAATCTTTGTATTTTTTAATAATCTTTAAAAATCCTTAAAAATTTTTGTGAAGAATATTTTTAAAATTTTATTTTACAATTCTTTGTAAAAGATGAAGCCTTACGATAGATATTAAGGGTCGAAAATTGATATTCAAGCAAGAAAAAAATACGTGTTTTAAATATCTTGAAACTAATTATTTAGTTAAGAAAAAAAGGGAGTTATTAAATAATCAAAACAAATATCAGTCTATTTCAATTGCGAAGTGGTTCACTCAATCATTAGAAAACAGCTTTTAGCTTAACTTTGAAGGAGCGGATTTAAGATTATTTTAATCCCTCTGTTGCATTTATTGATTTCACAATTTGGAAACGTTTTTTTTCTACCATACAGCAACATAATCTGTACCCTTAAAGTGCATAATTTTTTGGACAACATTCTATGCATAAACTGTAAAACTCTACAGGATGTTCAAAAAATATGAAAATGTTCAAATATCTCGAAAATATGCTACGGGAAAAAACTCTGAATACGTGTCATATATTTCAAACGATTCAATCAATGATACCTTCTTCAAATCCCCTAACATCAAACCTGGGAAATCATGGAGCAATTTCAAATTATTAAATAAGGCCAATTTGGCCAATAAGGCCAATTTTTGGCCAATTGCGATTTTTCAGAGAAAAAAAATCTCCAGTTTTAGTTACAGCTTGTTGCATTTTGGTTTGCAAACCTCGCAGTAATAGCAAAATAAGAACGATGTGCAAATTGTTTCAAATGAAAATATCTCGAGAAATGTAATAACACTAAACTTGATCTACCTAATGTACCTATCTAAATAAACTAAACTTGAACATTACTCCAAAACTCGCCATCTTAGCCACAGATGATCAAATACGCATATTTTTATTTATTTATTACTTTATTGTATTTAGCGCGTATTTCATTCGATTTATTCAATTTAAACAATTTGTAACCCATTTTAATTCTCGAACAACATAGTCTGCAAACCGAATTGCAGGCAATTTGTAAATCAAATTGGAGAGCTTTTTCAGGTAAATCCAAATTTGTCTTTAAGAATGGAGACTCCAATGAAAATTTTTGAAATTTTCCTCATGACCAGAAGAAAGTGGTTCGAATCAAATTTGGTTTCATTTTTTAAAAATATTTTTAGATTTTTCTGGTGATGTGCATTTTTCGGAACATTTGATTATTTCCATACTTTTTGGATAAATTTTAAATTATGTTTGGTCATTAAACCCACACCTAATACTTACTAGTAATAGTGTTATAAATTTATGCTCTGATATTGTGATAAATGAAAACTTTAGTAGTAATGTAATGGTTATAATAATTAATGCTTTAACCTATTGCTTTTTTTCCCTATTTCTTAAAGCCTGACAAGTTCATTAACATTCCTTTCTTCATGTTAAAATATAAAAATATTACAAGATACCTTCATTGTAGTTTGCTATGGATACCACTCTATCATAAGCAGCTTGTTTTAATGCACTTTCACCCAGTGTTAAGGCATAGGCAACTACAGCAATTGGAAGTGGATCGTTTACTTCTCCTAAATGATCTTCAAGATAAGCCACGGCTCTCTTCTTTGTTATAAGAAGATTCTAAATTGAAATTATATTTACACGTAAGAATGTCTAACTCATAATAAATGAACTACAAACATATTATGCTTCAAAATACACTATCTTGCCAAAAATACCCGAACACCATGTTGTTAAAGTGGTGGAAGTATAATGGAGTGGGGGTGTTTCTCGTGGTTTAGTCTATAGTTTGTCTAATTTAAGAACTCCTCCCGCCACAAAGTCCAAGGCCGTCTGGTGCTATAGAAGCAAGAATGGCGCATTTTAGGGAGAGTAGCTTCAATATAGGGCTAGCACAATAGACCGAAGAGATTCCCTTTCTCTCGCACACCCGAGCCAAAAACAGTGACCCCGCACCCCTACTTAAAATAATCATACCTCGTTACCATGGTCACCGCCACAGGTCCAGACGAATGTCTGGAGAAGTTCTTATTTTGGACAAACTATACATCCGTTAGTTCCTGTGGTTGGAAATATGAACTATGAGAAGTATGTGGACATTCTGGGCAATACCGAACTCCCAACAATATTTCGGGGAAGGCCCATTCCAGCAGGCTAACTGCTCCAATCACACATCGAGACTTTCAGAGACATAGTTTGACGAAATGGGGGTTCAAAAACTGGACTGGCCTTCTTAGAGCTCCGATATAAATCCCATAGAACACCTTTGAGACGAATTAGAGCGTAGATTAGGTAGCCAGATTACGTCAGCTGCGATGAAAGTCTAGAAGTCAATTCTTACGGCCACCTATCAAAAACTGGTGAAAAGTCTTCCCAGACGTGTACAGGCTGTCATCGAGATGCAAAAGGGAGACCAACATCATATTAATATGTGTCTCAGGACGCTCTAAGTTCATACCACTGGGTGTCCGGCTACATATGGCCAGATAGTGTATAAAGGCAGCATTTTCAAAAACTATGAAATCTTTAAATGCTTAACACATCCTCAATTCACCTCTTTTATTTTTTTGTAAATAAGAAAACTTTAAAAGATATAATGCTTAACATCAAAATAATTATTACATACATATCTTAAACAATAAGTTACATATTTTCAAGTATGTCAGTATGTCAGTGTATGTCAGTGTATGTCAAGTATGTCAGTGTATTACATTTATAAGGGTAGAATTCCTTTAATAACTAAGAAAACTCTAATTGTTTAACACATGCTCAAGTGCTCAATTGACCTCTGTTCTCTAAATATGCAAAATCTAAGAGGTATAATACTTAACATAAACAAAATGTTAAAATTTCAAGAACACTTACTCCAATATCACATTCGCATTCTTCGAGAGCAATGAGAACGAAAGCGGTCATCGGAATACTTCCTTGTACACCACCCTAAAAAGTAAAGTGGATTCGAAATGAAAATAAAAATAAGGTTTATGCATAATTTCACTATTAGCATTTCTTACTACAAGGCGAAACAATTCTGGTAAAACTACCACACTGTATGGTAATGACATTTCTGGTGAAGCATAAGAAAAAACATAATTCTGGTATTAAAAATCAAATTGTATTTAAGCCATTCATGTGGTAATTTTTTCATTCATTTGGTAATGGTTTACCGGAAATTCTGGTTTTCAAAATTTTAGCTCTTATTACCACATATTTAGTAAAAAATACAAAACTGAAAATCAAGTTTAAAATAATAAATGGTTTTTGCACCATACTCTAAACTATCATGAAAAATTGCTAAATTTTACCACATTTGTCAAATTTTGTCACATGTTACAAAAATAGTTAATTTTACCAAAATCATTAGCAAAGCAATTCGGTAAAAGTTTTCGAGTTTTTTCGTATTCTCATAGAGCTGGAAACACTGTAAGCTTTACCATATTCTGATAGTTTTGACCCTACTTTTTTTTTCTCAGTGTAATACAACTAATTTAGTTAACAATAATCAACTATTAAAAATCAACACTCCAACAATTTTAAAAATGTTAGTTATTTATGTAAGTTGGAAATATTAAAGTGCAAAATATTTCCTCAAACTTTCAAAATTGAAATTTTATTGAAGTTTAAAAAAAGATTAAGCTGTTCATTTTTTTAATTTCAAAATGAATATGTTTTTAAAGCAACCCCCTAGTTTTTAATATTACTACTTTTAACATTACTAAGCATATAATCGGAATAACTATAAATAAGTTTTTTTACATTTAAAATGCTACATTTGAAATCAAATCATAGCAGAGGCGTTGTAAGAACTGTTTTTGGGATTGATTGGATTGCCGAACTGCGTAAATTTGAATCACGTGGAGAAAACGATTCTGGTAAAAATACCGTACTGTATGGTTATGATATTGCACGCCAAAAAAAACATATTTCCGGTTAATAAAAACAAATTATACGGTATTTAAAGCATTCCCTCTATAATTTTACCGTTCATATGGTAAAGGCTTACCGGAACTTCTGGTTTTCAAAAATTATAGTTCATATTTTCAAACAATTAGTTAAAAAATACGAAACTGAAAGGTAAATTTAGCTGAATAAATAGTTTTTTCTGCCATACTCTAAGATCAGATTATCTTACCAAATTTCATCACAGGTTTTAAAGCCATACTTTATTATTGATTTTACCAAAATCATTGCCAAAGTGGTTCGGTAAAAATTATCGATCGTTGTGGTGTTCTCATGCAGCCAGAAACACTTAAGGCTTTGCCATATTTTGGAAGTTTTAAAAATGCTTTTTTACCAGTGTATATTTCTGTTCAATTTGAACCACAATATTGCGTAATAAAGTTTAAGAATTTGCGATACCACTGTTAATTTAACACCATAATAAGATTGCAATACATTTGAACGATAATATGGACAGCACGGTTTTACAGTTTATAACTTTCTGTGAAGGGCATAAAACCAGATTAATGAAAGAAGGACAAAAATAGTTTGAGAACGTCCAACCGAATAAAATGTTTTCATGCCATGCTCTAAAGGTATCATGATAAAATTACCAAATTTGTCGTATTTACCAAATTTTATCGTATATTTTAAAACCATATTTAATTGTTATTAACCGTATTTTATTTTATTGTTTCCAAAATCTATACCAAAGCGCTTTTTAAAAATCACGGCCCCATTTTTTGTTAGCAAACCTAAAATTTCTAGCTTGCTTGAAAGGCGCAGTAATTTTATCAAGCAACCGCTCCTGCAATAAAAAAATGTGTTTGGCAACTTATAAGATTTATAACATGTTTCTGAAAACTCTTTTTTTCTGGAAATATTATAATTTCGTTTAGTTTAAACAAATATTAATGCAATAAATTTATAGTTTATTCAGTAATTTTAATATCATAGCAATGACGCTAAAAACAATTTATCGTGTGAGATTTCGTTATTAGTGTATCCTTCCCCTAAATGGACAACTTTCGTAAACTGACATTTTTTTTTTAGTCTTAAGAAAGTCCGCTTAACCGAGGTTTCACTGTATATGTATCATTGACCTAAATATTTTACATGCAAAATATACACCACAAAATTTCTTTCTACTATTTGATATTAACTATAACAGTGTTTTTAAAATCTATGAAGTATGGTTTACCCTCCAAAAGAATCGAAGATAAGTCTGTAACTTGATAAAAGACTAGGGGGCTAAGCCCCCTGTTCACTACCCCTCTCCAATCCCGACGATTGATTCGTAATAATTATTGTTCCTTTGCATAAAACATTTTTTTAAGAAAGTAGAACTTTTTTACTCAAGAAATATGTATTAAAAATAATTCTATTTGCTTACCCTTGCGCCCCCACTTCCCAAGCCAAAATATTTATCTTCTGATTTTATTAAGATCTATTAATGAGCGTAAGTAATTTTTTAGGTATTTTTTTTAATAGCATTTAAAATTCAAAAATATATTGATGTAACAAATTTGGTAAATTCACAACTGTAATTTAATATTTTGACTAACCCAACTGACGTATAAATACAATTGGTGCATGCATCATATTGTACACGAAAGTGATTGTTAAGTTCTTAATTGTTTAACAAATCTTTTAACTTCAATTTTTATTAGTATATTAATGCACTGTTAGAAATTTCTCGGAAAAAACGATTAAATAACAATTTATTGAATGGTTATTTTACCATATTTAATCAAAATAGTAAAATAAACATAAATAAAATGGAAATCAAACTGTTAAGTTTGAGAAAAACTGTTTATTAACTGCTTTCACCTAATACGGTTAAACAACCAGAATTTTATCGCACCAACTAGAACCACCTAATGAAGCTACTTAGTTTTTTACAACTGAGTACATATCATAGCCGAATGGGCTTATCTGTCACTCTCATGTCCGGCAGAACTGGAATTCGAGTCCAAGTGTTGACACCACAATATTTCCACCACTCCTGAACACATAAAGAATTTCTAGTATCCGGCATTCTTCAATGCCCATTACATTACGAAAAGCCGAGCTCCTATGTCTAGTTAAATAATTAATTTTTTTTTATCGTTTTTGAAAAATACTAGCTGTAAATGGTTAGAAAACCGTTTAGTTTTGCATTCATGGTTTTAAAACCATACTTTTTGTAAATGGCTTCAAAACCATAAAAGAAAGAAAATGGTCTTTACCGTAAACTTTACGGTTAATCGGATGGGCAGACAGCTGCCAGTTATTTTACCATAATTTTAGAATGAAACTTTTAACAGTGTGTAATTTGCACAAAAAATTGCAAAACGGTTAATAAAATTAGACACCGATTTAAACTACTTGTCTTGAAATGTAGCGAGAATAACGTTATAATAATAATAATATAAAAAAACAAAACAAATCTCTTAATTATAAAATCGTAATTAAGAAAACAATCAAAATCAAAAACGTAATAATAATGGTACCGGTGCTTTTAGTTGAGGTACACAAAAATATTTGTAGGAATACGACACCTTATGACTTTTATTAGTTTTATGCTGATGACAACCAAAACAATATGAAAAATAATATGAGAAAACTGGATCCAACCATGTGATCCAGCCAATTTAAATACGACGACAACAATTAAAAGCTGTGTTAGACCATTATGTTTTTACTACGTTTATATTAACTTGGGTTCGTGTATGTCTGTTCGGGTGGAATTTTGTAATCGATTTTAAACTAACTTCCCGACTAGCTACAGACTTCAAATTTGGCACATAGTTCAGAATTCGATTGCAATGCATGAAAATGAAGAGAAAGAAGACATACAAAGTAAAATAAAATTAAAATAAAGAAAAAATAGTATTTTCGCGATTGCCTTTTGTTGTCGATTCGATTATTTCAAATTAGTGTCACATGTCATTTGAAAAGTTTTGTGTGCAGTCAGTTAAGAAATTGAGATTTTGGAAGTGAGTACAAAAAAGAAAAATAATAATAATAATATTTTTAAAAACCACGTTTTTGTAGTGGAGAATAATGATTAAAAAATAAAAACTTGGAAAACGAAAAACGTGGGGCGCATGAAATACATAACAGTACACATGCACATACATATACCCATTTTCTTACATTTTCTTACACATGCACAGTCACATACACATCCACATATGCATCTATATACACATGCATATACGCGAACATATTCCACATACACATCCACATTCAGATACAATTACAATTACACATGTACATACACATATTCTCATGAGCACACATACACACACTAATAAAACATTACTGTTATGAATTTTATGCGCCCCACATTTTTCGTTTTTCAAATTTTTATTGAAGTTATACTTCTTATGCGACTTCCAACAACGCTGCGTTAAACGTTTAACGCTACATTTTTATTGGCCGGGAAATCACGTGGTAGGATCCAGTTTTCTCTCATTCATTTCCATATTGTTTTGGTTCTCACTAGCATAAAAATAATAAAAGTCATGAAAGTATTGTTTTTCTATAAATATTTTTTTAGTACATACACATATAATTCAAAAGGATAGTATTTTTTATTTTCAAATTTAATGGACAACAATTGTAAAAAATGAGTGAAAGCAATCCCACGGACAATGCGACGGATTTAAGGTTATGTCAAGGTACGTCTCTTGTGAGTATCAATTGATTGTTAGGTTTTCTCTTTTGAAATTACATTATGACGCATTCAATTACATTATTAATACAAATACATTTTCCATGGCGAGACGATGAGGCAACCACAAGCGCTTCCACTGGTACAAGAGGTCCACGAGGTAAAAATGCACAATATTACCGTTATTACAGAGCACGGAAGCGAGCGGAGCAGGAAAAAGAGTCGTTGAATAGAACTAGTGATCCTTCTACGACTACTGATTCTTCTACTATTAACGTCGCAGGTTGCGAAGTTTAACTTATTCTGTGAGGAGGGACTCCACGCACTATTTTTTTTTAATTATTATTCTCCACTACAGAAACGTGGTTTTTAGAAATATTATTTTTTATTTTGATTTTCATGTTATACAGAAATACTATTTGTTATTTTGATTAGAATATGAGAAAAAAATTTAAATAATAACAAAAACTGTCAACTTACAGTCATTTCAATGTGATAGACAGGATTATTTTCTACAAATGAACCATCTGGTTGTTGCTGGTTTACCAACCATTTCACGCCACTGCATATAACATCTTCATCGATATGAACCATTTTATTAGCCTGACAGAAAACTTTCATAACAAAAGCTGTTAACCTGATAAAACAGTTTTTTTTAAAAAAAATTTCGTAACACGTCATAAAATGTTGGTCATTTCAATATTTTTCATGGTTTGTTTAGAAACGGTGCATTGTATTAAAAAAAAACAATGTTTTTTTTTAATGCGATGCAATCTGAGCCTCTCTTAGTTCATATTTTTGAAATCCTTGTCAAAAATGAATTTAGAAGAGTGTAAGCTATAGAAATAGCCAATTATTGTTTAAGCGAGAGAGAAAGAAATATATCGGAATTTAAGGAATCACTATTTAGAAAGGCATAACTCAAAGCATAAGAACCGGTGAAAATAGAGAAGTTGAAAAGCGATTATCAGAAGCACATCCAAGTTTCGTTAGGTTATCAAACTGGTTTCGGTTTGACGGTGAATGCGGAACATCCTATATTATTTGTAACCAAAATTAAAACGAATGATGCTAAACTGAACGATGATTGCTAAACTAAACGATTAAAAGAAAGCGCAAAGGTTTCAAAAACATATTATTGGGTTTCAAAACATATTATTAGGAACATATTATTGGGTTTTAAAACATATTATTGGGAACATATTATTGGGTTTAAGAACATATTAAATTTCAAAAACATAATATTGGGAGGCAAGCAAACAACAAGTAATGAAAAATCAGATGTAAGCCAATGCAAACATTTGTTCACTAAAACCTCCAAATTTAAAATAAAGCATTTTTAAAAAATTTTCGCTCGGAGAAAAAAAAAAATTCTGGTAAAATTACTGTACGCTATGATAATGACATTTCTTGTTTGGAAAAAAAACAACATATTTCTGGTAACACCCGTTAATATCACTGCACAGTCTACAACGACGTAAAAGCAATGCCAGGTGTTGTTTATGTCTGCTGAATCGGCGACAATGCTCCACATTTCCTCTCTTCCACACTGTAAAAAAATTCGATTCAAATTACGATATAAAATACCGGACTTCAGGTGCATCATCCGTAAAATCAATTTTACCGTAAAATTCATTTTTACCGTAAAATATTATACCGTGCTATTTACATTAAACTAAAACTAAACTCAGCGTCGCGACAGCCCATAGAGGACCAAGGTCTACTGTGCCCATCTCAGTTTTCTTGACCTTGGGCTCTGGGGTGCAGGAGCAGATGTTCCGATCAGGTGGTCAGCCGAACGCGGAACCCCCAGTGTTTAGTTCCCAAGCATGCTTGGTACTCATTTATCGACCCACTGAAGGGATGAAAGGCTGACTATTTACATTAATATTTATTAAATTGGATTGATTCAGCGATTTTTAGGTAATTATAACTGATAATTATGGTACGTCAGATTTTTTGTTCCGCAACATGTTCCGGTAAAAATTGATCTTTTCAGTAAATAATTCTGGCTCTTTGATTGAAGGTACTTTTACCGCAGCAGGATCAGGAATTTTTTTTTTTAAATGTAGATTCAGAGTCTGCATACGTTTTTTGCGCTTTTCACCTACTCAACGTGGTTTGCATCCCTTGTTCTAAGCTATGTTTTTATCCTTTTAATGCCTTTTATCTTTCTAATGCCTTTTATCTTTTTAATGCCTTTTCTCACCTATTAATTCCTATAGCTTAACACAATATTTTACAATACGGAGAAAACAAATCTGGGAACGGTTTGTCGAAAATTTTGGTTTCTAAAATTATAACTCGTATTACCACACATTTAATAAAAGATACAAAACTAAAAGTAAAACCGAATAAATGGTTTTTATGCCAGTAATCTTGGTAAAATTATCAAGTTTCACCATATTTACCAAATTTAATCACCTATTATAAAACCATATTATATTGTTAAGCTTACCATACTCATTATCAAAGCGCTTGAGTAAAAAATTATTGAGCTTTTTGGTATTCCCTTAAAACCAGGAACTCAGTAGATTTTACCATATTCTGATTGTTTTGTCCATGCTTTTTTCTCAGTGAATAACTAATAGTTTGTAAGTTTCAAAAGCATAAATTTATGCATATTGTTTAATCGATATTAAATGATCTGAAAAAAGGAATTTATTCAGAAATTTAAATTTTTAAGAATTAAATGGATAAATAAATTGGTAAATGAGAAGATTTAAATAAATTACCATGTACTTGTAGGTTTGCCATTCCAAGCTGAATAAGAGCCATCATCTTTCCTATACGATAACTGATTACCGTAACCTAGAAATAACACATAAATTATATAATTAATTAATTAAAAACTCATAATTAATGATTTTAAGATTAAAAACATCAAAAATATGGCTTAAGAAAACTGAATTTTCCGTGAACCGAAAATGCCAGTAAATTTCATGAAAAATATTGTTAAGTTTCTTTAAAATTTGAATTATTTTTTTCCTAGTTTCAGAACCAGAAAAACTTCAGCTAGTTACCTGAAATCTCAAAAATATAAATATATTTCCCAAATTAGCAATAAGTATCTTCGAAATTATCAGTAAGATAAATAAATAATCCCAAGACAACAAATGTTCTTTACAAACTTCATTAGCTACGCTACAAAAACATACAAATCTGAAATAACAGTCGACATGTTTCAAGCGCTCAAAAATAGACAGCTATTTTCAAGACTTGCCAGAGGTTAATGAAAAGAAACATTCATTCTTCATTATTGAAAATGGGCATTCTTGAACTGTTTCTTCTCATTGACGTCTAGCAAGTCTAGAAAAAAGGCACCTATTTTTGATCGCTTGAAGCTTGTCGATTGTTATTTCCGATTTGCATGTTTTTGAAGCAAATGATGTTTTTAAGCAAGTAAAATCAGAAAGTTACTTTAAAATTTCGGAATAAATAAAATTATTAAATTGATACAGAAATGAAACCTATGTTCTATACATAGTAACAGGGAATCGAACCCCGCTCTTCAGAACATGACAACGCTGTTCAGACAAAATATTGCACAGTTTTCAATTTCCACTTTCTTGCGATTTTTTGTAACATTGTACTAAAAGTGAGGAAATTTAATACAAATGTTCCTTTATCTTTTTAAGACAAATGTTCCTTTATCTTTTACTCACCATGTTTCTTTCAGCTTAACTGCTTATTTTTTTCCCACTTAAAAAAGCAGTATTTTTATAGTTCACAAAATTTAAGGTTATAAAACGTTAGAAACGAAATGTTTCTTAAGACGGTGTCATTATTATTATTCCTTTTTTCAGAAATCACTATGAAAGTGTTTCATTTATTTTTCTAAAACATCACATTATATTTGCCGTTTCAAACATTTTCAAATTCTGATTCAAATTTGAAAATGAATTTTAAAATATTTTCAAAAAATGACGTATTAAGTAATGTGTTTCTCTCTGTTTATGAAAAAGAAATTTATTCTGCTAAATTCTGAATAAAATTTATTGATGAAAGGTCAAAATTTTTTCTGCTCAACAAGATAATAATCACAATACATTAATAATGCTTATTATTATTATTATTATTATTATTATTATTACCGGCCAGTATGGTCTGGCTAGTCGGGCGTTGGGCCCATCTCAGAGAGGTCCTGAGTTCGAATAGCACCGGCTGAAAACTCACCATGTGTAAAATGGTAATCGCTACACACTAAATCTGATTCAAGAACACAAATCAATCGGGATCAGAGTTTGATTGCACTCAGATTCGGGTCAAAACTACAATCTGCGAATGGATAATTGGCGTGTGAATGAGTCCTCCCGGTAAAACGGGCTGTGATGTATGTGTTTGATAAAAGACGAATTCTTGTCCATAGATGACACCACTGGAAAAGCGCACCTCTCTACCTCAAATAGGTTTGCTGTTATTGGCAAGTGGCGTAAGACAGCAATAACATTATTATTACCACTCTTCCAATGCTCACAAACATATCAACCGTGAATCGAACCTCACTCTTCAGAACTTGACAACGCTGTTCAGGTAAAATATTGCTCCAGATAATATAATATTTTCATTTTCCGCTTCCTTAGGATTTTTTGTAATATTGTACTAAAAATACAGTATTGCAAAGATACATCAAGAATTAAGATACATTTTTCAAAGATTAAAAGTGTCGCAGAAATATACACTTAATCTGTTGTAATGTAATGTCTAAGTTTTCAATCTTTCTAAGTACTGTAACGTATCAAGCTATATTAAGAAACAGTTCTTTGTTTTATTTTTAAAAAAAACATTTATTTCACACCACAACAAATACAGTAACGACATTAAATTACCCGTAACGGGTTAATTATAATCTTTCAATAAAATATAGAAAATCCCGTAGCGGGTTAGAATAAATTTACGAATTCCAAAAAACCAAAAACTACTCCAAAATATCAACAACTCTCTGTTCTAATTTTATCGTCTGCTTTCATTTTTTTATTTATCTCTTTATGTGTTTAGTTTAGTTTATTCATGCTTTTGCTAGCTCGTTATTTCTTTAATATTTTTACTTTTATTAATGCTTTTGCTAACCAATTATTTTTTATTATTTTTAGACTCTTGTGCAGTCTACAAGTAAATAATTTTGTGAGTTATTAAACTTTATTTAATAAATCTTTAATACAGCAACAAAATATTTTCTTTTCTGAGAACTTAAAATTCATTTTGTTATTAACAGGCAAAATTTGTAGAATTCAGATATCAGTTCATTTCAGTATTACTAAAAATAAATGATAATAACAAAAATTAAATCAATTGAACATTTACCATCACGTATGAATGCGTATCCCTTTTCTTCAATTTCAGGAGTTATTTTTCCAACGCTTCTTAAATATTGCATTGTGTATAATGTTGGAGCTAAGAACATCATATTCTGCTCGCCACATCCTCTGGGTTTCGTCAACAGTGCATCAGGATTGTTAATTGCTGTTTCCACTGTAGGTCCGAATTGATCACCTAATCCAAGAAAAAATTACCCTTTCTTTAACCTTTTATTTCATGGATGAGCATATATGTGGATTTTTACGATGTAAAAAATGTGAATACTATTTATGAGTTAAATATTTTTTAATTAATCGTTTTTTCGGATTCATGTTTAAGAAGAGTCATGTTAAGGCTTTGGTTTATATTGATAATGTTAAAAAGCCTTAGGGGCCATTGATAAAATATTGCTGCATATTTTTTTAAACATTTTTGAATCTCGCCTCCCTTTTATCAAAACAGCGTATTCACAACGCTTCGCTTGTCACATGCCATGCCATATTACGTGATCATAGTAAAAAAAAAAAGCAGTAGGGGAGAGTGGGGTCAATTGTAACAGGGTACGATTGTAACAGAGAAAAAATTTCGAGTGTCGGGCTCTAGATTTGGTTCCTAGGTGGCGCACGAGGTGTATTTTATAAATCTACATGTACACCCCTGCTGGCAACCATTTTTATGTACTTTTGAAAGAGTTACATCACAAAAGATATTTTCACGCTACGTAAGTACTTTTTTTGGTATTAGAATATTATATTGCAACAAAGTAATTTTGTTTAAACAAATAAAAATTATTAACCGAATATGTAAGTGGAAACCTTTATTAACATTTCAAAAAAAAAGATTAGTTTTGTTAATTAACTAGCATTATTTTCAATAAATGAAGCTGAAATGGCGTCTTAGGGACGATTGTAACAATAAGTAAAGGGACGATTGTAACAGCTGAAAATAAATAATCTTATGTTTACAAACCATTGCTTAACTCTTTAAGAACCACCAATAGTTTCCCATATCATTTATATTATGTTGCGTGTGCATTATTTTATTTGTCACCTTTCACAGCATAAATTAAAATTTTTAACCCCTTAAAGTTAAAAGTTTAACCCTTTAGGTCTCTGCTCATTATTTTTTTTTACTACTGAAATATCACTACTATTTTGATCAATAAAAAAAATCTATCACAACTATGATAATATGTGTAATTAACTATGTTTTAGTTGAATTTATGAACTATTACCATTGACCCCGTAAGTGGGGACAATTGTAGCAAGTGCACGACTGTCAAAAATTGTTAATAACTAATATAATAACATTTTAAATAAGATATTTATTTATTTTTTTTTTGCTAGTAGAGGATAGTCTACTTTACTCGTCTGTCAATTACTACTACACTGGTTATCATAAATTAAGGAAAAATCACAAAAATAGCGATAACTCTTTCAAAAGTAAGCCAAACCGTGCAAAATTTGCATATGTTGTCCACTAAGAGTAGCTGAGTAAAATTGCAATATGCAAATTAGTGGCGCTGCACTCGGCTTACGTCATCTGCCTGGAGCATAAAAGTCCAAGTTTGAGAGAAAGCACACAAATTTTACTGTGATTGCGACATTGAAAATCTGAGATAGCCAATTCGTAATAATGACCTCTAGGCATCATTTGCCTGAAGAACTACGATGGAGAGCCATCGGGAGACTAGAGGCAGGGCAGAGTCAATCAGAAGTGGCCAGATGGCTAAATGTGAGTCCATCTGTGGTTCATAGACTTTGGAGGCAATTTCAAACCACAGATTCGGCATCTAGGAGGTTCAGTCAAGGACGGCCAACTGTTACGACCAGTGCCGATGACCGATATTTGACATTAAGTGCACGCAGGAATAGAACCGCTACTCCGACACATCTTAGATCCTCTCTTGCTGCAGCCACCGGAAGGTTGGTGTCAACGTCAACTGTGCGCAGAAGGCTCCACGAAGGTGGTCTGTATGCGAGACGACCAGCCATTTGCGTGCCGCTCACATCACGCCATAGGAGAGACCGTTTGCAGTGGGCCCGACAACATGTCCACTGGACGTCAGATCAATGGAGGCCTGTTCTCTTTACGGATGAGTCCAGGTTTAGTCTAGAAAGTGACAGTAGACGTTATTTGATATGGAGAGAACCTGGGACCCGTTATCATCCATCAAACATCCGTGAAAGAGATGCATACGGAAGAGGCAGTGTCTGTGTTTGGGGAGGCATATCCTTAGGAGGGCGCACATACCTCCATGTCTTTCCAAGGGGAACCGTGAATGCTCAGGTTTATCGAGACAACATCCTTGATGCTTATGTGCGCCCATATGCCGGGGCAATTGGTGATTGCTTCCTGTTACAGGACGATAATGCAAGACCACACAGAGCTCGCATTGTTGATGATTATCTTCAACAGGAAACAATTACTCGCATGGAGTGGCCAGCTCGATCCCCGGACTTGAATCCTATCGAGCACGTTTGGGATGCTCTAGGGAGGCGTGTATCTGCCATCAATCCGCCCCCTCAGACCCTTGCCACGCTTGCAACTGCTTTACAAGAGCAATGGCTCTCACTTCCTATTGAACTGATAGACCGCATAATTGAAAGCATCACACATCGCTGTTTGTGCTGTATTGCTTCTAGAGGCAATCATATTCCATATTAAAGGTACTTTTTCTACTGCAAACCGATACTTCCAATTTGTTTATTTTATACATGTGCTAATTTCTATACTACTATTAATGTCTGATAATTTCTTTTTATGTTGTTTAATACCTTACTATGTGTTGTATATTGTGGGTAAGTTTCATAAAATTCCATGTGTAATTTCTTGAGTTATCGCGATTTTTGTGAATTTTCCTTAATTTATGATAACCAGTGTAATAATATATTGGATTTTTTGTTAGTTAAAAATAGTTAAGTAGAAAATGTTACAATTGACCCCGCTCTCCCCTACGTTAAAAAGATCTTATTTCAAATATTATTTTTAAAATTTTGACTGTGTGTTTTCATGGCATTTGCGAGCATAAGACTAAAAAGTTTTGCATGTGTACTTATTTTTCCGATTTTAAATGTTTTATTCCAATCAAAATGTGGGCTGTTACACTTCTTGTCAGCCCTCCATCTTGTTAGAAATTATCACAATTTCACGAGAATTATCACAATTTTGCATTACCCCATCTGTTAAAAAAAACGTGATATGGGAACAGTCCCTAACCTTTTTACGTTTAACTACTTATGTAAAATATTTACCAATGTATATTTTTAATTATTTTTTTAAAAAAAATATTCACTGAACAAAACTGTAAAAGTGCTGTATTGCGGTTCATTATCAATAGTTACAAAAAACACTCCAAAGCATTACTCTGGGGAGCATTTTTTTATCTTGTTTTCTAACAGTCGAAGAATTTTTAACAGATTTTAGATACTTCGCTAATTTCAAGTCTGCAATCGGTTTCTCTCCCCAAACTACAGTTTTTTTTTCTTTTTTTAAAAAATACTTTAGTCAATTTTTGTCAAAACACGTAAGTTTAAAAACGTTATATATAACAGGAGGCTACGTAAGTGTTACAATACATTTCTAGAATGTTAAGACACATTATTAGGATTAAAATTGCATTGAAACGCAAGCTCAGAAATGTCGCCATAAGCGGCTAGAAGCGCCCTTCTATTATTTACTGTTCTTCTGAACAGGTTTTAATAGGGAAGCACTCCTAACCACGTATAATTTGTCTACGGTAAGAACTGCCCCCGCCACAAAGTTTGAGGCCGTCTGCTGCTATGGAAACAAGGATAACGCATTTCAGGGAGGGTAGCTTCTCTTCACTTTAAAGCTAACACAATAAATCGAAGAAAAAGATTCTTTCGCCGACCAGACCGAGTCAAAACCTGTCCTAAACAATGACCCTACTTGAAATAGTTATACCTCATTACCATATTCACTACCAAGGGTCCATACGAATGGCTAGGGGAGTTCTTACTTTAGACAAACTATGCAACTACATTTCTGGGCAATGATTTGTATGCTATTTCGACCTTAACGAGGTGTTCTAACTCCTCTATAGATGTTTGTCGCAACATTTAGGTCACCCCCTCTTACAAATAACGTTTTTAATATTTAACATTTCAACAAAAAATTAAATAAAAGTATCAGTTTAAAAAACGGAACAAAACTAATTTCATATTTGAAATTCTTATACCCGATTTAGGCAAGATCACATATTTGCAAAGATGCAACAAAAAATTTGTTCCTCAGTGTTATTTGGAAAAACTTCAGTATTTATGCAATACGAATTTCGTACTATTCATCATTGGTATGTGCTTATAACTTAAGTAAAAATATATATTAATAAAATTTATTAATGAAACAAAAAATTATTTAATACAAAGAATTACAGTTAAAGAAAAAAAATGTCTCTCAAATTAAATAAAAAATTCTCTATACTCAACCTAATGCAGTTATAGTGCAACTTTCTGTTCCAGGAACGAAATCTTTTGGAACGGGAAGTTTTATAGCAGTCACTTGTAGATTCTGAGACGTATCAATGGAATCTACAATAAAACAAATTTTATTTTTAGAAGACTGTATTATTTCTAAATCCAAATCTAAAATACATATGTATTTATATGTGCATTTAAATGTATCAATTTTGAAACTTTTGGTTCTAAACTTTATTTGATTACGAATTTACTAGAAAAAATAAATTTAATAACTAATATAAATGTATTTAATATCACCAATTTGCTAAACAATTGTTTATGAAGATTTTTGCAGTTTTCAGCGAAGATTCACTAACGGCAGTTGAGAATATTTGAAGACAATTGTGAAACTTTTATTTGTGCTTCTTTTTACTAAGCATTAGTTGTAATAAATTGGTTTGCTTACAGACGTAATTAGTTGTAAAAAAATTAAAGATAGTTCATTTTTAGATTTCAAATTAATTGGTTTCGTGACTTACTCAGAATAAGTAAACAATAGTTCATAGTTTAACATTAATTTTCAAATTAATTGTTCTTGTGACTAATTCTTAAATTTTCAGTTCACTTTTAGCAATAGATTACACATTTTTTATTAATTAACAAAAATTAATTGAAATTTCGAAAATAAAAATTTTAATACAAAAATATATTTTTGGACCACAAAGAGCATTTAATGATTAAAGTGTGTTTTCTAAACAGGCAAATCTACTTAAACACATTGTAAAAAATTCCGCATCAAATTACGGTACAAAATACCGACACTTTGGGTGCATCATCCGCAAAATCCCTTTTACCATAAAATCCATTTTTACCATAAAATCTATTTTAACCGTTAAATATTTTACTGTAATTTTTACAATAGCACTTATTTAATTAGAATGATTCAGTGATTTTACGGTAGTTATTATTGTAAAAATTTGATCAAATTTTTCGTTCCGTAACATGTTTCTAAAAATGGAATTTACGGTAAAAAGTATCGGCGAGCTGAGTGCAGTAATTATTGTAAAATATCCTCGAAAACATAATTTATTCATTTGGCGTTTAATAAAATAAATGCTGATTGTTTTGTTAAATATTTTTTTAATACTAACGAATTAAAATTAAAACATTTTAAGACTATAATGACGCTCTTAAAGTTGTTTCTAATAATCGATAAGGAATTTTCACAGTTGAAAAATTTAGCAAAAGTTCCACACGTATACCATGAGTAAAATAAAATCTAATAATAACACGTATGCTGAGTATAACATGTTTATAAACAGAAATTTTCACCCACAATCACTATGCTATTTTGTAACTTCTGTCACTAATGTCCTGATTTTTTTTAGATAGATAGGTTTATCTTGGAATGGTAAGATAGTAAAATAAGTAAAATATTTATAAATATCTGTTACAAAGAATACACCAGAAAAGAGATCATTTGTAATATGTCTTTTGGCTCTTCGTTGCTGATTTGTTGGATCTAGTTTGATTGGAATATCGACTTCAACAAGGTAACCTTCAGGCTAAAATAAAAAAATTAAAAAAACATAATGTTATTCCAAATAGTCTTTTCTGTCATACGATCTAAGTTTTAAACTTTATTTTAAAAAAAATATAAATGATTATTTTTGTAAAGTATTAAAATATTATTTTGAAGAAAACATTCCATATGTCACGGCAGTTCCATATTTCATTTCTCTGCAATAACATCGGTTAATAAAACCCATATTGAGGCTGTTTTTCGAAGGCTAGGCAATCATATGAACTTACACTTTTTGGTAAATAATAGGCTATTTGACAAAGCCCAGAGGTTCGTTGAATTGGAGATGAATATAACAGTCTTAAGACTTTAAAATTTTCATTATTCGTCCCTTCTAGAAACTATTTGCACCACACAATTAGAGCTCAAATTACTGCATAATACAGCAAAACACAGGCTTCAAAGCCTCAAAACTCAGACGGTTCAATGAGTTAACTCATTAGAGACTCGCAGGTCTGAAAATTATTGCAATCACAATTAGACTAGACCAGGGCTGTCCAACTGCAAAGTAGCCCACGGGCCAGAATTCCGGTCACTGATCAACTGGCGGGCGGTAGTTTGAAAAAGTTGAACAATAACCTCTTTACCTCTTATACAATTACAATTAATAGTTGAATTATTAATTACAAAACAATGGTACAGAAGGATTATAAAACAATTTTCTTACATTTTAATGGGAAAACTGAGGCCGATCAGCCTGAATAAGAAGTTGGCGGGCCGCCAGTTGGACAGCCCTGGACTAGACTATTCGTATGGAATTAATTAATTAAATACGGAGTGCCGAGCTTAAAGCTCGATTCCAATCCTAATAAAATTATAAATTGAATTAGAATTTTTAACATACTAGAATTTTCATTAAATCTTATAAACATATAAAGAGAATTATGTTTCATTACGTTAAATTAATGTTTTAAATTGGTTCATCATATAGTACTTTAAAAATTGCTTAATCTAAAAACTTTTGTTTAGAAAGTTTCTGAAATATGGAAAAATGATTTTCTTCCAATATCAAGGGTGCCAGAAAAATACACAAAGTGTTCCGTAATCATTGTCATTAGTTTAACATTTAGAATCTTTATCAAAAATGAAGTAAAAGAAATATACGCATTAGGGTTGAAAATCAATAATTAAGCAAAAACAAAACAAAGAAGCTACGAAAATCTCTCGAATAAATAGTGTAAGATGTGGAATGAAATAAAGAACCCTTTTGATTACCTAAAGAAACTTCTAATAATTGCCTTTCAAATCCTCTCTGTTTTTTCAAGCAGTAAAACAGGTTTCGGGGTCTTCAACGTCGCTTTAGTCACAAGTGATTCAATAAATTTCAATAGCCTTTTTTTTACTAGTTTTAATATTTGTTTCTGGACTGTAATGATTAAACAACTTTTTTATTTTACTTTTTCAAGAGTTTCTAAAAATGAATATGAAGAATAATCGCTATGGAATCGCGCAATTTATTTTCTACTTTGAGTTAGTCAAATTAACGAAAGTATAAATTAAAGGCAGACGTGGTGGCTCTGGGGATAGAACACTTGCTTCCCATTGAGGTGACGTAGGTTCAAATTCCAATGATATTTGATCGATTTGAATTTCTCTCCCAACTCGCACCGAAAAAAGGCCTGACGTAAAATATCCCCAGTGGTGGACAGATCATGGGTTAGATTTCTATTGCCGTCGGGCTAACAGTAGGAGGTTTTTGTGGTGTTTCTCTGTATGTCACGCAAATATGAATTAAATCTCTCAAAAAAGGCAAGTTTTTCCCGATGGATAAAAAAGTACGGAGTTGAACATTGGGAGCCACAAACCAGAAAATGGGACGGATATTCAAGCAAGTTATAAAATGAAACAAAAATTTATTAAAAGATTTAATAAAAACTTCTTTTTTCAAACAGTTAGATTATAACAATGATATGTTTTTAACAATAAACAACCTATTTAAACAATTTAGATAACATTCAATGCTTTCAATTTGACATCACTGCCTTCAGAACTCAAGGCAAAACATCTATTTCCGAAGAAGATTGCAAGAATAACATGTTGTTGTTAATAAATAATTTATTTTAACATCTTACGATAACGTTCAATATCTTCTAATTAACATTACTGGATTCAGGACTCAAGGCAAAACTGAATAAGAAGATTATAACAATAATATGCTGATTAAAATAATAAACAACCTATTTAAACAATTTAGATAACATTCAATGTTTTCAAATTTGCATCATTGCCTTTAGAACTCAAGGCGAAACGTCTATTTCTGAATAAGAAGATTGCAACAATAATATGTTGTTAATAATAAACAACTTATTTAAACATGTTTCGATAACATTCAGTGTTTTCAAATTGACAACACTGGCTCCAGGACACAAAGGAAAACTTCTGTTTCTGAATAAGAAGATTATAACAACAATATGATGTTAATAATAAACAACCTATTTAAACTTACGATAACATTCAGTGTTTTTAAAATAACATCACTGCCTTCAGGACTCAAGGCAACAACTTTTAAATTGAACATTCCTTCTTTGAGGGGAATCACTGGAAATGTTGTAGTCATTGCTGATTGTGGATCAACAATCAATCTTTTGCGCTCACTTTTTTCTCCTTCATTGGCCCCGCTGCATACATCCTTCACTCCATACATGTAAACAACAGCCTACAATAAACAATTCGAAAAATTATATTTTTTTAAAAACAGCAAAATAGTTTAACTCGTGAGAAAAAATATGATTTCGAAGCAATATTATTTTTATTAAAACGAAAAACATAGTATAAAAATACAAAATCTAATTATTATATTGTAGCAGTGCAGTATGCCGAGTGTTCTTTAATTACAACCCTTAATGTATAATTTTAGAATCCTCGTCAAAAAAGTTTACACTTTACGAATCTTAACACAATAATTAAGAGAGAAAAAAATACGCTGTAGAAAACTAAGGAATCAATAACAGGTGAGAGTGAAAATTCGAAACATGTTTGATTGCTGGAGAAAACAGAAAAGAGTTAAAAGGTATTTAAAGATAGAAACAGCTCCACGCTTCATCTGGCAATTAAACTGGTTTCAATATTGTTCATGCTTACTTTTCTCATTATGTTTTTCGCTTATAATATTATTTTACGAAATCGTATTTACATTTCCTACTTAATAAAAATACACTTAGAGTGATCATTAAAGAACACCCAAAATAATTTGATATAGAAGTTGTATAGAATTTTTTAAAAAAAAAAACTGTAGAATTAAGAATCATTTGGATATTTGCATTGAAAAATAACTTAAGAATTAAAAAAATATTGTAATAGACGAAAATAAGTTTATTTGTAAAGGAAAGTGACTAAACCTCGAGCTTTCCTAGAACTTTAATATAGCTTTTATGTTTTTGTCATGTTTATAAAGCATAAAATATTTTGCTTAAGTGATTTACTGACAATCAAAATTTTAGTAAAGCTAAAGCTCCTGGACAAAATTATTCATGACACATATATGAATCTTTAATCCCAAAACGTTTTCAAAGAAGCGATATTTTTCAATTTTATGTCATTGAAATATCAGAAATAATTCATAAGAATTTTGTTTTGTTTTGACGCGATTATAAACAATGAAAATTTGCATAGCTCACTGCAGAATATTTTTATTGCGGATAGTGTCCTGGCTTGTTCATTTTATGTGAATTAAGCAACAAAGCTGTCAAAACAAAATTCTAAATTGCAGCGAATTCGCTTATCTGTAAACTCATAAAAACTAAATAGAAAACGGATGAAGGACTTATGAATCCCACGAAAATAGGAATTTTACTTCATATTTTTTGTACCCCAAAAGTTCAAATTTTGAGTCACATAGCATTCTATACTTCTTTTTTCCTAAATGGATTTGACCAGAAAATTCATATACTTAAATAACTGACTATCAATCATGAAATAAGATCTTATTGAGATGGTTATCAGTGAGAACGAGGTTTTATCTCATACGATTGTCAGACAGGAGGTATCCTTTTTTTTTTGGTACTGAACAAAACATAAAGTTATTGTTTCTCTCTTATATACTTCTATTCTACCTTAATAACTACTGACTATCAATCATGAGATAAGATCTCATTGAGATGGTTATCAGTGAGGACGAGATCTCATCTCGTGATTGTCAAATAGTAGATATCCATTTTTGGGCACTTTACAAAACAATGAGTTTTGTTTTCCTTTTTTATACTGTTATTCAAATACTTAAATAACTACTGTCTATCAATCATGAGATAAGATTTCATTGAGCTGGTTATCAGTCAGGAAGTTACGACGATGTCTCATCTCCTGTTATAGTCAGACAGCAAATATCCTTTTTATTAAAGTACGAAACATAGGGTTATGTTTCCCTCGTATTGAAATACCTAAATAACTACTGACAATCAATCAGGAGATGTGATCTCGTTTAGATGTTTATCAGTGAGGACGAGGTCTCGTCTCATGATTATCAGATAGTAGACATCCTCTCTTTTTTCAATAAAATATACCTCTTGAATGTTTTGATAAAAAAATATAATTTTCATTTGACACAACTTACACGTTTCAATATGTTTTTATATACATAAAATAAAAAAAAATTTTGTCCTGACCTGATATTTCGTAATTTATATAAATCTACTTACTGCCAATTTCTTTGTACCATAATTAAACAGAGTTGCCTGCACTTCGGTTTGTTCATTTCTCACAACAGAATACGGGAGATTCAACTGTAGAAATACTTTCTTCGTAGAAACTATTTTCTGTGGTTCGGCCACACATATTCCATAGTTGGGTGAAACAGACACCGCTTGTATGACCCAAGTTGTGATACTATGCGGCAAGCTCACGTCAAACACTTCTTGATTATCTGGTCTAAGAAATACAACATTGTAAACATTTAGTAACTCTCGAGCACTTTCATTGAATTTTTAAAAATAAGAGAGTAAAGCATGCCAAGTTTATAGACCTTAAAATATATTTTTCGAGCCTCCCAGAAAAAATCTGTACACTAAGGGTCAAAAATGAGAAAAAAAATCAAAAATGGTTTCAAAATTTAGGGACTCATTTAAAGACTAGAGCAAAATTGCAAACAACACAGTCTGTGTAATCGACGGAAGAATCTGGGAGCAGCTAAAATACATTTCATAAACATCTTCATATTTCATCGAGAATTAAAAATGCTTTTTATGCTATTAATCTCTTCAATAGAAATTCATTTTTAATGCCTTTTCGCTTAAATAAAATGCATAAAATGTTGCTATTTTATAATAATGAAAAATAAATAGCTCTCTCTCTTACACTACTAACCCCTTAACGATCGGTTAATTTTCAAGAAAACGGTCATAAAAGTGCCTATTTCTTTTTATCCCTGAAAATAATATAAAAGTATGTGTATGAACAATATATATATATTCATTTTTAATTTTTCATTTGTTTTTAGCTTGAAATTTTAAAAAATTACATTTTCAGGAAAAGTCAACATTCTATGACTTAATGTTGGTTTTCCAGCAAGCAAGGAAAATTTAAAAAAATTGTGGTTTAAACATTAAAAAAGAATTTTAGTAAACTTACGTATAATATAAATAAAGATTAGAAATTTTTTCTACAGTGATAACTTTCAAAGCATAAGATACAGAGGCCAACGCCACAATCTGGACAGTATATAGTACCGAGTTTCATTCCTATATCTCTAACTACCTCTCTCTATCTACAATTACATTAGGAATATCCTGGTACTGCCATTTGGTGGGTAAAATGAGAAATAAAATATTTTCCGGCCAAAAGAAATGAATTAGTTTTATTCTTATTGGAGCAGTATTACAGAACACTCCAGCCCGGAAATATCCCGGGAGCGAGAAATAGAGGGAGAAACCTCACCCCGTCATTTTCACGGGAGCGAGAACGAAGGGGCTAAGCAAAGTTTGATGGACCTAACACGAATATTATTGTTCTATGTGTATGAGTTTTGAATAAGTCTGCACTGTAAAATATTCTGAATCAAATTAAAGTTTAAAAAAAATCCGGCACTCAGGGGGCTGGTGCTTTTTACCGTAACAAATTACGGAACTAAAAATCTGATATACCTTAAAAAATAATGGTAGAACATTTCACGGTAAAAATAGATTTTACGGATCGTGAACACAAAGTGCTGATACTTTTCACCGTAATTTTTTACAGTGTAACATTTTTAGACTCATAAATTTGAATATTGAATACTTATTAGAAATTATTAACTAAAACGCTAAATGCATTTTACACTCTTTTAACTGAATTGTATCGTTAGGAGGAAGATAAACATCGTTTGGAATGAAATAATAAACTAAATTGAATTTCTAAAGTTGAACAGACAGTATGCATTCTTTTTTTTCTAAAAAATACCATCTAAGATTTTATAATAGATGCTTAATACTTCATGTCTCATATAGAATTTACAAAAAAAAATTGTTTACCCAATAATAATATCTTCCGCAAACCAAGTTTCTCTAAAATCGCTCCTGACCATTAATCCTTTCTCGAAGAACTCTTCTTCGTCTAGAGACACAAAGTTTGGCTCATCTATTCCTATTGCACCCATTCTAGCTAAATGCATTCCAGCTTCTAATAAAACAATTCTGACAGTTTAAAAATGTTCTACATTGATGGATATATCGCAGACTAGTTAAAAATATACACTATTAAACAATTCTGACTGTTTAAAAATGTTTTACATTAATGAATATATCTCAGACTAGTTAAAAATATACACTATTCAACAATTCTGACTGTTTAAAAATGTTTTACATTGATGGATATATCGCAGATTAGTTAGAAATATACACTATTAAACAATTCTGACAGTTTAAAAATGTTTTACATTGATGGATATATCGCAGATTAGTTAGAAATATACACTATTAAACAATTCTGACTGTTTAAAAATGTTTTACATTGATGGACATATCGCAGACTAGTTAAAATATACACTATTAAACAATTCTAACTGTTTAAAAATGTGTTATATTAATGGATATATCGCAAACTATTTAGAAATATACACTAACATAACGATTCCAACTGTTTAAAAATGTGTTATATTGATGGATATATCGCAAACTAGTTAGAAATATACACTAACATAACGATTCCAACTGTTTAAAAATGTGTTATATTGATGGATATATCGCAAACCAGTTGGAAATATGCACTTACAAAACGATTTCGACAAGAAACCAGGAAAGTCTCTAGCATTTTATAAACAGTCTAGCAGCTTTTATGTTTATTACAATGATCTTATATACTTTTAAATTAATAAGACAATATATAATTCTTCGCCCCATTAGCCTTATTTATTCCATGCTGTTTGTAATGAGTCTATGAAAATACTTCTCCAAGTTTCCATGACAAAAATATATTTCTGGAGTACTGAATTGGAGATTGATCGTTCACTGATTCAGGTCAAAATTACGATCTGTGTATGAATGAATGGATTCGCCCTGCAAAACGGGTGTGACGTGTGTGTGCGTGTGGCTGAAATCATATTCTTGAGCACATATGGTGTCTTTGAAAAACAAGAAACTCACCCTCTGCCTCAAGTTCGCTTAGTTTCCCAAGTAGGCTTGCTGGAAATTGTAAGTAGGTAACAGAAACAAGAACATATGATTTTCAAATAGAAAAAGTGCGATTGATAGATTTATTGCATACTTTGGAAAAACAGTTACATAAATTATGAATGACCATAAATTATGACCACTTAGGACTTAGGATAAGAATTTAAGGGTAATGTCTTTCTTGGCTGTTTCCAAGGGATCTCAATGTGTTTTACATTTATTGAGGGGTAACATCAAAGCAAATAATGGATTAAATAATTCCTTTGAATCCTTTTCTAAATCAAAATGACTAAATTTTAGTCGCTATGTATAATGGAATAAGCTGTTCAGTTAGAGAGTTCTAATAGACAATAAAATAACATTGCGTCTATAGAATAGCAAACGGGACCTTATACAATGATTGTTAAAATGGAAGGGTCGCTGTAACGGGGAATCATACAAGAAAGCCTCGACTATATTATCAGTACTTAGATAATACACGTAGTTTAGGATTTTTTTAAATTTGAAAAAGCTTTGTAGAATATTTTTGTACAATAGATGAAGTTTCTCAAAAAAAAAAAAAAACACTTTAAAAGAGCTACAAATTTAAAAAAAAGACAGAATCCCTTTCTCTTCGTTAATAGCAGACTTGAAGTGATTTAAAATAAAATAAAATTATTAAACATCTTTCAAACTTCCAACAAAAGAACTAGTACTTACTAGTACGTAACGTACAGTTACTAGTAAAATTAATCTACTTCTAACTTTCAAGAATCTATACAGAATCTTGAAAACTATCACATTATTTAGGAGCAGTAATATCGTTAACAATAAAAAAAAATGTTCTAAATACTTATTTTCTAGAACAATTCTAAAATTAAGCATTAGTTGCTTGATTTTGAAATAAGTTTTGAAATAAGAGTATGAATAGTGCGGAAATAACAATGTAACCATATTGATTCTCGTATAATACTGCAATTTTTTTTTTTTTAATTTAGGGACTGAACACTAAGCTTATTATTACTTCATGGAATAATACGTCTGAAATTTTAATCATTTCCCATAGCATAATCACCTAAAGAAGCTTTTATTTTAAATGTAACACTTCTAGGTACAAGTTGCTTCGAATCGCATGATAAATTGCTCGTCGAAAGTGGTGGTCAATTTATTGCAAAGACAGTTAATGTCTTAGAAATTTATTAATTTATGCTACATTTATTAGTAAATAAGTGTTAAAAAAATTATGAAATATCCACTTGAGTTAACTTTAAATGTTTTACCATCTTTTAGGGATACAATAGTTAAACATTATATACCTCGTTCGTAGTACTAAATGTGTCAAGAATATTACAATCTTTATTCGTGAAATATGAAAAGATAATTTTTACTCATTGCTTTCATTTCTGTGAATCCTCTTTCTTTTGCTTTCTGACAGCATTCCAAAAAGGCTCTAGAACAATTTGAATGTTCCCCTTTCAATTGTCGCACAACTATGTTAGTTCTAGTTTCACAATCTCTATTTTGGGAATCATGACTCATTCCAAGAGAGCAGCATTCTTTAGCCAGCCCAGAATAGTCACTCACTAAAAGAAACATGAATTAAAAATTATGCATAACAATGAACTCGTAAAATTTCGCGTTTTCAGTGAGTTGCATGTGCAACAAGTACCAAAATTGTTAGGGAAGCAACACGTTTGCGCAGTGAGTTGCAGTATAACCAAAGTCCTTTAGGGTCTCAATCAACATCTCCTGTAAAAGAGAAAGCCTTCGCATGGGTTACCACAAGCGAGAAATCCAATTCTTTAATTGTCCGACAATTGTAACATCTTAATTCAATTTCGCAAAGTTTAATGTTCCTTTCTTCGGACTACTAAAATTACCCGTGCGAAGGCCTTCTCTCTCCTAGGAGGTGTTGACTCAACACGTTTATCCAACAAGTGGAGGCAATATCGAAATCAGTTAGGAACGCAACACATTTGCACTATGAGGTACTATATTACCGAAATTCGTTCGGGACACAACACGTTTGTGCAGTGAGTTGCAGTAGTACAGAAATCGATAAGGAAAGTAACATGTTTGCGCAATGAGTTGCAGCTTTACCGAAGTTGATTAAAGACGCAATATGTTTAAGAATGAGTTGCAGCTTTACCGAACTCGATTAATGATGCAACACGTTTGCGCAGTGAGTTGCAAAACCGAAATCTGTTAGGGCGCATATTTAGGATGCAATGAGGTTCCCCTTGGGCTGAAGCAATTGACTCATAAGGGAGACATTAATATCACACTTTGGAACTCAGACCATCAGCACCCAAAAAAATTTATACTTAGTACAGCAAATCTTTTCCATGGCCGTTTCCAATTAAAACCAAACTTCCAACAAAACGAAACAGAATAGCTTTATTTATTCTGCGAAATTTTGTTTAGACTTTTATTCAATATTAAAATATTACTAGATTTAATAATAGCAATATTTAATGGTTTTTTCTTCTCTACTAAAAACAAGACACGTTTTTTTTCGGCATCAATTTTTAAAAAAAGCTACTATAACAGAAAGATGCATTTTTTATAAATTTACCGGAAATAAAACTTCCATCTATAATGAATATCTAAAGCACCATATATGAAAATATGCGGTTTATACCTTTGTTTCAATCTGCATTTGATTAGTGGGATAACTCTATTAGCAGCTCATTTAAGGCACTGAGCCATAAATGAGCCGTATTAACCATAAAGCCTTGATGGGGGTAGTGTTTTTCTATCTTGTCTGCTTCAAGTGTAAGGCACTTAAACTATGGCTTTTTTATTTTCCTTGGCTACAGAGCTTCGAAAAACAGCGTTAAGTTATTACTAAAATTCAATACATGTAGAACTTTGACAATATTGAAGACGTCTCTTAAAAATAATCAAAATTTGAATCAAAGTACTTCCGTGCGTACAACAGCTAGAATTCGGTTAATTTGTTATTTAAAATTAATTAAAGTGTAAGAATTGAAAGAGGAATTGGAAGAATTAGATCATTTAAATAAAGTTGTGCCGTATATTCGGCTTGGTTACCATTAAAGATTACACAGACGAGCAGGCTCAGGTGTTTTCTCCAGATTTTTCCAACTCAAAAAGCCACTCAGTTCAAACTCTGACAATTTCGATGGAGAAATGTTCGCAATATACCCGGCTCTCCAAAATATATTAGAAAGACCTGAAAATAGATTTGTCCTCCTCATCGACTGCCAGGCCGCAATTCACACTGTTTCAAAATATGTTCTTCTTCCTACAGCCATTGAATTCAATTGTAAAAAACATTATTAATGCTCTTCTGTCTAGTGGAAAGGAGATAACTCTCCAATGGATCCCCAGCCATTGTGACTTATGGAGTAATGAAAAGGCTGATAACCTTGCCGAAGAGGCATCTCTGTTGGATCTCCCTGTGTCACCGACAAATTTGAGAAATGTTAAACAAATTGTGAAACTAAAGCTTCGAACTCTCCGAGTTTCTTCCAACAGAGAGCAAGTTTCTGGAACGCGTTGGGAGAGCCTTCTGGCATCCTGTCTTCCGAAAAATCTCCCTAGAGCTATCTGTGTTTCATCTTTCCAATTGTTGACAGGGCACGATTACTTACAGGTGCACTTACACCGTGTTAGTCTTTCTGACTCTCCTAACTGTAAGTGCAAATAGGGCCCATATGAATGGCGGGCATCTACGGAACTGCTCTGCCCTCCAGGAAGCCCGTAATTCTTCTAGTTTCAAGACGCTCTCCGCCCCTGGAGATATTTCTTTGTTATATTGGACTGCAAGACTTCTCATTCTCGAGAGAGCAAATGATGGACGTAATTAATAAAAAAAAAAAGATTACACAGAGTACGAGATAATTTTGTCAATGGTAGCTGACATCAAGTAAAATTAGTACTTACATATTTCAGATCCAATTTCTCTTTTCCTTCTTTTAATAGCAACACAAGAAGCTATAAAAAGGAAGATGTAAATTAAACTAGATAAAATGAGCGGGTAAAGGAATCGATGCTACATTCAGATTAAACTCTTAACAAACAACTCTGAACAATTAAATGATCACATAAGAGAAGCTATTATAAAAAGTAAAAACTTGCCTTCATTTGTCTTGTAAGTTAATAAATGAAGGCAAGTTGCCTAGTAAGCTAACAGTGAATGAATGGAACAAAAAAAAGTGAACTTAGCTCCAAAAAAAGAAACGAACCATCATTTATAACCATTTGGTTGCTTTTAAGCGCTAAACTATTTTTTTAGTTTCATTCCTCCTAATTAATTTCTTTCATTGCATTATATTATTACAATAATGTATGTGAGCCATGAGATTTTCCTAACTCATTCATGTGGCCCTCTTAGCACATAAGGTTAAACATACCCTTAATTTAAAGAATCTTACCATTCCTCACTTTAATATTTTAGGAGGAAACTTTATTTTATTCAGCTGATTCCTAGCCCAACTAATTTTGTTTGCCGAAAAATAGTTTATTTACTCGATGCGTAAAAGTAATTACTTCAATCGTAACAAGATGAACGATTACGTGGATTTGAAAAATAATCAACTGTATTTAAAAGAAATAGTTAAACTTAAGAATATAGAATGCGTTTTACTATAAGAAGAAATAAATTAAGAGCAATTTCATTTGCTAACAATCTGTAGCGGAAATCTTAAATTGTATAACAGTTCAAAGTGCAAACAGTTTTTAACTTTCTTTAAACATTTATATTTTTAAAAATTTTGATATAATTTTTTTTCTTTATAACAGGCTACATCTAATAGCTTTCTCTTATTTCTTCTTTTTTTTTAATTATCCATTTTTTATAACATTGAACAACAAGTCACGTGGGAGCTAATAAAATTATGATTTCGCGAAAGATAAATTTTTCAACAACAATGGATAAATAATCGTTATTTTACGCAAAAAAAAACTGAAAAAATCATGAAAAAAACATTTGAAATTGCAAAAACTTTCAAACAAATTGAAATATTGAAAAAAACTTGAGTCAAGTTATTAATTTGAAATAATCATTTCAGCTTGTCAAATTTCAACCCTGTATTTGCATTTCAGGATGCCATAGATTTGACAACGCCTTTTATTGTTTACTTAAGTTTAACAGCTGATAATTCTCAAACTAATCATTGAATCTTACATTCTTTTATTCTATCGAATTCCTAGCATCAATTCATTTCAATGTATCCAACCTTCATAATTTTCAAGTTTTTAAATCTTATAGATTTTGTGCATCAAAACAAAATGTAACGTAAAGCGAAAAACAAATGATGAAAAACCTCATAAAAAGCTTTTAAAATTCCAATAACTTTGAAGTCAAATTGAATTTCAAAAACAAAAAGCTCTTGTTTAGTTTACAATTAAACATGGTTCTATCAGCAAGTCAAATTTTAATTCTGCAGTTGCATTCCTGCGACATGTAAACCAGTCCGCATTGTATTTTTGCTACAAGTTTAGTAGTTAATAATTATGGAACAAATCGAATTTTAGTTTTTTATTCCTTTGTACTCGTGTACATTTTCAACCTACTTTCATAATTTCAGGTTTCTAAGTTTTTGCCTAGAAAAACAGCTTTAAGATGAGTACCCAAAACAGCGATGGCAACGCGTTGACCTTACTATTTTTAAGTATAAAAAGAATTCCACCCTAATTTCTTTCATGTAATAATATGTAAACTGATAATTAAATTTTATAACATTAATAACTCAATCAAGCAGTGAAATGCTAGAATTATTATGAACTTACACGTTGTTGACGAGGGATTGTGAACATTGGATGCCATTATCAAACCAGCATTAGCCAAGACTTTGTCTGAGTCTATACCACCTCCCGGTCCACAACCTAAATCATGTTTAGCCAATTCTTTAAACACCTAAAAGAATATTTTTCAGAATAAAAGTGAACAATTTTATGAATGCACTAGAAAACACGAAATCCAAAGTGCTAAATAATCTACAGAGCATATCCATTTATGTTTTTGAAACATTTTAAATCTCCCAGAAAATATTCTAGTTGTACAAATGTTTAAAGATTTCAAAATTGTTTCATTGAGATAATCTTTAACACGTTGAATGCCATGGAGGTGACCGGCACTGAGTTTGCTCATAGCGCCACGGGGGTCACCGGGGACCGGTGAAGCCAAGATTATTAGAAACACATAATTCGAGAAAATTTTTAATGCTTTTAATTCTTTTAATATTATTATCGTTACAAAAATGGTTTGAAGAAATTAATGCAATACATACTGAGAAAATCATTTTGGTCAGACGGGCAAGCCATGTAAAATTAGCGTGGCATTCAGCGTGTTAAAGTATAACATCGTTTATGCATAAATTCTTAGGGTGTTTTGTTCAGAGCATATTTTTTTCTTAATTGCAAATGAAATCTCTTTAAAAACTTTTCCGAAGGTAAGTGAAGTTGATCTGGAAAAAAAAACTGTAGGAGTCTTTCATTTCATTTAAAAGACAGACTTCTGGAATAAGAGGATAGAAATAAGTATTTATTCATAAATAAAATTATCAGAATTCCTTTAGTGAAACAGAATTTAAAATTTCTTTCTCTGATATATCTGCAAGGAAAAAAAATTTTCTTAAAATTACAGTACTGTATGGTAATAACAATTCTGATGAAAAGAAAAAAAACATAATTCGGGTATTAAAAACCTGAATATGCAAATAAAAATTATTCATTTGATAATTTTTCCGTTCATATGGTAACGGCATATGAGAAATTGAGAAATTCTCGTTTTTAAAATTATAGTACTTATTACTACACATTTAGTTAAAAAAATACAAAACTGAACAGTAAATTCAACCAAATGAATGATTTTCAAGCCACTCTCTAAAGCATCACGATAAAATTATTACATTTTTATCAAATTTACAAAATTTTATTATATATTTTAAAACACGTATTTTAGTGCTATTTTTACCAAAATCATCACCGAAGAGCTTCGATAAAAGTTATCGATTTTTTTCAGTGTTATCATAAGGCCAGAAACAAGGTAAATATTCCCTAGTCTGTTAATTTTGACCATAGTTTCTTCAGCACATTCCGTATTTGCTTTCTCGGTGATTAATTTAATAAGTAATAACACTAGAAACTAATTAAAACATTTTTACAATATTTGTGAAATTGAAGAAAAATGAGGATATTTCTATGTTTCTGGGACATAGAATAAGTTATGTTGCTGCACAAAGATTATGTTGTGAAAATATTTCATAAAATACTTTTCGTATGTGAATGATTTAAATCCATCTAAAATAATTACCTTAGATCTAGTGAGAAGATCTTTCTTTGATAATGCGTAAACAGCTTCGTCGACTCCCAGAAGACCAACTAAAGTAGCTTTCGTTCCTCGGATCACTATCTTACCGTTATTACCAGGTTCCTTCACATCAAATTCTGGCACTATAGAGACCTTTAAAAAAATTTCCAAAACTTTCACTCTTTAAAACTATGCAATCATAACACAGGAAACTGCTTTTATAAACGAACTTAATTAATCTAAAATAATCACTGTTTAGTTCTATTTGAAACTTTTACTTAAAATAAGTATAAAGAAATCATTATTTAAAAAATTGATTTTGGAAAGAATTCTTATCACAATAGTAAAGAATCATTGTATTTTATTCATCAAATATGAGGATTCAACAAATGAAGTGCAAACACAAAATTGCAACATTTGACCGTAATCGGTAAAATAGTTCCTGAGAAATCGAATTTCAAATATACGACTTCTTTATGGTCTGCACTAATTAATTAACATATTTGAAGTCACCCCCTCGAACCATTTAGATTGAGTCCCAAAACGTGAAGATCTGATCATTTGATCAAAACTTATTCAGAGCGGTCTTCTTTTGGAACACTGTTCATCAATCTTCAGAGCATTCCAAATAATTATTTCTCATAAATTTATTGCCACTGTTGATAAAGTTGGTTTTAAGTAATTGAAGAGTTACGACTCGCAAGATTTGTGTAGCAAAAGAATGATTCGATTACTCTGTGTCATTTCAAATTTAATGTTTAAAAATGTTAATGTTTTAAAAATTTAATGTTTAAAATTGTATTGCTTCCAGTTTTTCACATCCTCAACTCGATTTTATATTCACTTAAAATGTTCTCATGTGATTAAATAGTGACGCTGCAGTGGCTGCAAAATTTCTGCCGCTATAACATATTTTCATTTGTGCAAGCATTGTTTATTATAAGGTAAGGTACCTAATTGATAAGGTAAATATATATAAACGCTATTAAGGAACTTTGCCTTTGTTCCCATTAAAACTAGTCTGATAACTGATAGTAACAGAAACAGAGAAGGATTCTTTTTGAAAATGTTATGTAAAGAAATTTAAATCTTTTTAAAAATATTAAAATAATTTAATTTTATTAAATTTTTATTTATTTATTTTTTTTAAAAAAATTCATATTTTTAAAATTTGAAAAAAAAATTTAATAATTTTGCAAATATTTTTTTTTGTAACTTTGTTTTTGATTAAATTTTTTTTTGTCCTTTTTTCAGTTTTTTTTTCTCTGGTTAATGAATTTTTATGAATGATAAACCAGAAATTACTTGAAAAAGTAAACATCCATTTGAAGACGGAAACAGATCAGTTGATATGCTGTCATCTTTTTGTTGTCAAGTTCTAATATGTGAAAAATGTAAGTTCTAATGTCCTCTTCTTATCTCTAAACAATCATTTAATTAAGATTTTTTTATTCATTCTTATTGGTCACTCGCCAGTTTTCCATATTGTACATGAGCAATCAGTAGATTAAATTGAATTAGATTGAATTAGATTTTAAGTTTCATGCATAGCAAGGCTTATTGGAAACCCCTTTGATTGCCTGACTTTGTTTCTATTATTTATCTTCACACTCCTCTAAGTCTTTTTTAATAGTCGAACTATTTCATTTATTCTGTTTAAATATTAATTTATGATTCCAGATGGGCATCCTTTTTTGCATTTCCTTTTGGACAAGAATTCTAAAAATATATATATACTATTAAAGACGATCATTACAGAACACCCTATATGTGACTGTCTGTGATATTTTATTTTAAATAAGTCAGTTTGGTTTTGAAAAATTTCTACATTACCTCAGCATTTTTATTGCAAGTATTTTCAACATCAATATTCAAAGAATCTACTAATAATTCGTCCTTGTAATGTGCGAAAACTGTAAGCCTAAAATTAGGTACCATATCTTGAGTAATTACAAATTCGACACGCTGCACTTTCACTTGGCCTTGCTGAAAAGGTTTCTGTAATATGATTTTGCCTTTCGCCGAAACCTTCAAAGAAATGAAAAATACAATTAAAAATTCAATTAGATAAAGAATTTTATTAGTTATAATTTTAAACCAGTTAGTTATAATTAAAATTCCTATGAATGGCTAAATGAATGTAAGCAATGACAAGCTTCCTAAAACCTTAAGAAATGTAGAAAACTTTCGGTGTATCCCTTAGCTTATGTTATGCTTACAGGGCGATGTGTGAACAAGCTTAATATTCTAGGAAGTTTTATTATTTTGATTTGTGTTTAAATTTAGGCGTAGTAATCATAAGAGTTTTCTGTAATTTATAATTTCTAACAGGTTCTGAGCCATAAAACAAATTTAAATAAATTAATATAGCAGTATAAATGAGGTTTAAGGTTTGCCAGCCGGGATATCCTGGTCGGTAGGGTGCCGGGCCCATGTTCGAAAGTTCATGGGTTCGAACTCCGCCGGCCGAAGATACTAAAGTGACTGATGCAAGTTAAATCTGTCAAGTCGCAAAAGTCCTCCATGTTCCCATAACAAATCAATATCGCCAATCCAGTACGCATTGGAGATCGATCGTTCTCTGATTCAGGTCAAAATTACGATCTGTTGATGAATGAACGGATGTATGAATAGGTCCGCCCTATAAAACAGGTGTGACGTTTGGTGTGGCAGAAGTCGTATTCTTGGTCATAGATGGCGCCACTGAGAAACAAGAAACGCACATTCTGCCTTAAATTTGCTCGGTTTCAGCAAGCAGGCTTGCTCGTGTGGCAAGTGGCATTAGAACCAGCCAACACAACCAAGGTTTGCCATGTTTTGAGTGTTATTCCTTATTTGACTATATTTGTGTAAAATAGCACAGTTTGTTATATTTTGGGTAGCCATCATAGCAAGCTTGCGGAGTCTTCCGAATTCATACGTTGTTTGTTTCGTTGAAAGTTAAATTGAAAGAACATGTTATATCAAAAATACTAAAGTATAATAATATTGCGAGATTAGGCATAAAAATCAGTTGGAAATAATAACCCGGAAGTCTTATTGCAAATTTAAACAAAGCATACATTGGCTTGGCGGTGATGTTTTGAAAATTGTATTATTATTATTAGGCATGTCGATCTACAAAACCGAATTTTATTTATTGCTTTTTTAAAAAATTTTAATGTTATTTGACTTTAAAAAAACTTTATTTTGATCAATCTACTTTTGAAAAAATGTTTAACATCTGAAATTAATGAGGTTAAAAATATAAATATTTTCTTGCAAAATCAATGTTTTTATGTTAATTAATAAACGATTAAAATGTAGCCATTTGTATTTTAAATTAAACAAAAGGTATTGGCTCAGTGAGAAAAAACGTGTGCCCAAATTAAGGTATTTTTCAATTGAAATTCATGAACAAAAGATCAGAGTTACCCTAATACTATTATTATTATTATTTTATACGCCATTATACCTTTTCAGAAAATAAATGTTTTAATATTACTTAAATAATCAATCATATATTTCAATTATTTTTAAAATTAAGATGTTTATCTATTAGAATTTACAAATAAGAGAAATAACCTGACAAACAAAATAAAAGAAAGTGCAAAAAAGAAAACTTACAGTATAATAGGTATTCTGAATTTCACCAGGCTCAAAATGAACAACTTTAACAAACATATCGTCAACCTATTAAAATTAACATCAAAACATTAAAATATTTTTGAGCCATTAAGACAAGAATTATATCCAGAAATTATAAAAAATAATAAATTAGTTAACGCTGTTCTCCATATATTATTATGATTGAAATTGAAATTAAAAATTAAGTAAATACAAACTAAAGAAATATAAAAATCAGTTTTTAAAATAATTTAGAATTATATAAATAATAAACAGGGAAATCTTACAGCATTATTCTATACACAAAGATGATAGAGAATCTTAAGAATTTTATATCATTATTCTATCAAAAATGATAATAGAGAAGTATACTAGAATATCTTAAAGATGTTAAAACATTTTAGCACCAATAAAGATAAAAAAAATCTTAAGAATTTCAAAGCATTTTTCTACTGATTAAAATACTTAAATTTCTTAAAGGTCTTAAAAAATTTTTGTATCCACCAAAACATTAAAAACATTTTTAATATCTTTAACCCCTTAACGATCGGTTAATTTTCAAGAAAACGATCATAAAAGTGCCTATTTTTTTATCCCTGAAAATTAGATAAAAATATGTGTATGAACAATATATCTTATTCATTTTTAATTTTTGATTTGTTTTTAGCTTGAAATTTTAAAAAATTAAATTTTTAGGAAAAGCCAACATTCAGGACTTAGTTGGTTTTCTATCAAGCAAGGAAAATTTAAAAAATCTGTGTTTTAAGCATTAAAACAGAATTTTATTAAATTTACGCATAATATAAATAGAGATTAGTAATTTTTTCTTGTGTGATAAATTTCAAAGCATGAGATACAGAGGCCAACGTCACAATCTGGACAGTAGTACCTAGAGCCCCTGAATTAGACAGGCCGACTCATCATCTATTTTTGCTCCAAAGAGCTAACATAAGCACAATACTAACATAACGTTAACTTGTGAACTTTTTTGCTCCAATATTGCTTGATAGGTCAGCTCTGCCAAGTTTCCTTCATCTCTTTTCTACAATTTCTACAATTGCCTTAAAAATATCCTGGTACTGCCATCTGGTGTGTAAAATGAGAAATAAAATTTTTCCGGGCAAAAGAAATTAATTAGTCTTTAAATTTATTAGTTTTTAAGTTTTATTAGTTTTTATTAGTTTTAAATTTTTAGTTTATTAATTCATTGGCGCGTCACTACTGAACACTCCAGCCCGGAAATTTCACGGGAGCGAGAAATAGAGGGCGAAACCTCACCCCGTCATTTTCACAGGAGCGAGAAGGAAGGGGTTAAATATTTCCGTCGGTAAAGATATTAGAAAATTAACAGAATTTTGAAACATTTTTCTATCTATGAAGATACTAGAAAATCTTTTTGATTTTAAGACATTTTTCCATCAAAAAAAAAAAAAACACTAGAAAACTTAAGGATGGTTTATAATTTTCTGGTGGTAAGGATACTATAAAATAAAGCTTCTGAAAATAGTTTTGCATCTTGAAAGGTATTAAAAAACAATTTTAAAGCAATTTTTTCAGATTAAAATATAAGAGAAACTTAATGATATTATAAAATTTTTCCATCGAAAAAGATACTAAAAACTTAGCTTAAGTATCTGACAACATTTTTATATCTATGAAGATACTAAAATATCTTATAGTTCCGAAGTCATTTTTGCATCCATGATGATACTAAAAAATTTTTAGGGACCTTAAAACATTTTTCCATCTATAACAGAGTCTCGATTGTGCGAATTTCCCATAAGTCCGAGCTAGTGAAAAAAAAAATCAGTCTTATTCCCATACAATGAGCAAAGCACACACACAACACGTGGAACGATTACTACGATTGGTCTCACGATGATTACTACAATTGCATGTTGAAAAACAAATGTGTGTGTTGAACACTGAAACATGCGAACAGTATGTTTAAACAAAAAACAAACAATTATTTTAAAGTACAATTAACCTGATGCAGCAATATAATGAAGATTGTGTTTTTGTATAATGCAGTTATTGCACTCTGATCTTCTAATGTAAATAAATTGTCCTTAAATTTAATAGATAATATAATTTAAATACTGAAATTTAAAAATTACTTTATTTCCATTTGTTTAAATATTCAATAAATTCTAAGTTTTCGATAATTCGAGCTTTCGAAAGTTCGAAGTAGGCTCGGTCCCATTAGCCTCGAATTATCGAGACTCTAATTGAGATACGAAAAACATTTTAAGGATCTTATAACATTTTCTTTCGAAAAAGATGCTAGCAAATTTTAAATACCGCCATGTGGGGCTACTTTGTGCAGCGGGGGCTACTTTGTGCAGCGGGGGCTACTTTGTGCAAATTCGAATTTGCCACTTTTCAAGTGCTGCTATTCAGTATTATATTTCTTTCACGTTAAAAATGGGTGGAATTTGAAGATAGAAGTCTCCTCTATTGCTACAAAAAAATTTTCGATTTTTAAAACAATCTCAGAGTGTGTTTTGTTTATCCAATGTCAACAACTTTCTGAGAACGACGGACGTCGAAAAGTGTGCGTGGAAACTTTAGCTGTGAAATGCAAAGACGTTGATAAAACAATTGTCGTAAGTGCAAAATTTTTTATTTATATATTAATAAACAATTATATCATGTTAGCGTTAAAAAAATTTTGAAAATTAATAGCAAATAAACGGAAAATTTAAAAAAAATTCACTGTGAGGCTACTTTGTGCAAAGTTTCATTCGTTTTTTTTTCGACAGAAAAACTGTTAGACGTTATAAAAAAAATACCTGGAACGAGAAACTACCGTGATTACACTTTAGAAAATCTGCAACAATGTTTGCAATCAGTTGCTGGTGGTATGTCGATTGCAGAAGCTTCTCGGAAGTACAAAATCCACAGAAATACTATCTCTAATAAAATTCACAAGAAACACGTGAAACGTGCTGGTAAACTATTATTTTTATTCTACAAAAATTTTTCTAATGAATTAATCAAACGATTTAACACATGAAAATATATTTTATAGGACATCAGGTGATTTTGACAGAAACTGAAGAGCAAGTTCTGTCATGTTAATTCAAGCATGTTATGTTCAAATTTATCAATATTATAAATGTTAATGAATATGTAATAATTATTATTTTTGAAATTATTATTCTTGTTTAAACTCAAATGTTTTGAAATAAGCATTCTTTTTAAGAAAAAATTCTTTATAAAAAATGTTTTTTAACGCTGAAAATTATTTTCAAACTAATATCTTTACATATCTTAATGTTTTTGTCATTAAAAATGTCAACAATTAACTTTTTTAACAATTTTACATCAATATTTTACTAAAAACATGATTATTAAACTTAATTCCTAGCGCTGCACAAAGTAGCCCCACTTGGGGGCTACTTTGTGCAAGGTATGTTTTGACTTATTATTTGTAAATATTACATACAAATAATGCCAATATTGATCAAATTCACTCGTCTGAGTCCAGTTATGAATATAATATTGATAGATTTTACTAAAGTTTGAATTAACATAGTTTTTTTTACATGTCAAAGCTCAAAAACTGCGAAATCCTGCACAAAGTAGCCCCATATGACGGTATCTAAAAATATTTTTGCATCTAACAGAAAAGATATATTGATATTATTCCAAGATACAAAATAAAAAAAATAACAACATGCTAGGACTAACATACCTTGAGTTTTTGAGAACTACTTCTTTCTATGGCAACATATGCTTCATTTGTTGATTTAAACTTATGTTGCTCAAAATGGCCGACAGCCTGGTTTCCAACGTATCGCGGATCATCTGTTTCAATCTGGAGTTTTTTTAAAAAAAATTAAAGTTAGATTTGTTCTTTAAACATTAGAAATTTATTTAGTTTTTATATTGATATAAACATCAGTCTTTAATTTCATTTATGCCTACTTGGGTTTAAGTTTCTAATGCATATAAAATCTATTTCGTTTTATTTATTACGAAACAAAATATAAAATGATGCATAGTTTAACATTTTAAGACAGAAAAATGTTAAAAATTAATGTGCAATAAAAAGTGAGATAAAAAGCTAGCAAGAACTTAAACTATTTTTTCTTTTAAAATATTAACGAAAAAATTCATTAAATTTTTTTAAAAAATATTTTTTTTCTTTCAGTTAACTTCGTTTTAAATAAAAAAGGATTCAAATGAAAAAATTTTAAATTCGGATTGAGTAATATAGCGAAAAGTCATATTTCTTCCAATAACGAACTGTTCCTTAGTAATGCTTCCAGATAGACATTATACATGTTTCCGAAATTTTCTTTAGATAATAACACAGCATGCAGGAACTTTTTTCATGCCTATATGGAAATCGTGGTATTTATCACCAAAACGCAGTAAATCAGCACTCTCCTGAACATATAAAAATGTGGCTGCTCGTTATATAATACACTGAATTTTGACACTGCGGAAATTAGGTCAGTAAAAAAACTCACCGTTATGGATACAGTCTCGTGATGAATTTCCGGTTGTAATTCGAAAGAAACTTTTCCTTCATCATCACTAACGGCATTTGTTTGAGTGACTTTCAACTCTTTTGAGTTGTCCTTATTACTTTTGGCAACAGCTCTCAAAATTGTGGGGACACCAACTGCAGGTCTTCCATCAACAAAATTTATATCTGCCTAAAAGATACAATTTGCAAAGAAGACAATTTAAAATTCAAGGCAAAAACATTATAAAGAATACATGTCTTAAACAAATCTATAAATTTTGGGCGAATTTAATCAATTAATAGAAAACAACACAGTGATAGCTCTTTGAAACGGAGTGAGAAAAATTATGTGAAGATAAAAAATTTAGGCTTTTATATCAAGCCTATAAAAAGTAACGACATTCCAAAAATTTAAAATTGTGTAAAGATAATGTGGAATGTAATATAATATATTTTTAAAAAAATTAAAAAAATATCTTAAGAAACTATAAATTAAAATTTATAGTTTAGATTTCTACATTTTGATAACAAATACAGGGCTAGTCGAAAAGTAGCCCTTTCGGAAAGTTCCCCCAAAATAATATCTATGATAATCTACAGTAAAAATAGTAACCTATGGAAACCATACCCTTAGGAAAATTTGCCATAGAGAAACCTATGGTAATCTATGGCAACCTATGGCTACCATAGAAATTTGTATGGCAAGATACCATACGCCTATGGTTACCATACAGATTTGTATGGCACAACCCCATACGCCTATGGTTACCATACAGATTTGTATGGCACAACCCCATAAGCCTATGGCTACCATAGAAATTTGTATGGCAAGATACCATAGGCCGATGGTAACCATAGAGACATGTATGGCATTTATATGGCACGTCACCATTCTCCTATGACAAACATAAAAATGTTTAGGGCAGTATACCATAGGCCAATGGTAACCATAAAGATTTGTATGGCAGTATACCATAGGCCAATGGTAACCATAGAAATTTGTATGGCAGTATACCATAGGCCAATGGTAACCATAAAGATTTGTATGGCTGTATACCATAAGGAAAAGCTGATCTAGATTCCCACCAACGAAACAACATCTTCTATGGAGTCCTCAAAAATATCTTCTAAAAGAAGGAAATATCAATTTTTTCACCCCGAAGTTAATTAAATTCAACATGCTATCCCACAAGGTATTCCTGGTGAGTCTTTTCCGGCCTCCGGGTGGCCAATTTTTCCATTTTTGAGTGTTTGAAATCCGATGTTCCACTGATTTAGGCTTAGAGCATCAGACAGCCATATTAACGTGTATTCCACCACTAATGGAATCTTTCGCTAACTTTGGCTACCTATTTTAATATTTTTTCGATCTCATTCTTGGTCTAAAACATTTTATTGCAAACGCATATGCGATTATCTATCTGATTTTATTAAGTTTTTAATTTCCGGCTGTCTGGTACTTTTATTATCGGTATCTTTTCAAAATATGTCGCAATTGGGTATAGGTTTTCGCTATGTTAAATTTTGCTATTTGTTAACGCTGACTCTGTACACTTTAATTAATATCTTGATATTTATATTTTTATCTAAAATTTTTATATTTCTTTCTCCCAACTGTTTCTGATTAAACAACATCTTTCTTTTTACTTTATCCCCTCCCTCTGATTTTATATAAATTTTTAAAGTCACATCACTTTTCCATTATTGATGGTGCTCTATTCCCATAGCAATTTGTAAACAATCTTCATGATGAAAAACGCAGTTAAGTTCTTATCATCAAGCCAGATCCATCATTTCTTTAATAATTAAAATTTTTTAATTCTTTTAACTTGTTCCGCGACAATTTCATTTTATTGCTGTCATATATCAATATCAAAGTCAGTGTTTACATTCTCATTAGATTTTGATTTTAATTCCAATTAGGTTCTTGCAATGCTTTTTTGCATTTTCTTACATATGTTAGGGTTTTATATTTTTATTTTGTGTTTAATTTTTGCTTGCCATTAAGTTGTTTTTTATCATGCCTCTGCGTTTTACTATCTTACAACTAATATTTCTTAAGTATCCACATATACTTGTACAATGTTCTGCTACATATTTATACATAGCTTAGGGTCATCACTTAACTAGATTTGCTGGATTACTGGTTGACAATTATTTTGCTTCAATATCATCAACTGGACAGTCCCTGGTAATATCATCTGCTGCTGTTACCAAATATGCTTTTAACAATTTATCCTTTCCTTAAGTTTACAACTTTTTCGTCCCTATACCTAATTAATTTTTATTTACTATCCCTGACCAAGTGTCAAGAGCATTTATTAATTTTACCAATTTTAATCATGTCTTAAACATGTTTTGTATTTACCATTGTTTCTATATTGCGTTCTCTTTTCTAACTGGGCTTAACACAACTCAACATAAATTTTCTGAGTTTTATATCCCTCACTAGTAGGGGATCAACTAATTTAGCCTGTTTTCTATTTTTAGCTTTTCATAGTCTAATCATCTTTTTTATAGATAAAAGTTTGGTCACTTGCCACCACTGGTTGCACCGTTACATATTCGGCTTTTGTCCCGTTTGGTCAATTTTAAGCTAATTTCACTTCGACCACCTCTTTATCTTTTAAGTTTTCATAGTATTTTATTGTTTTAGTAGTCTGTTTAATTTTAAGTTTAGTATCACATATCAAAATTTAAGAAATTTTCATACTCGCTCCGACCATTATTTAAATTCGGTTTCTTTTGGGTTCCTCTAATATCTGACGCTTATCTAACTAATTATGATGCCAATCAATCAAATTAAAGTTTTTTATACTCGCTCCGACCTCCAGACCCACTTTCTATTTTCTTGTTTTTTACAGTGTTAACAAATATTGGTTGCCTGTACTCAATATATTTTGTTCCTAATCAACATTAACCAATATTTTCCCCACTCACTCCGACCACCGGACCCATTTTCTAACGGTTAGTACTAACCATTTAAAATTTATTTGAATAAGAACAGCATTCAGAAAGGATTCTTTAAGTGAAACAGGGGAAGTTTATCAAAGAAATTTTTTAAAAAAGCTTTATGGATAAATAGTTATTCTGGAATTATTAAGTTTTGCATTTTTAATATCCATTGCGAAAGATTCTTGAAAGTAACTATTTTTTGATGTATGGTAAAATATCAACGAGAAATGTTGCCATAGCTGTATGGCAAAGGTGTACCATAGCCTATGGAAAAAGATTTCGTCATAAGCTGTAGCACAACTTAGTTTTATGGCAAAAATTTGCCATATAAAAAAATGCCATAGGATATTCCTATGGGGTTTTGCCAATGGCAAAATTTTGTCATACACTTTTGCCATATACGTATGGCAAAATTTTGCCATACATGTATGGCAAAAATTTGCCATAGGATATTCCTATGGGGTTTTGCCTATGGTAAAATTTTGCCATACAGTTTTGCCATATACGTATGGCAAAATTTTGCCATACATGTATGGCAAAAGTGTATGGCAAAATTTTGCCTTAGGCAAAACCCCATAGGAATATCCTATGGCATTTTTATGGCAAACCTATGGCAAATTTTCCTAAGGGTAGTAATTTTAATGGGTTCTGGCAAGACATAATAAACCAATGGTTTTCTAATGAAAATGTGAAAATGAGCCATGCCCTCATGGCAACACACCATACATTTATGGTTATCTTATGGGAACATCATTATATAGTTATTATGAAGTTTCTACATTTTGCTTACATTAATGGGGTTAGTCGAAAAGTAAACCCTTTGGATACTTCACCCAACATAATATCTATGGTAACCAATGGAAACCGTAGTAATTTGTATGGTATTTATATGGCAAGATACCATAAGCCAATGGGTCTCTTATGAAAATTTGAAAATGAGCCATACACTCATGGCAACACGCCGTACATTTATGGTTACCTTATGAGAAGTCCATGCATATTTAGCAAGTTAATGGAAACCCATCATATGTGTAAGTAATAAGTTTGTCTAGGTACGATAAAATACCGAAGGGAAAATTGTTGACGTGCTGTATGGCAGGTGTGCGACATAGGAAATGTTCACCATGCCAAAACTTTGTCAAAAGCATATGACAAAAGTGTATGGGAAAAATTTTCCAGTGGCAAAAACCCAAAGGGATATCCTAGAGGTTCTTTTATGACAAATATATGACGAAGTTTCCCAAGGAATTTCTTATGAGCAGAATACACACCTCAGTGCGTTTCCATCGATTGAGAACTTTGGAAGGAACAATCAGTTTACGTATGTCAGACTATTGCTACTTATGCAGAATAAAAAAAATAGATAAATTTAGGAGGGACATTTTATGCATTTTTTTCCATTATGATTATTTAAAACTATAAGAGTACGTAAAGCATCAATGTACCTCAAAAACTGATACAAGACCAGGTTTGAAATCTTGTAGGCATCTTTTGAAAGATATACTGAATGGGGATTTCGCAAATATTCCTCGAGAGTCTGTTGCAACTTCTTTGTTACCACTAGCATTATCCACTACGGTAGCTTCAACGACTAAATGGGAACCTTCTATTTCAGGGAACCATCCAATATCCTTATGGTGAGCTAAATTTTTAGTATCTAATCTCAATGTGTAGGAACCATCATCAAGCTGAAAAGGAATTTCTATCAAATGCAAGTTCTTTCATCAAAAATAATTTTAAAAAAAAAGAGAATAAAACTTGTACGAAATAATTTCCGATTAATAGAAAAGAATTTAGAAATGGCATGCTTAGTATTCAACACAATGTTTCAATAAAAGTCTAACCGAATACAGTCAATAAATAAGGAATCATAGATTATACATTTAACGAATTTCAATAGTACCATTACTCTTCGCTTTCAGAAATGGAAGGACTTGTGGGGGCGGAGATATCGACGATGCCAACCTTCATCTATCAAAAGGTACCTCGTGATTGAATCAAGTTAGCATGTCTTACATACCAGTGAATTGAAGTTTAATTTTCGTAGTGGTAGTTACGCCACATTGCTCCCCTACCAGAATTTTATCAGGGAGAGAATTCGATGAATTGATAACACTAGTTGCTGTACTTGTGAAAGACCGGGAGAGCTTTGTTGAGTGCTGAATGTGAGAGGTGTATTAACATCACGTCGTAGCGTTCGTTGTTGCTCTGTGTTGCATTCACAAGTAGCAAGTCAACTGTTCAATGTCGAAGTAGTCAATGTCGACTATCCGTCGAAGTAGGCGTTACTGTCATGATTTTTGCGAAGTGGGCGTTACTGCGTGTACAAATCACGTCCGGAGGTCACCAATGTGGGGGCGGAGTTATCGACGATGCCAACCTTCATCTATTAATAGGTACCTCGTTATTCAATCTCGAGGTACCTTTTGATAGACGAAGGTTGGCATGGTCGATAACTCCGCCCCCACAGACTGACAACTACTCTGACAGAATAATTCATTTCACTACACAAGCAGCAACATTTTCGTCTCATCTCGATTTTTTTAATTACATAGTTTAATGATCTCAAACTGATTATTTATTAAATGTCCTTATAAGCAAAATGATTAATAATTGCTCATGGTACATAAACGTTACACCATTTTCTAAAAGACATGCTTATAACTGTTAATTAAATTTTATTTATTAAGAAAAATCTTATACTTTTTTTGTGAACCTGATGAATAAAAAATTCAACATCTCTCTTTTTTATTTGTTTATTTATTTCTCGAGGCAACGGCAAACGTGTTAACTAAAGGTAAGAGCTAATGCTCTTCATTCCTATACGATTCTTTATTATACTACTACTTATATTGTTCTTTATTACATTACAATGAAAAAGAAGAATTTTTTTTAAAATTTAAAAGATATCAAAACAATTACGCAAACAAATAGGTAAATATTTTTATATTCATTCATTGCTTTATTTAGTGAGTCAGAACACTTTTAAAAAAATCAGTTCAAAGCTTAATCATAACATCGGTACTTTGAATCATAATGTGGCAGAAATGTGCTGCAACCTCAATTAAGATGTAAATTATTTTCTAGTTAAAACTGAGTTTACTTTCTAATTGAATCTTAATATCGTGTTAATTAACGAAACACTATAAAGTGATTCAACTTTGCGCCCTATTGAGATTACAACAAGGTTGAGCAATATTATGGTTCAACTTAGCTCCATATTAAGATTGCAGCAAAGCTGAACGATATTATGGGTCAACTTAGCACCACATCGATATTTCAGCAAAGCTGAAAGATATTATGGCTCAACTTAGCCTCATATTGAGATTGCATCAAAATTGAATCATAACGGTAAAACATCAATAACGCAAGAAATTAATACTAAATATCCGTTGCACTCTCCAGTAGATCCCAGCTCATGTTGGAATCAAGGGGAACGAATGCACAGGTGCCCTTGAAAAGGAAGCACGCGACGAAGATCAACCTCGAGCTGTCACCTGCGCAGATGCGAATGCTGTTGCCAGACGGAGGTTATACAACCAGCATTTTAGCAAGGCAACAATCCCCGATCTAAACTGCCCAAGAAACCTCTCCTCTACAATAGCTAGGCTACGTACTAGACATTTCAAGGGCATGAAGATCTCACGCACTCATATAAAATACTATCCCATCTGCAAGTACTGTCCTCATTTGCAACTAACACCAGACCATGTGCAACCAGACCTCATGACCAGACCTCATTTGCAACTAACTCCCTCTTTCAACTTGGAGCACCTCCCATCGAAATTCTCCATGGCCATCGGGCTCGCTCCAGAACTTGCAAATCTTGTTATCAAGACTTTTGGAGGACTATAATCTTTGCACTAGCATAGACACGACAACAACAACATCAAAATTGAATGATATTATGGATCAACTTAGCATCATATTGAGAATGCAGCAAAGCTGAACAATATTATGGTTCCTCATGCTCCAGGTTTCAAACAGTTTTAATTTGTAAAGTAAATGAATTCTATTTCCTTTATTTATTTATTTTTAAATAAAAGGTACTAGTAAAGGAAATACATACAAAACACATCCCTTCCACTCGCCCGTACTAGGGCAGAAGTCTCTTTTATTTTTTGCTTACAGTTGTGTATCATTATTATCACAACGGAACTTAAGTTAGATATGATGCTTATAAGCGAAGATCCTGTGTAAATTGCTCATACTGCAATATTTATTTTCTACAACAATTGCATAGTATCTGTTAAAAGTCGAAATTTTTATAAATGACAATTATACGAGGTGCATCCAGAAAGTAAGTTTCCCTATTTTTTTCACAATTTTAGGAACATATTTATTGGCAACAAGTACAGCAATGTTTCAGCTATTTTTCTACTTAGCCACCACCAGAATTGAGACACTTGTCGCATCGTGGGATCAACTTTTGTATCCCTCTGTCGTAGAACCCTGCCGCCTGTGACTGGAACCAGCGTGTGACAGACATCTTCAGCTTTTCATCTCTGCCAAAACGCTCACCGGAGGACAGGAATTTCTTGAGGTGCAAAAGAGCGTGAAAATCGCTAGGAGCAAGATCAGGGCTGTAGGGTAGATGATCAAACAACTCCTAGCCAAATTCCGTCGAAACACCTGCTGTGAGTCGAACCGTATGTGGACGAGTATTGTCATGGAGGAGCACAATAAGCATTTCAAGCTTCTTGTTTTGAATGCACGTCGCAGTTTCCGCAGTGTTTCACAGTAACGGTCAGCATTTACTGTTTTACCACGTGGTTCCCTTCACAGGGGGCAGAGTTCTACGACAGAGGGATACAAAAGTTGATCTCACGATATGACAAGTGTCTCAATTCTGGTGGTGGCTATGTTGAAAAATAGCTGAAACATTGCTGTACTTGTTCCCAATAAATATATTCCTGAAAGTGTGGGTTTTTTTTTTTAAAAAAAATAGGGAAACCTACTTTCTGGATGCCCCTCGTAGTTATGTTTAACCGTGCTAAGCGTGGAAAAAATAAGATGCCAATAGTTTAAACCAATAAATGAAAATAATTTTCGACACTCCATCTAAAAAAGTGAGGCTAGTCATAATCTGACACTTTAAAAAGTATTCGATAATAGTGCAAGTTTTGTTGCATAGAACTCTCTCACTCGCCTCTTTAGGACCAATTACAGCAAAGAAAACCTGTCTGGCAGCCATCATTTGTTTTACTCCAAGTCGAAATGTTACCAAACCATTCACTTTCTTTCCATACACAAATCTAAAAGAAAACAATACCACAGCATTAGTAGGGGGAAAAACATATTTTTTGCGTTATCCAATTTCCAAAGAATATACATAGAGGAAGAAGTCTAGCTTCCGTAGACATAATGTAAACCAATCCCCCAAGGCTAGGTGCTGTCACTGTACATAAAGAAAAAAAACCACAGTTACGGGCAAAACAGCAGAGATTCTTGATTGAAATGGGTTTGCACCCTCCTCTCCTCACAATCACTACTGGGGTTGGTTTTTTCTTACACTATTAATAAACAGTACTGCATTTATAAACTGTACTGTATTTATAAACAGTACTGTACTATTAATTAAGATATTTCTCTGAGTATACTTTTATATCATCCATGTTTATAAAATCTGCTAATAAATTGTGGTATGGAGAGAATAGAAAGACGAGAGGCAGCGTACCCAACCATACATGTAAAGTTGCCCAACAACCGGTTCACTGGTGACGTACCTCCTGACTGTCACTTTACTTCCTATGCTCATGCGCTGGATCTTAGTACATATCATATTCTGCTAAATCTGAGTATGCTGTTCATCCTATAAGTTGTTTTAATGGTGTAGCGTACCACCACACCAAGCAGTTGCCCGCGTTAGTTACGTATTCGAAGAGTTGGACTTCTTTCTATATTCTTTGCCTATTTCTAAGCTTACCAATAAACTTTTTCCAGCCCAGCTAACTTCTTTTATGAATTGATTTTAATCTTTTACGCAATATTTATTTCTGACTCAGCTGAGGATTTATAATATCCAGTGTCAAATACTTTTTTTTTGGTCTTCTGTTGCGTTAAATATGTTTAGCTTTAGAGTTTAAATCAAGACAGAAATAAGAGTCAGCTTTTTGTTTCTGAAACACAAACCTACCCAACCTTAGTCAAACATTCTCAGAAAAAAAAGCTCTATGAAACTTAAGCAATTTGATCGGAATATGTCGTGAAAAACATATTAGTATACTTAAATTGTATATCAATATACGACACTAATATTAAGTTGTCTTTAATTTACTGCGTAAACATGTTATTCAGCATTTGGGACAAATAAATAACTGCCTACCTTTAACTATTATTTCATTTACATGAATAAGTAGTCAAATGATAAATACAATATTATGGTAGTAGAATAATTTCCCATTATTAATTCCATCATTTTACCGAGAATTTTGATCAATAGCTATTTTATTAACTTCCCGCAATTACCGATAATTTTATAATAACCAATTAACAATCATATTCGATTTTTAGGCACAAAAGCTTCGATTATATTTTGCTTATTAAAACGAAACTGATATTATTTGTTTAAATAGCAGCATAAGTTATGGTCAATGGTCATTTTGGACAAACAAAACTGAGTTGATAAACTTTTGAGACCAACTCAAAATACAGAAATGTCTTGAGTAAAAATTAACAATAGTTTAAAAAGCATGGAAAACCAAACATTTTTAATAAATTACTTTCATAATAATATTGTATTACTACTTTAAATCTCAGAATTGGTATCATAACTTTTAGACACCTAAATTTTAAACTCATTAAGATATATAGTAAAGAAAATTAAGCAGTAGAAACTTTCGTAGAAAACGAATAGGCATTAATTATAATTAAATAAGCAATAATTATTAAAATATTAAAAATAATAATTGATATAAATAAAATAATTGTTACCACGTGTACCAAAACTTATTTGTTACAGTGAAAGTAATAAAAAATTAAGAAATGATTTAAAATGAGTACTTTTTACTCCTCTAAGTTGGCAGTATTCGCGTCCATACGAATAAAATAACAGCAGAAACATGAAATATACTTTACTAGGAGGCTTCGCCCCCTGATCGCTGGCGCTCACCAACCCCCGGAACTGCTTTCACAGTTCATTTCGGATTGCTTCGCAATCCAATGCTCGCTTTGCTCGCTCATTGGATACGTTCTTAACGTCTAGTTTTTGTATACTTTTTTAAATACTGAAGTTCCGAAAACTTTTCACTGTAGAAAATTCTGAACCTGTACATTTCAATATTAATTTGAAATTGCAAACAGTTCACATATTTTTCTTAATCACACTATTCTAAATTTCAGTTGTTGAGAAAAGTGACTGTTGTAAGTTTTGTTTTAAAGTCTTTCCCAACAGAGGGCTAAAGCCATGTGTTGTAAAACTATATGAAATAGTAGTCTGCCAATGAACGCCGGATGTAAAGCATCGGCTTTGATGAAGATAATTTTGTATTTTTAATTCTCTGAAGGGCGCCACCTTAATAATATGGAATTTGTAAAATAAATGTATATATTTTTGATTGTTGATGAAGCCCATCATTTTGTGTTTTCATCAGTGTTCAGAAGCAGAACAACTATAAGTTTTTATTTTATCACAAAAAAATAAAATGTATGAAAAACAAAGAAAAGAGTAAGAAAATGAGTATAGTCATAGAAAAAGTTAAAATTATAATATAGTATTTGTCAGTTAAAATAAAACTTTTTGTTTAAGTCTTTGCTAACAATTCAAATTTCTCCGAGGCAATTCTAAAGTATAAATTACGGTAGAATTGTTAAGTTGAAACACAATATTTTTAGTTTTGATGTCAACAATACAATTCAATTTTTCACAAAAAAGATTGTTTCCATTGTTAAGTTCATGTCAACAATTCAAATTTTTCTGAGGCAACTCTTAGCCTCTAAATATTATTTTTTTTATGTACATATTTCTAAATGTCAGTATTCAACCACAAAACAACTTAAAGTCCTCAAATTTAGCATGAAGTTGTAAAATGTAATTAAAGAGGGTCATAGCAATAATGAAAGTAGAAGTAAAGTTAGTACTGTGAAATTAAAACAATATTTTTAATCAATGGGCCAAGTTCTTCAAGAAGCAGTTGTAGAAGTAGGTTGTTTATTTAAAACTTTTTATACAATTTCTTTAAGAACACAATTGTTAATTTGGGCATTTGGCGATACAACACTTTTAGAATTGAAGGATTTGTTACGTCAAGCACTCAGGTATCATAATTTTGATCTAGTTGCTCTTCTATGTCATTTTGATTTATGTTGCTAAGTTAACTTTCAAAAAATTCTATGGCTGGCAACAGCATTTTTATTTTTTAAGTTGTTTATTTTTATTTCTTTTAGAATTCGTTATTTTTTTAGCGAAATGTTTTTTAACCTAACAGAATTCTTTGCCGACTGTTTTTTCTATGAATGAAGAAAATAAAGTAAATATTTAACTGTTGTGAAAAGAATCTTATTTAGTTGTACAAAGTACTTCAGTCAAAATTTGGGAGCCACGTAAGAGAATTATATATATTGGATCAGAAACACATCATTAAAAGGCAGAATGCTTTGGTGTTTTCAAAACAAAGCAAACGTTGCCACCGGCGGAAAAGAAATACAGTCAAAATCTGGGAGCCACGTAAGAGAACTATATATAATAGATGCTTGACTGATTTCTTGGCCAAGAAGGAACAACTATTGCCCAAGCATCTCGTTGATCCATCTCTCAGCACTCATTTAAATTGCTGGTTCGAAACCAATTCCGGAACATGTTCTCAGAGAATGTCCGTAAAAGCAATATACACAAAACCTGGTTCAACCATATTTTAACAATCCCAAATCAGCCCAGGTTTAAGGCAGTTGCTCTCTTTAGACTTGTAACGGGCCATGACTGTCTGGCCAAACACCTTTTTAGTGTAAACATTTTTGACTGCCCTAAATGCAAGCTCTGTCGCCTTGGAGAGGACATGGACCTTCCCCATATTTCCTGCGCTCACCTCATTACTCTGTGTGGACGATACTGGGAGGCTAGGGCCCGTACGGGCTAAGCATGTCACTATGCATTCTATTCTATTTATCTTTTTTTGCCTTGTTTTTCTTGTTATTTTATCCTTTTTGTTCTTTTAAATTGGCCTGCCTTTGGAAATAAAAAAAGAACTTTATGCTTGAAATATCTGCATTGTTTAAAAGTGTTGTGGAAAGATTCACATTGCTTCGCTATAACGTAAAAATAATCCACATTTGCGTATTCACTAATTAAGTTTTCGTTTGAATTTCTTACATGTTTCATGAATAGTGCAGAAACATTTCAAATGTTGCAACATGGAAAAATTGTGCTGCCATCTATTAATTAAAAATCTGAACAATCTATCAAAGATCAAACACAAAACAAAGCTATCCGTATATCAAGAAAAATACAATTAAATTTTGTTTCGCTTACAAAAATCAGCTCACAACTAAATAAATACGTCTGATCTCACGCCCTTTTTATGTTATTTTGCATCTGCTACATTAAGTTATAGAAAGTTCAACAATATAATAGTTACTATGTGATTTTTTACATAATTTTATGATCTCAATTTCAGTAATAAAACTCTCTTCATACTTAGCTTGGACTGAAGCAGTAATAGTTTCATCACTTTCAAGAATAACTTCAGGTGCTTTAAGATCCACAGTAAAAGTTGGCAAAACTACAAAAAAAAAAATAATAATAGTTGATAAAGGTTCCAATAACACTGATGTTTATTATTACAAATGGCATATCTCCAAAATTTCTTATATCTCTCAAAAGTTGGAGTAAAAAAAATAGTTAAGGGGGTGAAATAGGAAAAAAATATAATGATAGTAACTAAAAGCTTACCATATTCCTGCAACTCAAAATGCACAGTGGAATTTTGTTGCAACTAAAATAAAAATAAAAAAAACAATTTCACGTATATCCCATAAGTTTAAAAAAACTCTATATTAAATAGCTTAAAGTATGGAAAAGCTTGTAAGTCAAAGTAATTGGTTTAGTTCGGAAAAATTTTTCTTGCTATTTTCATTGCACTTTGCTTAACAACTCAAGAGAAATATAAAATAACATTACCAATAGTACTTAATAATTAGTTTTTTTGTGATAATGAAATAACTTGATTATAAAACTGTTTTCTAGCTAATTATGAAATGAAGAGAAATGTCAGATTTTAATTTGTATGAAACATTATAAATAATTTTCGATTAATTGAAATAATACACATTAAATTTAATTCATTGTTGGTATTCGACTTGAAAAATATCAGCGAAAGAAACAAAATACTTTACCACTCATAACGGCGAAAAAAATTCTGGTTAAATTGCCATTTTCGTATGTTAATGACTTTTCTAATTAAAAAAAACATAATTCTTGTAATCGAACCTAAATATACGATATAAAAACCATTCAATGGATAATTTTTACGTTCGTATGGTAATGATTTACCGGAAATTCAGGTTTTCAAAATTATAGTTCTTATTACCGAAAATTATAGTTCTTAGTACCATTTAGCGAAAATGCGAAAATGATAAAATTTCGAAATTTTACCACATTTACTACCAGCATGGCAATAACAACATATTTTTTTGTTCATTTTACCATAAGTAATTAACAAAGTGCTTCGGTAAAAATTATTGTACTTTTTGGTGTTTCCATAAAGTCATTTTCTAGTAGTTTCAAACGTACCATTTTTCTCAATGCAAAATTTCCGTAATTGTGGTTTGTGAAACTGCTCCCATTCTATTTGTTTATTGGTCTTAATACGAAATAAATATATTTATTGTAGAAATTTATCTAAAAGCTAAACTTTTAGAGTAAATTTTTATTCAATGCATTCTTACTTTGCAAAATATTTATGATATTAGGAGAATCATTTAAGCAATTGGGTACTTGCACTTCACGAAGAAGAAGATCATGGATACTCACACTTGTGGCCTATGACATCAGCGTCAGCTAATCATTTATAAGCAAAATGGCGTGTTAAAGTTGTGCTAAGTTTCTTCACATAAGTTAGAATGTTAATAACGTGAAATTAATTAAATACAGCACGTATTGAACATCGAATTTATTGAAATATAATTCTTCCTCGTCTACGTCTTTTACTTAGATTTATTATTTGTTTATGTATTTTATTGTTACCGTGATATAGTTTTGTTTTGCAATCCTGGCGACATCGATGCACAGTTAGTTTGTTTATATTCTACATGTTTTCGTGCCTGTCTTTGTGTTAAGTAAGAAACATATAGTGAAAAAATTGAAAACCTTGTGAATGAATCTTTGTGTAACAAATGTCACTTAAGAGAATTGATACTTGATTGGCTTAGCTTACTCGAAATAGAATGGAAAGAACATTTGCTAACGTAAACAAATGCCACGTTTCGACAACCAATCAAGATCGAGATACTCTCACTACGTCACTTGTCACTACGTCATATCCTATTGCATTAATGTTATAAATATTCAAAGACGAAATAATCTGTGAAATGCAATTGAAATAACATTGGATCTGAAATTTTGCCGAACTGACCTGTAAAATGTTCTAAGTGTGGAGTGCAGATTGATTCTAAAAGTGGTTACTTGATAAAAGGAGGGCTTAAGACAAATTTCTGATGCATATGCCAAATTATATATCAAAATATGCTTCTTTTTTTTGCACGAGTAAATAATAACATACTAGTAAAAGTTTTTAAAATAAGAAATAAACATGCATGCATTGGAATTAAGGAATGGCGCTATTGATAAATTTTTAGGGTGCAACTAAAACAAAAATACACGTAAAGCATTTATCATTCATCCATATTTATAAAAATTACATCTATAGCACCATTTTTAAAAACTAAACAAGTATAAAAAATGCTCACCTCATGGCCATAATTGACAGTAGCAGCCCACTCACCCAAAACAGGAAAAGTTGGAAATTTATAAATATGAGATATGAATACTTTCTGTGATCTTCTAGATTTTCTGTCAAAGAATGTTTCTTCTACAACAACATTTTGTGGATTCTAAAACATTAATAAAAGAGAAATTTTTAAAAAAATTTCTGCATTTTTATTAGAAATTGAATTTACATGGTCTAAAGTAATCACTGCCAGGAATCAGTTGCCATTCAAAAAACCATAAGCAAGAAGAGGAAATGCATAAATTTCCTCCCATATAAGTTCCAAACAGTCCAAAATGTGTTTAGATGAAGCCTGGTGTTTGTGGCACAAAGGTATGTTTTTAAACCCTCAGAAAAACGTAAACTCCTTAAGTGGCCACTGGCGAGGCTCGAGACGGTCGTACAGATTTTCCTATTACAAGAAAGGGTCAAGGCCTGGTCTACTACCCTGAGGAGGGGAGAAGTGCAGCTTCTGTTAGTCCTAAGACCGGAGCACCAATAGGTAGAAGACTGTCTTAGCTTCTTAACCTAAGGACGGATACCTGGATACATTACTGCCCTATATATATTTTTTTAAATCTTTGTCAAAAGCGTACATACATTAGGGATCTTAAACTAGTATTTTAGCGAGGAAGAAACAAAAGTGCTATCCAAATCTGATGAATCACTAGTGAAGAAGGTGGGCAAAAAATCTAAAACCAATCTATCGGCATCCTGAAAACTTAGAAGTGGTTTTCATAGCTATCCTTCAAGTCCTCTCAATATATCCACCGGCAATTAAATAGACATTTTTTTTCGCTTTTCTCACTACCAATTTGTTAAATTTTGAAGGGTTTTTTTCTTTTTTTTTTTTGCACGAACATTGTTTTCAACCTCTACCAAGCGTATTTTTTAACTTCAATTTTGATAATAGTCAGTAATTTTAAAGCAGAAACAAGCTCAATTCAACAACAACAAAATTTATAGCAATTGTTTTTTGACTGCTTTGGTAATGTCGCAATATGAATTAGCAAAGTTATCTCCACCAGAAAAGAAGATAACCAATTCCTAAATCGGAAAAAAAAGAGAGAAACGTGACTTGAAATAAGGTGATTTTGCGGGGTTTTTTTTTCAAATATCTCACAAACAACACTCTATATTGACAAAATGAAAATACAAAAGTTAGAGATGCGTAAATGCCGTATATAATGAGTAGAAATGTGACATGTATTTTGTTTTTAAAATGCTTACTTCATTATGAAAGTTAACCTAAATTGTCAACTTTTTAAATAAATTTAATTTTTTGCTGAAATTAGTGCTAGAATAAAGTACAGATGACAGAATGAATGACAAATGCTAAATTAATGCTAGACTGAACGGCAGATTACTTTATAAAGAAAGAGGCTTTCATTTTTAAATTTTGAAACGACCAGTCGGGTCGTGTTACATTAATATAGTGAAATCCCAATCATCCCAATTACGATACAATTATCCAAACGTTTGCTATAACAGGAGATTGCGTACAAAATGATTGTAAATATTTTTATATAACTATTTTGACATCATTTTAATGTGATTCTAAAAAAAGATATAGAAAACTGCAAGAATGGTTGGTTATTATACATGATTTTTCTTAATTATTTGAAATGGTGATTTCTAACAGCCTGCAAAATCACGTAAATACCACAGGTTTTAACTTGCAAATAAACTCCCCAAGAAGCTATGGATTTCACAAAAGTTGAGAATAAAGTTTGTAGACAAAATATGCATCCTACCAAAAAATGGATCCTAAAATGATTTTTAACTTTGGAACAAAGTTCAGATCTTAAATAATTTAAAAATAAATAAACCTAAATTAAGTTATGAAACTTAAAAAACCAAAAAGTTTATGACAAACCTGCGCAAGTCGTTTTCATAAAAAGACTGTTCAAATATGGTCTATGTTTTTAAATGTCTTACATAAGATATGTTGTTAATAAATAGTTATTCGTATTGTTTAATAACACGGTATTGTTTAACAACACATTTTTACTATAATATTACATGCAATAAACTGTGATACTACGTCCTTGAGTCAAGATTTCAAAATGATCTTATCGGAATGAGATTTTTCTCAATTTAAGGTGACGATGTGCTTGGTGTTCATAATAGATAAAATGAAAAATTCAATCAATTATTTAAACCATGTAAAATACACGTCCTTGAGTCAAGATTTTAAAATGATCTTATCGGAATGAGATTTTTCTCAATTTTTACTGTAAAGATGTGCTTTGTGTTCATAATGGATAAACTGAAAAATTCAATCAATTACTTAAACCATGTAAAATACATTAAAAATTGCAATTGGTGGTTTGCAAAAATACTCTGAAATACTTACTCTGATTTGCAACTTAAAAGGTTTGTTTGATGGCAATGCATCCTCATTAAGGGGAATGATTCGAATGTGTGCTAGAAGCAAACAAGTAAATAAGTAAATTTTTAAATAAAAAAAACATAGATTAACTTTACACTTTGTGTATTTCTTATTTTCACACAACATTCAAGTTATTAAATTAAAATACCAAAACTCTTCTATCAATGAGCACGGTCGAACTACCAGAATGTGGTAAAAGTTAGGGTGCCTTTGGCTCCATGGGAACACCAAAAAGCACGATAATTTTTATAGAAGCACTTTGGTAATGACTTTTGTTAAAATTAGCAGTAATATATGGTATTTTTTACAGTTTTGTAAATTTACTATTAGTGGTAAAAAAAAGCTATAAAATTGTAAACCAGAATCACCGGTAAACTGTTACCATACGCACGGAAAATTAACAGATGTATGGTTTAAACACTGCATATTTTGGTTTTATTGCCAGAATTATGAGTTTTTTACGAGAAATGTTATTACCATACAAGTACGGTAATTTTACCGTTTTACCGCTTCGTGTGGATTGTTGTTATCGGATGGTGTAATACGAATACAATTAAATATAATTAAGCGGCAAATATATATTTATTGCTGTTAAATGTTCAGGTAACGATAACTATTGCTTTTAAGCTATATTTTTATAAATTATAGTTCATTTCTACTGATATAAAAAAAGTGAAGCTTTCTTAATAATTTTAGTCAATACAAAACAATTTTACGTATTTCAAATATAATAAACTGTCTCTCAACCCTATGTGTTACAAAATTCAATTGGATACTTGCAAGTGACATCATCGTAGGTAAATCGTGACATTTGTCTGTGCAGAAGCCAATAAGCTTTGTCACACACGCGTGACGTCACTTACAGTTATCCAATTAAATCTGATTTAAATCACATGGTTAGGCTAGCTTCACTTCTCGAGTTGCAAGTATCCAATCCTATGAATGGGAATTTCATACTGTAAGAAACAGTAAAATGATATAAAATTAAAGTAAAGGAAAAATCAATAGGTAAGAAAAATAACGCTGTATTTACTTATTTTCTCAGAAAAAAATCAGCATCACTTAATGCATTTCTGAATCAAAGTATTTCCCTTTTGTTGAAATCAGGTAGATAAAACAAAATTGAATAGTTAAGCGGAAAAACAAGCTAAAGGATTTTTTTTAATATATTTAAAAAATAAGTGTCTATGCATACTGTAAAAAACGTTTCTCAAAATAGAGAAAAGTGTGTCACAGCTCCGAAACAAATATAGTCGAATTTGAAAACTCTAGCACTCATTATTGAGTACAGTGACATGTTCGAAACAGTATATACTTATTTCTGAAACCATGCCTATTCTCGTTTAAGCAACAAACTCAAAATAAGTATATGATGCATATCTTTTGAGATTATACATTTTGTTCAAAAATGAGAATATGCTTTTACCTCAAAAATGAGAATATGCATTTTCCTCAAAAATGAGAATATGTATTTTGCTCGAAAAAGAATATATGCATTTTGCTCAAAAATGAGAATATGTATTATTTTGCTCAACAAAGAATATATGTACTTTGCTCAAAAATAAAAATATGTATTTTGCTCAAAGAAGAATATATGCATCTTGCTCAAAAATGAGAATATGTATTTTGTTCAACAAAGAATATGTGCATTTTGCTCAAAAATGAAAATGCGTATTCTGCGCAAAAAAGGATATATGCATTTTGCTCAAAAGTGAGAATATGTATTTTGCTCAAAAAAGAATATATGCATTTCGCTCAAAAGGCGTAAATGTTCATGAATATGTATATGCTATGTACTCAATAATGGGTTCAATCATGGGGTTGGTCATTAATGGTAAATGTTCATGAATATGTATATGCTATATACTCAATCATGGGGTTTCAAATTTGACTGTATTTGAATCAAAGCTATTTTAACACATATTTGTTCAATTTTCAGAAACCCTTTAATATCATCAGCAGAACACCGGAAAGCTGTTTAAAAGGAATATTTGTCTTTGTAAACCCACTTATTTAAAGACTTGCGATGAAATAATATTCTATACTTATAACCAAAATATTTATATTAAATTTAAAAAAGCACTTAATTTTTGTAAAATACATTCTGTAGCATGAAAAATGACTTATTTTAAAATATTCACAAACATTTTCTTCCATTGAATTATTCATTTTTCTCTGTAAAAAAATTCTTTTCTTAGTTCAGTTATGGTTTTTAAATCTTTATCATAAACTTGCTACTTTAAATAATCCCGAAATTTTACTCGTATTATGGTATCTAATAGTATATTCAAATTTAAAATCATCAATGCAGTTGTTTAAAAAAAATTTGATTCATTTACAAATAAATCAAATAGAAAGTTGATAAAAAAATGCAATCTTTAAAATTGTGACTAATATATATACCTTTTTTAATAAACATCAACAAACAAGGAAAATATGCACAAATAAAAAGCATATCTTAAGGACTTCTCTGACACTTATTTATAAATGCTTATACGGAAAAACAAAATTCTGGTAAAATTACAGTACTGTGTGGTAATGAGATTTCTCTTTAAAAAGAAATCATAATTCTAGTAATAAAATAAAAATGCTTGGTATTTAATTTATTTTTTTGGTAGATTTTCCGATCATAAGGTAACGGTTTACCAGAAATTTTGTTCTTCAAAATTATAGTTATTATTACCATGCATTTAGTAAAAAATACAAAACTGGAAAGCAAATTTAACCTAATAAATAGTTTTTATGCCATGCTCTAAAGTATCATGAGAAAATTACCAAATTTTATCTCATGTTATAAAACTATATTTTTCTGTTAATTTTGCCGAAATCATTACCAAAGCTTCTTGGTAAAAATTACACAGATTTTTGGTTTTCCAATAGCGTTAATTTTACTATATTCACACATTAGGCATGGTTAATTTTATAATATTCACTATTAATAACAAATTTTGTTCAACCGTTCATAGTTATTATACTTGATAAAAGTTATTATAAATACCTTTCAGTTTATTGAATAAAATAACGAGTTTAATTACTTTAGTTCCACTTTTACTATAATTAACCTCTATAATTATTTGTCAGATTTCAATAATGTTTTTTTTCTGATAATGTGCGATTTTTTAATTTATTTTGATATTTTGCAATTTTTATAATTTTCTCAAAAAATTTAAAAAATTCTAAATTCATGGCTGTCATTACGCCACTTTCTACTAATTTTACTATTTATTTATGAAAATATTTTATAAATCTATTTTTAATACAAATTTTCAATTTTCAAAATATTAAATTCCAATTTTATGTACATATTTTAATATTAGACGGAAATTTTTTTCTTAAATAAACTAATCAGAATTTAATTATTTATATATACCTGTTTTTTGCTTTGGAGTATATATTGGTTTGTCGGTCTGAATGAATACATATCCAGCTTTATTAGTTATTGGAATCTGGATTTCTTTCTGAAACTGTTGACTGTTAACTATAAGGCTGACATATTTCTCAGATGTAGGATTCGTTTTAAAGAAATCAGCAGGAAAAGCAGCAGGATTCAAATTTATTTTAAAAATTTCAGGTCTTCCTAAAAAAAAATTAAATAAAAATAAATTAGTCAAACGTTTAAAGACTATTTTATTTTCGTTCACAAATAAACTTACGATTACAAATAATGGGAGAAAATACTTTAGATTCATTAAAGCTCTTTATTGCATTAAAATTAACTGCAGTAGCAATAAAGTGTAAAAACAGTTATTTGAAGTATTTTTTTACCCACAATATTTTTAATCTAAGGAGTTTTTCAAAATGGTTACTCACCCACCAAAATTATAGCAGTGATAGAATTCGATACATGGATATCTCTAGTTGCTGTATTTGTGACAGACCGGGAGAGCTGGATTAAGGTCACCGGGTTTTAAACATTAGTCATGCGAGCTGTATTAAGATCAAGCCGTAGTCACTCCTGTGTTGCCTTTAGCAGTCGGGTGTATGCAGGTTGACGTTGTGGTGTGTGATCGAGACGAGACTGAGTAGCAACAGTGCGAGGAGGTGGATAATATCGCAGTCACAAGTAGCAAGTCAACTGTTCAATGTGGACCATCTAACGAAGTAGGCGTGTTCAGATCGAAGTGGGCGTTACTGCCAAAATAGGCATGTTCACATCACGTCCGGGTCACCAATGTGGGGAATGAATTGTTATCGACTAAGTCAACTGTCATCTATGAAAAGGTACCCCGACATAAGTCGAGTTAACATGTCTTATATTAGTGAATTGTAGTTGTAATTTTGTAGTGGTAGATACGCTACACATACAATATTTAGTTCTAAGACACCTAAACCAAAAATATTAATTAATATGACAAAGTGATAGTAACTAAGGGAACGGGGGCCAGTGTGGATATTTTTACAAATTTATCAAAACACCATACTTAATATAATTTTTGACTCATGAAAATAATTCATAACAAAAATTTGGAAGCTTACCTGCATTCTGGTTTATATCCGGAATCAGAAAAATGTCTAGTTTTTCATAATATTTTGTTTTAAAAAAAAAGTTGTTTTTGTCCATCCCATAACACGGGGTTAGTATGAACAAGCTATGGGCCAGTGTTGAACAAACTTGATAGCTTGTTGCGTAGTCATCTATTACAACTCAGGTATGTCCAAAGCCAAAATTAAATTGGTTGTAATTTAAGCCTTCTTTTCGACGAAATATTGAGACATTTTGATTAAATTACTAATTTGTAGTAGAGCATTTCACTATGCAAGCTCAGACATTTAGGATACAAATCATTAATCATTTGTAAATCATTATTCAATTTGATTTGCTAGAGAAATGTTTTTAAAATATGTCATTTATTTTATCAAAAGATCTGGTTTATAAAATGTTTTATGAGATGCAATTCTAGTTGTCCTACTATGGAATTTAGAGAACTATTTCTTCTCCTCAAAACTGTTCCGTTCGTTACCGGATCGCGCGATATCGCGTTATAAAATTCTTTCCCACAGATTGTGTTGATAAATCACATTCAGTGGTAGCAAGATGCATCTTATCATCCAACTATTTCTGCAAAAATTATATTTTCTCGTGACAGCAACAGATCAATAATGTGACAATAACATAATATGACTTCGGGTTTATCCTTATATTACTGTACCCTCTAGTCTAAGGAGCAATCTGAAATTAACCCCAACCTATTAATATTTCTTTCTCATTCATTTCTTGATCCTCCCCAATTGCAAATTGACTCTTTATTTGAATTCGTATTTTAAAAAATAATTCAATTTATAGCAAATTTGTATCTTGATTTGAAAATTTTTTACAGGAAAAATTCAATTATAATTTTTTCAATTATTTTACACCTTCGTAAATTTCTGGGACTGAACCTGTCTAAATGATTCGGTGTTAAAAATTTTAATGACATCATTATTGTGCTAACTGGATCAAAATTAAAAATTTTAGCTTAACTTGCTCAGCTGCATTTTTTATTTCTTTCTTTCTTTCTTTATTTTATTTTTTTTTACTTTTAAAGCATTGAGAAATAAAATCAGTTCTCTACATAATTTAAAACCAATCAGACGTGATAGCCTAAATAATGCCAAACAGTGTAAATATTCATGATTAGTTTATATGTGAAAATGAAATTAAAAGGATGAAAATCTTATTTAGAATTTTCTTTTTCGACAGTTAAGTTTGAATGGGAGAGGAAGGGAATCTTGAAAGTATATACAGTGCACTGCCGATTATCCGGGTTAATCACCGGGACAGGTCGCACGGACAATCGAAAAACACGGATAATCCGAAAACTCCTTTTATTAAAGAAAAATTCAATATCAGTACAAAAAATTACTGACATTTGCATGCATAACATCAAACTAGAAATTTTTCTTATTAAAAAATGTGTAATGCGTCTTCGCCATATATCGATACACATATTTTACGAACAGCAGTAATGTCACTGTAATCAAATCCTCCCATATAATCTAATAAAGTTTCCACAGAGCAGCAGAATGAGAAATTGTATTTCCCTCATTTACTACATCTTCTGCATCAGTTACTATCATCACTATTTATTTAACAACATAACGATGTCTTCATCAGTCAAATACTGGAAGCCAGGCTCACGTGCATCACTTTGAAACCAATCTTCTAAATTTTCTTCATCAAGAATTTCGAAACCTTCGATTTCTTTTGTTTGTTCGAGAATACTGTTATCATATTTTTCTTGAACATCTGAAGAGGATTGTTCATCAAGCGGTATGATTTTTCTCCAAGATCGTGATAAAGTAGACGATTTTACCTTTGACCTTGCTGCTGATATTCCATATACTGCAATCCAATAACGAATATTGCTTCCAAAAATTTGGTAGTGTTATAACTTCATGAATCAAATATTTTTAATCTTGAAAATGTTTCTCTTTATATTTTTTGTGTGACTCCGGAATGAGCACGGATAATCCGCAAACCGGATAATCCGCGCACGGATAATCGAGAGTGTACTGTATTAAAAAATTTTGTGATCTCCTTGCGGCGATCACAGGCTACCCATTGGTAAAATGGTTGTCGTCTAATTTTTTTTTAAGCAGCTTTATTGTGTTTTCATCTTGGACATCTTTAACTGTTGATTCTGAACTGCTCGGTACATAATTTTGCAGACATATTTGAATGCACCTCACACATATTCTGTGCAAATTCTTTTGATGATTGAACAGGCATGGAACCAGCCAATCGAGATCAATATTAACATTTTCGGATTGGTACAATGGTGTTCGAAGAAGATTGTAAGCTTCATCATACACCCGTTTCAGATTCACAAGCTCATATATGAAATGGGATTTGAAAACTAGGCTTTATTTCCATTTTACATGAATAGTGAATAAATCATTTGTATTGTGTGGAAGACAGTTTACGGTCTTATGCAAGTCATTGGGTACGTTGAAAATGGATCCTTTTATCCCTAATTGGTGATCAACACCCAGTTCTCGTATTTGCATGAAAGGAGTTCAGAGAACCACCATTCGCTCTTCGGTAGGGTTCAATACTGTCAACCATTTTGGTACTTTTTTGAGGAACGGGCTTCATGCTTGCTTTTACAAACGGAATCCTTTCGTTTTTCCGTTTTTGTGTAACGCTTAAGGTATTCCCGTCTACGGTCTTTGGCTTTTTCAGCCTAGGTAAGTTTAGCAGCAATGATCGCCATAGCAACGCATGCAATGACGACACATGCGCTCTGTTTACTAATACTCTTGATCACAAGTGAAAAGTGTGATGACGTCCAAATAAGATGCGCACGCCATCAAACAAGTCTCATTTTGCCAATAGGTAATAAATAATTGTTAAGTTTGCCTTTGGCAAAGAATTTCTCAGATTGGCAGCGGATACTTTTGATATTTGGCTAAATTACTGGCTAATAATTTGAAGTCCTTAGAGCCGGCCTTATATATAGATACATAGCATTACATCTATGGTTGATTGCATATATATATATATATATATATATATATATATATATATATATATATATATATATATATATATATATATATATATATATATATATATATATATATATATATATATATATTTGTCATTTTATAATCATCTTATAATTACAAGAATATTAATACAGTAATTACATTGCCTACCCTTTTCCATGAACTAATGCTTTTGTTTTAAAAGTCCAATTTATAATGTAACAAAAACATTGTTATACCTGGCCAAACTTCCAAAACAGTTTGTGTTATATTTTTTATCTTCCCTGGAAAATCTTGGATGTAAACATTGACCAAGGCTCCATCTTTGCCTTCAACTGCAATAGCAATTGTTTCATCAGAATCCAATCGAAGAGTACTAGGAGTTGTCAAATAGAATGTCCTAAAAATAATTTCAAACATTAATCGCATTCGTCGGATAAAAAAAATTTGGGGATATTCATTGCTCATTTTAAGTTACTATAAGTTACTAAATTAGTTTATTAAAAATACATAGATTAATGAAAAAGTTTAAGAATCAATCTGCTTTTAAAACTTAAGTTTAAAAATTATAGTTCTTATTACCACTCATTTAGGGAAAAAAACTGAAAAGTAAATTCAACCAAAAAAATAGATTTCATATCATGCTCTAAAGCATTGGTCCCCAAACCACGGCTCCGTAAATCAAATGGTACTGAGTTGCTTAAAGAACATAAAATTATTTCCATTTTATATAGTGTGGTGCATTCCTCTCGAGTTTGCCTAAGGAACATTTAATTATTTCCACTTTATTTACTATGGTGCAATCCTCTCGAGTTTTCCTAAGGAACATTAAATTATTTCCATATCATTTACTGTGGGGTATTCCTCTCGAGTTTGCCTAAAGAACTGGGTTACCTAAGGAACATTAAATTACTTCCATTTTATTTACTGTGGTGTTTTACTCCCGGGTTTGTACGACTTTCCATGGACAAGAGGATGACTGTGAGATTTTACATAAATCCGCACCAATATCCCGAAAGCAAATGTGTGCTACTTTGTAGCAATTTTTAAATACAATTACATTAAAATTATTAAATCAAAACCATTTACGTCCACTCTTCCCTCAGAGAGCCGCGGAAAAATTATCAAACATTGATCGGTTCTTAGAGATAAAAAGGCCGAAAAGCATTATTATCACGATAAAATTACCAAATTTTATCACATATTATAAAACTATATTTTATTGTAATATTTTACCAAAATCTTTACAAAAGTGCTTCGGTAAAAATAAACGAGCTTTTTGGTAGTCCCGTAGAAGAAACTTGGTGAATTTGTCCGTATTCTAGACGTTGTGACCATGCGTTTTTTCATAGTGCCACAACTCTGTAACTACCAGGTACTTTATTTTATTTGTTTATTTACTTATTAATATTTTTTGACTTAGTTGTTTGCAGTATAATACCAGAGACGAAGAAGGAAAATCATTGCCGTCGAGTCAACAATGGTAGATTTTTGTGGTTTACCAGTCCATGTAGGGCTGGCAAGTTTTATTCTAAATATCCTACGTGGAGATGAACTAGCCCCGATAATTAGCTTAAGATTTAAATGTCTTCTGAGTCGGATCCAAAATTACAAATATCCGGGGAAGCACATTGATATCTCACGTATTCTATATATCTATACTCTAAAAAAATTGATTTAACGTTGAACAGTAACACGCTGTAAATTGATAATGCGTAACATTAAACCACAGTTCCATAAACGTTGAAATATAGCATTATGTAATCAAACTTAACAATACCACTTAGTATATATATTAATGCAACTTAGAACCATATAAAGGTTGCGGAAAACTTATATGATATTATGGTTCTATATGAGCCAAACTTTCTAAACTGTGTCACCAGAATTCCCATTGACAGTACAAAATAGGCATACAAATAAAATTTATATTAAATTTTTCCCTTCAAATCTTTTTTTCCTTTGGTGAAAACAGAAAAAAAAAACATATTGGAAAGTTTAACTGCGAAAAAAATTATTTGAAAGGAAGAAAAAAACTGTTTATAAACTCAATACAATTATAATTTCACTTTCAACAAGTTCATCTACTAGTATTTGAACCAGAACTTCACACTTCGTGGATAGAACATTTATTAATAGAGTAATAAGTTTAAAATAATAAAAATAAGTTTAGGATAAAAACCTGTGCTTTATTTTAATCTTTAAATCTTTTTTTTTTAAGTAAAAACTTAAAAACTCAACTAGAAAAAAAATTACTGGCAGTAAAGAAGAAAACTGTTTATAAACACAGTACAATTAGTTTTACATTCAAATAGTTCATTGGAAATATCAAGAAAAACTTAACTTTTTCACACTACGTAGATTGAGTATTCTTTGACGTTTGAAATTAAGATCTGTGCTTTTATTTAAATATTTTTTCTCTTAGTAAAAGCAGGAAAGAAAACATAATATTTAAGAAAATTCAACATGAAAAAAAATTCATGTGCAGTAAAGAAAAAAACTGTTAATAAACATGTTTCACATTCAAATAGTTCATAGCAGATATCAAGACAAAACGTAAGTATCTCACACTACGTAGATTGAAAATTCATTGATAGTATGAAATAAGTTTAAAATTAAAATCTTTGTTTAATTTTTTATCTTTAAATATTTTATATATTTTATCTTAGTAAAAGCAGAAACAAAACAATAAATTAGAAAATTTAAATGGGCAAAACATCACACGCAGGGAAGAAAACTACATATAAACACAATGCAATTAGTTTCACATTCAAATAGTTCGTAGCAGATATCAAGACAAAACTTACGAATCTCACACTACGTAGATTGAATATTCATCGACGTTTAAAGTTAAGATCTCTGTTTAATTTTTAGCTTTGACTCTTTTTTTTCTCTCAGTAAAAGCAGAAAAAAAAGCATAAAATATACTAGAAAATTTTAATGGGCAAAAAATAACTTATAGTAAAGAAGAAAACTATACATAGAAAACAGAATACAATTAGTTTCGAATTCTTTGGAGATATCAAGACAAAAACTTACTGCGCTTTGAGACAAGGTATAATCAATAGGCAAATTAGCACAATGAAAGATAATGAATTCATTGCGCCACAAGAAACCAATGAAGATCTTAAAAGTTAATGCATATGATTAAGGATGTTAAGTAGACTTCTGTTCCAAGAAATTCAAGTTCCGCTTACTTTCCATTGGTAGATCGTATAGATTTCCACTTCGTATTTTTCTAACCTTCAACCTCTGTCGAGATCTCCTATGCGATAAGTGGACGTCACTTGGAATTTACGTTATTGTTGGTATCTGTTTCGTATTTATCCGCTGGCAGTTCAGGTAAAGCGTTTAATTTTAAGAAAAATTGCTAAAAACGTGTATTACTGGGTTAAATAATTACTTAAATAGTTTATGTTAAGAGCATTGTTATTTAACGTACGTATATTATTTAAGTAATTATCTAATTGTGAAGAACTGAGAGAATTATCAAAAAGGATAATTTGGTGAAAATAATTTCCTGGTACTTTGGATTATAAAGTAGTTATTTTTTAACAATATAATTCTTAGTTTTTAACAATGTAAACTTTTCAGTTTTAATAAAATATTTTTTTTTCTTCAAATTTTCGTTTATTTTCAATTTACCTAAAAATTTTATTTGTGAACTTTTTTAGTTATTTACTATTATTTACATTGCTAATCAAGATTGTTAGGTAAAAATGCTTATTTAAATACTATTCATTTTAAGGAATTATAAATATCTACACAATGTAGTACATCAATATGTTTTTTAACTAATATAATCACCGTCTTATAGAATTTCTAATATTTATTTTATTTTCAATAACCAAAGCACAACATTACTGATTGTATAAACAAATCGGTAAGCAAATTATTGAATAAAATATGGAACAATTACCCAATGTTTTTACATCTTACAATAAAATAAAAAAAATAGATTTTTTCCTAATTCGTATTTTGAATCATTCAAATGCTTTTACAGTTCCATTTTAGTTTGAACTAAAAACATTCTAAGGTATTTAATAACGATTATACTTTTTTTTTTCTTTCTCTTATGCGTGGCAGAACATTTTCAGATTTGTTCAGGTAGTAATTCGCGTAAAACCAAAAACTTTAATATTTAATTCATAAACATAGTAACTAAAAGAAAAATCGGTACTTTTCCATTTCGTCAGAGCAGGTGATATAAAGTTGATTAATGTAAAATCAAAAAGTTCAAATTTTTCTTTCTTTCACTTTTTTCAATAAAAAAAAATTATAGCCGATAGCTATTTTCTTGAAAGATTAAGAAAATAGCTGAATTTACCTGCGCCAACGAGATAGAAAAGTACAGAAAAACCTAAAAAGGTAAAGAGAAATAAATCCCTAAACAATCATCTTCAAGGGGATTGCGATTCATTTCATTACTGAATCAAAAATATAATTTTCAATAAATAAAAAAAAAGTTTTTGTTATCCTGCTTGTGGATTGCATTAAAATAACTGTTCTTATGTACTAGAATATAAAATTAAGTATAATTTAATAAAATTGTTAAGTTTATATGAATAAAAAATGAACTTAATAATAAAAATGCATATTCGTATTGAATAACACCAGCTAATAAGGCCTTCAAAGATGACCAAGATGGCCTCGGGGCTCGCAGAGAGACAGACATCATCGAGATTATTGAACTTTTTGGTAGGGATTTTCAAACTAAGATGTCATTTTAAAGATCTTTAACAAATCGTTGGCAGTAAGATGGTTATCATGAAATTTATAGCATATCTCACGAAAACATCAGTTGTATTCACTCCCATATGAAGAGCATATTAAAAGAAATAATGACAATATAAAGAAAGTGGAAAAACGTGAAAATCATAACAACCGAAGAAATTACTGCGAAACTGACAAGAGATACATTAATTACTCTCAAAACAACCCGTTTTGTGTACAAAACATGGGTAACTTTAACGGCATCAGAGCTTTCTAAATGAATTTTTCTTTCGTTCTTATAAAAATGGATTATTATTTTTTATGTATATATAAATTTAGTTTAAACATAGTTGTTCTTTTTAAAATTATTTTTAGAAGCTAAAACAAATTTACTCTTATAATAAAGAATACGGAAAAATATCCTCTCCCGTTTTGGTTTTAAAATCATTTTTAGGCCTGTTAACAAAATCAAATTTAAGTCTCCAAGAGATCCTATAAGCTTTGATACGTGCAGGGGAATTAACCACAATCCTTGTCAGTGTGACATTGATTAAAATTTAAACTTAAAGTAATTCGATAGATATGCCCGTTATCGAGATTACGAAAAATAATAAATCGCTGCACATTGTTGGAATCTTGGGTATAAAATCAATTTTGACAATGCGAAAATTATTTCCACCCCAGGCACATCAGCTCCTGCCTTGGAGTCTTTTTTTATTCATATGAATGCTGATTCCCTTGTCAACGACATCAGTTACTCACCACCTTTCCATGGCACGTGGAAATGCACTTTACCCCGATTTGTCCCTTTCGGCCACTGTGAATTCTCTCTCTCTCGGCTACTGTGGTTTCTCTAGCTTTGTTTCACAACTTTATTTTTCCATTTTTCGTTGGAAACTTTACGTTTTATATTTCTAATCACTTTTCTTCTCATTCGATCACGTCTGGCGAGTCATGAAAATGGGAGCCTATTTTTGAGCGATTAAAACACGGCGACCGTTATTTCCTATTTATATATTTTTGAAGCGAATAAAGTCTTTAATCAGATAAATTTTAATCTATTGTCTTAAAACCAACTGAGTAACTTATATAGCTTATTTAAAAAAGTTCTGAAACTCTTTCTGGTTTGAATTCTCAGTAAACAAAATCTTTTAAGTTTTCAACAAGCAAAAACAAAATTAAGTTTGGATTTTGGTTACATTTCTGAATATTCTCACACATGCAGACATTACTTTTCCTGTTATTGACACCATTTTGTGTGGATCTCATCAAATAATAAAAGTCATCGCACTGCAAAGAACAATACTGAATTTATAGAATATCAAGAAACGAGCTGTGACATTATCTCTCGAAACAGAAAAATTATTAACAACAAACTTGATGCCAAATAAAAATAAAACTCTAAACATTGCTTAAGCTTCAGAATCAGTTACTTTAGCTTGAATTAAACATCAACCTTAAAAGAAGAATCATGTGTACACACTTTATTTAAAACATATCTCATGTAAATTTCTAAGTTAAGCAATTTATTTTCTTAGACCCAATTTTTATTCAGCAGATGCGCACCTAAATTCAGTTCCATTTCCTACTTAAAATAGTTATATTTTTTTGTATTATCGGACATTTCGAAAACAAAATTTAAAAAAAAAATGAATTAAAGATAAAACAAACACATTCGAACTACAAAATCGCTGATCAGGAGGAAAAAGTTCTATTGTTGTATGCCAAGTTGGCCTAGGTCACCCAATTCATACAGTTAAGGAAAAAGCTTAAAGAAATCCATTGCTGACCTGAGGCCCTGAAATCCGACATTTCCCTCCCCGAAACTAAAGTCAAAAGCAGAAGTACTGGGAGTTATGAACTTATCTCCAAGAAGCAAATGAAGGGAGGAGCTATGCTGGCTCAGAGAATAGAGCCCTCACCTCCAATCAGGTGACCCAGGTTCGAATTCCAGCAATGGCATGTCAATACTAATTCCACACCCACAGTGCTGAATCCGTATTGACAACAAAAACTTCCTCAGTGGTAATCCAATTATGGGTTAGAATCCCCTAGCTGCACGGGTAACAATGAGAGGATTTCATGGTTTTCTTCTCCGTGTAACGCAAATGCGGGTTAGTTCCATTACGAAGTACTCAAAGAATGTAAATTACTCCTAATACTTTATCCAGGACTTCCCCTTTCTTCTGGTTTGGGTTCAAAATTACAAAGCTAAGGTTCAAAATTGCATACCTTTATTAGAGCCTAAATATCAAATGAAGATAGAGAAGTAAAGAGACAAACATGAGTTAAATGGTTTAACAAATCAGGATAGAGGAACAAGTTTGAACAACGAGATAAGGGGAGGAAAGGAAACAAGGGAGAGGATTTGACAGGAACATCTGAATGTAACAGATTAAACTAAAATAGACTTTCAAATATTCGAAAGTTCATAAACTAAATTAGAATTTTTCAAAATGTAGAAAGAGTCTCAAAAATCAAGATGAAGAGCAGTGTTGAATGATTTTAGTAGAAGAAAACTCAAACATGTGATTTAGTGAAGAGTGATAAAAGATCAGTTAATACCCTGATTTTAGACACTTTTTGTGTTCTTTTAGTCGAAATTTAAGAATCCAACATATGCAAGACCATTTAGACACAAAACTTAATTAATATCCCAGGTCCCAATAATCAGCGATAGGGTCTTTAAGGTTGTAATTATGCTATTATGATTTAGATTATGGCTTATCACCAACTTAACTCCTTTGCGGCATTGTTTGATTAAACTACTAAAAAAAAATTTAAAAATTCAATGTAATACATGGTCAAATTGAAGAGTTATTATTAAAATCGTTACATTCAAAACCAAATTTTCTTAGCTAAGTTACAAAGTTAATTTTAAAAGAAAATTAATTTAATGTAGGATTTATTAGAATTCTCTAATTCATGACTAATCATTAAACAATCTTGTTTAAGATGTTTGAGTACAATATATGTTAGATATATTGAAATCTAGTTTTTGTTTTGTTTTTTAATATAAAATAACTGTGCACAGTTTCAATACTCTGTACAAATGCATTTTTTAAATAATTTATTTCTTCAACTGTAATGTTAAAAAAATTTAATATTAAATAAAGTACCTTCAATATCGTAATTTTTTTAATACAAGTTGAATAAATTTTGGAGTTAAAATCAAGCTCTCAAGAATGCAAACTTTACTGACTCAATGGATCTGGTAAAAATCTCAACTTAAAAAAAAAAAAAAAATTATTTAAATTAAATGCAGTAAACGTACGAAGACAACAATATTTAAATAAAATTAGCAATACAAAATTTTAAAAAATTAACAAAGCAAAAATAAGACCACAAAATATTTTCAAAATTTATTTTTATTTTACAATATGAACAGATATCAAAAAATTTTATGAAACTGAAGTCACATATGAAAAGAAAGATAGTATCTAATGTAAAAACTACAGCATATTGTTTATTAACTGCTTTAATAACATGTATTTTGCAGTCAAAAAATAAAAGAATAAAAAATAGTGTTCCCTCAAAACAAGAAATTGGAGGTTTCGCTATACTAATAACTAATATTTAATGCTCAATGAACTAGTAAATTATAAAAACACATAATTAGCATAAAACACTGAATTCAGAACATATAGTTTATAAACAATAAAAAAATCTTTTAGATGCCAGTTGATATTTTTGTATTAAAATATTGTTTAAAAATTAATAAATGAATCATTCATTCAAGCAATCACCAGAGGTACTTATTTTTTTCTTCATAAAATTCTGATTAAAAGCATGTAAAAATAAAATTAAATATTTTAATAAATTTAATATAATTTTTGACTTATATAAATGAAAAAACTTTTTACAGTTCAAAAATTTAAAAGGAAATTTACCAGTTATTTTATGTTATTTTCAAACAAATATAAAAATAATGATTGCATAGCATGATAAAAGTTCAATTAGAAAAAGTTCATGTTTTATTGTAAGTCTGATCAAAGAGAAAAATGCTTAAAAAATATGCTAGAAATTATCTACGAATGAGTAAGAAAATCAAAGTATACAAATCAATAAATACTTCTGTAAAAGGATCTAAATATAAACATGAAATAGCTTAATTTTTTACTCGAACCACACGAAAATGTGGATTTGAAAAGTTTGGTGAATGGTCCCATAGTTGAATAATTGTGCTTTTTAGGAGGTAATATCTGCTAACATGAAGCGAAAAATATCCAGTATAATTTATGAAAAATATTAAATTCATGCTAACATTCAAATAATATCAAGGATATTTTAGACTAAAGGAATTGTAGAAATTTTTGACACTAATAACTGTAAATTTTAATTAACCGTAACATCTTCAATTTATGATTGGCAAATACATTTTAATAAAAAAATATATATATCTTCTTATATTTTTGAATAATAACGAATAATGAATTCATTTTAGAATAACAAATTCTTCAATTACAAAATAAAGAGTTCTGAATTTTAAAAAAACAAAAACTGAAAAATTAAGAACATATTAAAATAAAAAAGCTTTATATAAATTACTATTATTGAGGCTTACTTATTTGTTATTTGTTCAGTGGTAGCTCTTATTCAAACAAAATAAATAGAGCAAAAATTTTACTTTTATAAGAATTTTTTTCCTTTTTTGCTATCACTTTTTAAAGTTTAAAGAATTTTCTAATATAAAATGAAGAAAAATCAGTAGAATTATTAAACCAATAAACCAAAAAAAAAATATTCAAAATCCATTATAGTTGGCAGCTACAGGAATTTGTGCTCACACAAACAGTGAACAAAAACATGGCAATCATGGCAGGCTGAAGTGGATTAATTTAATGCAGTCAATGTAAGGGGAGCATCAATTTAAACAGGAACATTTCAAACTGGAATCAACATTCGTTTCAGAGTAAGCAAATCATCAAAAGAGACACATAAAAAATGTCAGGGAAAATGTAGGGTGTGCTAGCAGTACACAAAAAGTTACCTGCTTTAGGACTGAAAAAGGAAGATATTTTTCAATATAGTGCAAACAATGTCAAAAATGACAAAGAAGCATGGCAATGATGTTTCCAAAAAAAATTGTGTAGCAGCTAATAGCCATCACTAAATTAGTTTTCAATGACAGTAAAAGCAATTAGCTTCTTTTATTTTATGAGATCGTCCTCCCAACTTTTCAAATATACCGTCTAAGTTCAATTATATCAGATACAAGCAATGAAAATATGAAATAAAACTTTTTGGTATAAAATGCATCCACGATATCTAATAAAAATATTTTTCAAAAACACCACAATGCCAACTGGAATAAATAGAATATTATCACACTAATTGTATTTTAATGAGAGAAAAAAAAATAGATAGTCCTACAGAAAATAAAAATGCAAATTCACAATCAAAACATAGAAAAAGCCTCCTCCAAAAACAAAACTTATTAACATATATTATAAAGTTTCATTCATAAATCATCACAATAGTGCAGTATACTTAAGACATAGTTTAAATATATAGATGAATTCTTAATTTCAAACTGGCCTAAGCAATAATCCTACCACCACAAATATTTAATACAATTAAAAATAAATCTAAAGAGGTCACAATTTGTAATGGTGCCAGAAAGAGCAAAGATGCAGAAAGAAAAATAAAGCAGACTTTTAGTAGGTAATGATTTAATCTATGGATATGCAAAAATAAATTCTGAAATTAAGACTATTATAAGAGGCACCAATCAAAAGTGCTATAACAATATACAATTCAATGGAGAGACTTGTTTAAACATGCTTGTTTAAGAATTTTTTGCAAGTTCACTAGATAACCAATCCAATCCTTCATAAAGGCCATCGCCTTGTGTAGCACAAGTTGCTTGAATGTACCACTAAGAAAAAAAAGAACACTCATTAAAAATACATTAAATTTAATTCATACATATATTTTTTCAATAAAATATTTTTCCCAAAAAATAATTAACATACTTAATAAAATAATAAATAAAAAACTTAATAAAAATATATTTAAATAATTTATAAATGAGACTTTTGGAAATACATCTATATGCCACATTTTTACCACGGGAGGCATTTCTACAAACTTTTCCATAGAATTGCTTCATAATTGATACATAATTTCCAGAAACCCAAGCATGATACATGAAAACATTATTGCCTGCATGAAAGTTGTGTTTTTTTCTGTAAATGCTTATAATTAACACTCTCCAGAATTATATGAAAATGTATCTAGCCATTATATTGATCTTATCTATTCGAATATGGAAGGATAAGTACTGTGCTTATATTTTGTGGTAATTGTTTAAACTTAAAATGGCATTAGGTATATGTTACTGTAAAATAATAAAATTAAACTAAACACTAATGAAATTAAACTTAAGGAAAACAATTAAAAGTCTTGCATAAAGAAAAAATTAGGAGTCAGATCTGCACCTCGGGTGAAATATGCCCTTTCAGAGTTTTAGTTCATTTACTTTTAAACTAACAAAAATTTCCAGCTAATCTGCATTTGTGGCGTAATGGTGAAGCCAACGTCTTCTACCAGAAAGGTTTGAAATTCAAATCCCAGCTGGAACTAAAAAAATTGATAATTATTTTATTCATTTTATTTTATACATTTTATTAACTTTATAAATTATTATTTTTAAATTCAAATATTTTTAAACTAGAAAAAAACAAAAAAAAAATAAAAACAAATAAATTTTAAAACAAAAAATTAATGGAGATTTAGTTTTTTTTTTTACTTAATATACATAGATTATTTTAGGAAAAAAAATCAACATTTTTAACCCTCTGACTGCTCCATTTTTGGACCGAAGCCGCTTTAAAAATTTGCTTTACACTACGCGCTTTCCGACCTTACGAAATCGCTTTACACTACGCGCTTTCAAATACGGCAATTTAGAGGACAACTAACGACATCTGTTGGTCAAAACGTAAAAAATTCCCGCTGAAACGGGGAATAAACGGGATGCGCTCATCAATAAAGGAAGAAAAACACATGCCCGCGGAAATCGCGACATGAGCAGATTTTGCTACAATTCAGTTGCCCGTGGAAATCGCGGGATAATCAGTCAGAGGGTTAATCAACTGAATTTATTTACTTATAATAAATAATTTAAGTTTTTAGTTATGAAAATATAACAAAAACATTATACTTATTGAAAAAAAGATAGAAGGGAGGAATAAATTTTAAAAAAATTATAAAATAAAAAAATAAAAAATTGCTTAACTATAAAATTTTTTTCTTTAGAAATTAATACATTTTACAAGTAAAAAAAAAAAGAAGATTGAGATAAAAGGTGTTCTATTAGGGCAATAAATAGCTTTTAAAAAATGATATACTTTCGTTTACATTTTCATAATTAAATTTAGTAAAACCTTAAATTATTAAACAGGGTGCGTAGCCAAATCTTTGAATCAAAAATAAGCACTTTTTAAAAACTTTTCAAGCACTTTACAAAAATTTTCAAGCACTAAAAAAAATTCATATTCAATCAATGATATTATTGAAAAACAAAAGCTTTTTATAAACAGTTTTAGCGTTAAAAAAAAAAACCCAAAAAGAAACAAGCGTAAATCGAAACAATCAGTACTTTCCCACATCACCGAGTGAATTCAACTTGACCCTGAACTCAGAACAAAAGTACCCTTACCCCCTACGTCAAAAAAAGTGTTAGAAGTAAATTAAATAAACAAGAACAAAATTAAAATAAATTAAAAAGAAAAGATTTCATAAGGATCTGACATTCTCTATCCGAATTGGAGCACTCGGGTTTCGGTTTCAAGTATGCGCGCATGCGCAAGTCATAACGTCGGTGCGACATGAAGTTAGAGTGAATTATTACATAGCAAACTCCCCATTTTTCGTTAAATGCATGCGATCCACCAGATATCACTGAAGGGAAGAAAAAATTATTCGAAAAAAAAAAGCACTTTTTAAAAAGGCCAACTGAAAAAAAGCACCTTTAAAAGCTTTTAAAAATGAAATCCCCAAAAAAGCACCTTTAAGTACTTTTAACAAACGCTACGCACCCTGTTAAAAAATGCAAATAAAATTCATTTATCACATTAAAAAATAAGAAACTACAAAATTTTTAAATAATCTATACATTTTAATTATCAATTAATTTACAAAATTAAACATTTTTTTCTTTATTTAAATATTTTCAAAAATTTTTATATAAATTAAAAAATAACAATCTATAAATTAAATAAACATGTTAAATAATTATCAACTTTTTTAGAAGAGAAAATTAGAGATAAAATTCAAATGTCCCAGCTAAGAATTAAACCCCCATACCTCTCTGGTAAAAGGCAGACAACCTAAATGTAACACAACAAATACACATTGACTGGAGAGTTTTGTTAGTTTAGAATAAAAAAAACTTAAATTTTAATGGGGCATATTTTACCACAAGGGCAGATCTGTTTGCTAACTTTTAGACAATCCAAGGTTTTCAATTATTCAATTTAATTTAAACTTAATTTCCTTTTATTAGGAATTTTACAGATGCACACTTCCCTTACTAGTTATTACTAGTAATTTAGAACTTCAGTGAATGATTTATTTACTTAATTATATTTGATACTTAATTATATTTGATAATATTTAATAATATTTGATATTATATTTGATTTGCTTAAAATTAAATGTATAGTTCTTTGTTTCAGAATTTTTACACCATAACAAAAACACATTAAAAATTCTTTTAATATTTTCAGAAAAGAAAAGTAACACTGCTTTCAAAATTGGACTTTTCCATTGGGTATTTGCGCTTAAAAAGAAGATTACTGATACAGACACGGATATGCAAAATGGTGTATTAAAGTTTCGCCAAGTCTCTGCACGTCAGTAAGAAGGTTAATTGACTTTAAGTTAACTAGATACAGTGCCGTATTGCACATTGAATTTATTGAAATATAATTCATTCTAGTCTAAGTCTTTTACTCAGCATATATTTATTATTGTTCATGTATTTAATTGTAACAGTGATATATTTTTGTTTTGTATACCTGACCACCTAAATGCATAATTTATGTTCTCCATGCTTGTCTTTGTGTTAAGTAAGAAATATATAGTGAAAGAATTTAAATCTTTGTGAAAGAATTTTCATGCAAAAATATTTTTTTCTAATAACGGCAGGCACTGAACTTTCGTTCTTCACCTTAGAAGATGACGGAAGTGTTGTTCATTTATCGTTACCCAGAGGGCACCTGTGAACCAAAGTCACGAAGGCGACCAACATTACCCACGTCATACTGCCACAAATACCCGTTCATAGGGTGGGCCACATTCATACATCAGAAGACAACACAGAGAGAGAGAAACATCCATGCCCAGAGCGGAATTCGAACCCGCAGCCATTGGATTCGCAGTCAGGCACGCTAACCACTCGGCCACCTGGGCAAAAAATATAGAATGTGTAACTTAAGAGAATTGATACTTGATGGGCCTGGCTTACTCAAAATAGAATAGAGATAAAATTTGCTAATGTAAACAAATGCTCTGTTTCTACAGCCAATTAGTATCGAGATACCCACACTACCTTACTTTCAGGTATCCCATTAGAAACTTGATATATGAATACATATATAGGCATAGAGTTGAACCAAGACGGACAATTTATGATAGATATTTGAAATCAACAACAGTCCACTTAATATACAAAAACCCTTTAGGACACATCCACAATAAATAGTTGAGTGTTCCAGCGGTTAATCACAGGAAAGAGTAACTAACAGAGAAAAAAAAATCTGAAACTGCTCCATTAGCTCACATTCAAATAAGCTACAAATCAAAGAATTCACTTTATGATAATGACTATGTATAAATACATTAATATGTATGATTGTAAATAAGGCTTAGTAAAGCACGAATTCCTAAGATAGAAATTTATTTTTTACACCACACTCTGAATTCTCATTTTATAATTATTCAATAATGTAGTACAAGAGGTAACTTTTACCACAATTTTTAATAAAATGATTAATCATTAATTTAACGATTAAAATAATTTTCCACCATTTTTAATAACTGTAAAAGTTACTGATTTAAAGAATAATTCATTGATCATCCTCCCTTGAAAAAAATTTCTTCCATTTATATAAATAATAATTGTTCAAGGAGAAATTAACTATTATGCCACTAGAGCTTAAAAAAATTATAATAGAATAAATAATAATAATAAAAATTATGAAGGCTTGTAGGCTTGCTATGTAAGCTATTTCAAGAATAAAACAAATTTTGTATAATTATATCACTCAAAAACTTTTAACATTTAATAAAGTTTATGGTATAAATAAAAAGTTTTACAATCGCAAAACAAAATATCTGAAATTATAACCATAAAATATGCAAGTAGTTATTAAGCCTCTTAAAAACAGCTTTCTGAAAAACAAATCAAAAATTAAATAGTTATTCTCTGATACAGTAAAATTAATTTTAAACAATATAACAGAAATAGATTCTGTATAAATATTTTTAACTAAAACAAAAAAGCAAGAGTCTTTGTTAAGTAAAAAAATAATTAAGAAGCTTACTCTTCGATTTCTAAGTGAATTAAGACCTAGTTTTTCAGTGAGTTCACCAGCAGACATTGCATTGGGTAAATCTTGTTTATTTGCGAAGATAAGTAACACAGCTTCAGAAAGTTCATCCTCTTTCAGCTATAGGTGGAAAATATGTGTACTTTAAATAATAATAATAAAACATTTCAAAATATAAAAAAATTAAATAAAAACATATGAACCTTATAGATCCAGGTATAATAATTTTTTGAAAATTTTAAAACAGAAAAAATATTTTTTTTAATTTGTTATTGTTAAAATAAAGAATTGAAATGAATTTTTTCTGTAAGTATTTCGATAGAATAAGTCATTTTGTAAGAAAAACTAAAATCATCTATACACACCGGAAAAAATCTTAAAATTAGGGGCAAGATTTGAAAAAGCTTCGCTTACTTTACTTCATTTCAAATATTTTGATTTTTATCAAGTATTCAGTGAAAGTTACAAATAAATATGCTGGGTTACCTCTGAAAACTTACTGGGTTATTTAGAACATCAAATGCAAGATTCTGTTACAAATTATACCTGAATATGCTGAGCATTAAATTTAATAATCAAACTAATTTGCACAAAAAAATTCATAAAATACAATGAGCAATTGTTATAGCTTTAAACTTTTGAATCTCTGATTTTTTCTCTTTTCTTTGTGCAATATAAAAATGTTTATTAAAGACTTTAAAAATATTAAAATTAGCCTATAGCTGCATAATTGTCTAAACAAAATCTCCTCAAAACAAAAGCACATAAATATGACTATAAAAATTTTAAATGTTTGGTTAAATCAGATAAAACCTATTTTGCTTTGATTAGTGGTTTGAACTTGAAAAAAATGCTGATACTTTTTATTTTATCACTTATTTTTGAAAAGAAGATTTAGCAAGTTCTTGTCTAACGTAGAACAATGGTGAAAATAAAAAGAGTGACTAATGATTTAACACTTCTTTCACAAAAAATCTTTCAACAAAAAATCCTTAATTTTATTAAGAACAAAGCAGAAACTGCTTCAGTGAAATATATAAACAAGTGAAAGGTAAAAAATTAATAAATAAATATAAAAATTAGAAACAGCAAAATTCAGATAAACATATTTTCAAGCATTATAAATTTAAAAAAACTTTTTATAACATTAACTATCTTGGGAATTAAAAAAATCTATTTCTGTCTTAATCAAAAAATTAAAACATATAAATAAAGTAAAACAATATTAACACAAATAATTATAACACATTTATAATTTAGAAATAACCAATGATGTGAAAATGTTTCTAAAACATACAAGCATGAAAAAAAATATTAATGAAAATATTTAAAAATAAAGTAAAGCTTTAGACAGCTAAAAATTTCATCATCTAACTTAAGTGGTATGTTTTAAATCATTAAACATAAATAGGTAATTTTTAGAATTATATATTTTTATATTGGTTATAAAACCAGCAAAAAATTCTATATTTACTACCTATATTTTCTACAAACTATAATCTTTTTGCTAATTTCTTAACTATTTAGGGTTGAGTAGTCTATTTATGACAACTGCCAGATTAACCCAACTTTTCCCTGTTTTGTGGTCCCCCTGGTTCCAGTTTAAAAAGTCAAAAATATGCTTTTACATAACTAAAACTTGCAGGTTCTTTTTCAAATTTTCATAATGTGAAATGATTTTCACACTAAACTTTTCTTGGCATAAAACGAATTTATTTAAACACCTACTATGCCACATCACAAACATAAAATTAAGTATATAGAAATATTTACAAATCACATCGTCAAAAAGCGCTTCGCTCCTTCCTCCCACATACTAATCCTTTTTACACTACACTCAAAGAAGAGAGATTCTTTTTTTTTAATTAATTCTTAAGTTTTGTTCATATCTCGCAGCGCCATCTAGTGGTGGCAAACCTTACACCTCCCACCAAGGGAAGCACATGCGTCATCTTCAATGACCAGGTGCTGAAAGAAAGAGGTTAGTCACACACTCACCGGAGTCCGGTTCCTGAAATGAATATCTAATTTCTAGTTGAAGAGTGCACTATTTGATATAGTAAATATAAATGACTAACCAAGATCTTTAGCATATACACACAAAATTGAAACAAATACAACAAATCAGATAAAATACATGATATACGATTATTAATGATTACATTTATTATAACTAGAAAGTTTTACTATACATATGCATAAATGTACTAAAATATGAAATGAAAATAAGTACTAAAAAAATTAACTAATCTTCAAAAGGTAAGCGAGAGAGGGTGTCTGCATTACCATGGTGAGCTCCCTTTCGATATATGATGCGTATATCATAACGTTGTAAGGCTAGAGCCCATCTAGCCAATTTTGTACCATGAGGTAATCCTTTAGTCAAAAATGTTAGTGGGTTGTGGTCAGAGACAACCTGTATCTGAGATCCAAAGATCCAACAATCAAACTTTTTCAATGCACTTAGCACAGCATAGGCTTCCCGCTCTATCGTGGACCAGTTTATTTGGCACGGTGTTAATTTTTTGCTGAAGAAAGCAATTGGATGTTCTGTGCCATTCTCGTCATTTTGTGCAAGACAAGCTCCAACGATAGTAGCTGAAGCATCGGTATACAGTTGAAATGGGCGATTCAGCACAGGGGTGTAGAGAGTAGGCATTTCAACTAAATTTTTCTTTAATAATTGAAAAGATTTTTCGGCGTTATTGTCCCAAGGAATCTTGTTAGCTACCTTCTTCTTAGTCAAGTTTGATATAAAATGAGCTTTGCCTATCTCGTATATTAAATCCATCGCATGTTTCATTGGATATGCATCAGGTATTGTATAACTGTTCAAGAGTCTGAAGTCTATGCACAACCTAATGCTTCCATCTTTCTTCGCAACACACACGAGAGGATGCGCCCAATCACTATCACTCGGTTCTATCAAGTCCATTTCCAATAACTCTTTAATCTGACGATCAACTTCTTTCTGGAGGGCAATTGGCACTCTATATGGTTGTAATCGCTTCGGTGAACAATCTGCAGTAACTTTAACAGAGTGTCCTCTCACTTTGGCTTTTCCAGGACGTTTACAAAATATATCTTTATATCGTTGTAGTAGACTTTTCAACTGGTATTCCTGTTGGTCATTCAAGGTATTAGTCATTCGTTTTAATTCAATGTCATTATTTTTATTCCATGTGCCTTCTTTGTCCGTTGGAGCATAATACAATTCCCCAAAATCACTATCTTGATCAAATATAATTCCAACTTGTTCAACTCTAGCTATATAAGGTCTCAATTTATTTACATGTAATTCTCTTGTACTACCATCCTCCATTTCTACTAAACAGGAGTGGGGTCTAGTGAGCTTTACTACTTTGGCTGGTCCTATCCAGGTATTAAGCAATTTGTGAGTTGAGGAAGGCATAAGAATCAGCACTTCATCGCCAACAGAAAAACTCTTTTCTCGGGATCTCATATTGTAGTGTGAAATCATACGTTCCTGATTTTTAGAACTATTTTCTGATGCTATTAAGTGGGCATCTTGCAGTTTCTGTTGCAATTGTTTCAAGTAATCTTCAACAGGACGAGCAGCATTAGTTGGAATTCCTCTTTCACCAGTCCAAAATTCTTTCAAAATGGCTAATGGTCCAGTTGGTAATCTTCCATAAACCAATTGATATGGTGACACTCCAGTGATTGCATGAGGTATTTCCCTATATGCAAAAAGTAAATAAGGAAGGTGAGCGTCCCATTCATTCCCATGTTCTTGGATGTTTTTGTTCAACATGTTTTTCAAAGTTCTGTTCCATCTTTCAACTGCTCCCATACTCTCAGGATGACCCGGAGTGGAAAATCTAGGAGAGACTCCCAATATGTCATGGAAAGCTTGAGTTAACTGGGCTGTAAAATTTGTACCTTGGTCCGTACATATAGTCTTGGGGAAACCAGTCTGACAGAAAATCTTCATCAACACATCGCAAGTAGTCTTTGCAGTAATATGTTTGACCGGTATGGCTCCCGCCCATCTTGAACACAAATCAATAGCGCATATGATGTACGAGTGTCCTCTTTTAGATCGGGGCTCTAAAGGTCCAATACAATCCACGCTCCAAACCTCAAATGGATTATTAGGCCTTGCAATTGGCTGTATAGGAATTCTATCTCTATATGTTGTAGTTCTTCGTAACTGACATGGCTTGCATGCTTCACAAAATGTTTTCACGTCACTTTTTACTGAAGTCCAGAAAAATGAATATTTAATGCGTTGCTTAGTTTTCTGTTCTCCCAAGTGTCCAGCTAAAGGAATTTCATGAGCCATCTGTAAAACTTCCTTTCTTTTGCAATTAGGCAGAACAACTTGTTTTACCTTCTCCCCACAAACAACATCATTATGCATCAGCAGACAATCTTCTATTTCGAACGATCTTTCTTTCTTAGTTGCTTTTTCCCATGCATCTTGTAACGTTACGTCCTCTTTCTGAAGTTTGATAAATTCCTTTCTCGTCTCACTGTCAAGATTAGAATCAACTTTGTTTTCTAGGTTGACCGGTTCTGCAAACAACTCTCTTTCTGAACAGGATTCAGGTGTTTGATCTTCATTGGCCTCGACATTTGCGACTTTGATTACTTGGGATTCATCATTAATGCCTTGCCTTGCGTTAATACTGTATAACTGTACATTTTCTAAGAGAGCCTCATATGCAGTTTGACAAATTAGCATATCATTCACTAGCTTTTTGGAAACGGCAAATGTAATTGGCACTGAATCATGCCATCCATCATCCATTTTTATATTGAATATTCTCAAGGGAACAATTTCACTATCACCAAAGGCTGATACTAATTGGATTTGTCCTTCTCCAGCACTTTCAATGTCTTTTACTAAGTCCGCTCGCACAACAGAGATTTGTGCTCCAGAGTCTACAGTTCCTTTGAAGACAACATCACCACATTTGACTTTTACAGTCTTCAATTCATCAATATTCTGTGCTAAGAAGTTACAGGTGGATTTGGGAGTAGACATCTGTACTGTCATAATATTTTTCGTATTATCCTCAGTCTGCACTGCATTACTTTGGGCTTTGACTGGTAGAAGTTTGTTTCTTTGAGAACTCTGTTTACTTATGTTCCTATCCATGCATTCTCGCGAATAATGACCTTCTTTGCCGCAAGAAAAACACGTAGGTACAAAACGTGATCGATTATATTGAGTTTCATGGCTGTTATTAGAATAAAAATTATTGTATTTGTGACTTGTCACTTTATCTTTATTTCCTATATTCATTTCTTCTTTATGGCGTGGTTGATTCCATTTATTCGAAGGAAAGGTCCTGTGAAAAGATTTCTCTTTACTGTTCAATGGCACAGCTGGTTTCTTGGTTTTCCGATGAATGTCCTCATATTCATCAAGTTTTTCCACAAGTACCTTTGGAGTTTTTATTTTAGACCAGTCATCTATGAAATGTTCACGTATCTCGGTGGGCACCTTCTTTTTCATTTGGTCCGTTATGAGAAGATCTTTAAGTTCATCAAAGGTTTGAATATTTAACCCATTAAGCCATTCCTCGCAAAAATTTCTAATTTCATAAAAGAAATCTTTCCAGGTTCCTTCGGGGTTCTTTTGATGTGTGACAAACATTTGGCGAAATTTTTCAGGGCTCATTTTAAATCTTTGAAGTAATAATTTTTTCACATATTCATAATCAGCCGCATCTTTTTCTGGTTCACGAGCAATAAGGCATACAATATCTGACGGTATAATACTCATAAGATGCGTCACCCAGCATTCCTTCGGTAAATTTAAGATTTTTGCTTGACGTTCGAACAAAACTAAGAATAAACTGATATCATCATTTTTTGAATCAAATTTTGGAATTAACTTATGTAAATCAATCTTGAATTGTCCAGATTCTTTGACCTCATTTTCATCTCCTGTTTTCATCTCGATTTGTTTCTTCCGAAGCTCGAATTCCATTTTATCCTTCCTTTTCTTTTCTTCAACTTCATCTTGCCTCTTTCGTTCCGCCATTTCAAATTCTTCTTTTCTTTTACGTTCTTCAATTTCAAGTTCTTCTTTTCTTATGCGCTCATTTACTTCGAGTGCTTCTTTTCCTTTACGTTCGTCTATAATAGTGTTCAACAGTTCTTTACAAAAATCTTCATCGAAATTTTCATTCTTCGAGATGAGCTCTTTCAACTCAAACACTTTTAGATTACTAACATTTTCAACCCCCATTTCCATTGCCATGAATTGCAAGTCTATTTTTAAGCCTTTTCCTAAAAACGCCATCTCGCACCTTATTATAATTAACTTAAACTAATTACTTTACCTTATGTAAAAAAAAATCTAAAAGTTTGATATGTAAAAGAAAAATAATAAAATATTTTAAACTTTATTTACATATATCTGATTAAATTTAAATTCAGCCATATGCTATTATAATAAAAAAAAATTAGTAATATCCTATTGTAATGTATACACGTAATACCACACAAAAAAAAATCTCTTCAAATGCAATAAAAAAAGGTCTTTTTAAATTAGAATTCTACTTAAAACAAACAACTTATTAAAATGCAATCCTAAAACAGAACTACAAAATTCTCGAAACATAAATCAAAATTTTATTAAAATGCAACCTTCTTAAGTTAAAATAATACCAAAGCACTTTGTAAAATAATAGCAAACTACTTCTTAAAATCAATTCAAAATCACTGGTGAGAACATAAAAAAAATCAAAAAGCATTAGACCTCAAGAACACAGTAATAGTAATAAATCACTAGATAATATTTCTAGCAACAGAATAAATGTATATCTTATATCAATAACAGAATGAAGTGAATACTTTTGACAAAATATTTCTCTTAATCACCACATCAAATTACTTTTCAAAACAAACTAATAAAATCTATCACTTTAAATATAAACATTCAATCGTATATTTATTATTCTTTTTCAGAGTCATCACTTTCCTTCTTTTTTTTTTTTTTTAAAGAATGAATAAGAATTCACCAAAACAAAACAGCATTTCACTTACTAGACTTCTTTTTTTTCATTAATCATAAAACAGAATGCCAAATATCAAATCAGAAAACATATAAACTTTACTGATATATAATTTAATATTCCATAAACCATAAGGAGAAGATTTCATTTAAACATCTACCATCATTAAAAGCAGTTATACAATATTTCAGAATTACTAATTCCAAAGTCATAAATAACTCTTATAAAGTATAAACATTTCTTCAACTAAGAAACGAATTAATCCATTACTTCCGCTTTCGGAAAATAAGTTTCACTTTGTATGCTTAACTTTCTTTTTTAAAATCTTTAAAAAGCAATAGATTTTAGAATAAACTGCAACTTTATGCTTTTATAGAGATATAAACACAGTAAATATATATTTTCGTTGATTAAAAAATAAGTTTTCTTAAGATTAGGATAATCTTTACACATTAAAACACAATAAAGTGATCAGGTTGATCAAAAGGTTTTGAAATGACCAGGACGGTCTCTGAACGAACGATAATATTAAACGTTTTAACCGGGATGGTTAAAATCTATATTTATTTATGATCAGGATTGATCAAATTTATATTTAGTAAACTAAATATAAAAACTACTTATCGTCTTGGATTGACGCATCTATTCTTTTTGTTTTGTTTTGAAAACAAAAGTTCCACCACATAAATTGAACTGATGTCAAAGAAACTATGAACTAAATATTAAATTCTTTATATTTTCGATGAAACATAAATACTCCTTTGAAAACTTTTGGAAACAATGATATATTTAGAACAAAGCGTTCTTTCTTCAAACCAAAACAAAAATGCGTTTTCTATGGCAGAAAACCTAAATGAAAATATGTTTTCTATGGCAGAAAACCTAAATGAAAATATGTTTTCTATGGCAGAAAACCAAAATTATTCCTTCTACAACGAATATTTAATACGATTCTGATGAATCAACCCAATAAGTTAAACTGTAACTTATTATTTTCATACAATTAATACCAATTATTCACAGTTCCAAAAGTAATCAAGGCTAATAATAATGCACTCTTACCATTATTTTAAATTTAACTAAAATTTTACTAGTGAGTGTGGACTCCTCTTACCTGGTTTCTAATGGAATCCTTCATTTCCTTCATTGGAAACCATATTTCGGTTTCAGCTAATTGCTAATTAATTAGCTAATTTCATCTAGAATTCCATTCTTGCACGACTACGCCACTAAAACTTGCAGGTTCTTTTTCAAATTTTCATAATGTGAAATGATTTTCACACTCAACTTTTCTTGGCATAAAACGAATTTATTTAAACACCTACTATGCCACATCACAAACATAAAATTAAGTATATAGAAATATTTACAAATCACATCGTCAAAAAGCGCTTCGCTCCTTCCTCCCACATACTAATCCTTTTTACACTACACTCAAAGAAGAGAGATTCTTTTTTTTTAATTAATTCTTAAGTTTTGTTCATATCTCGCAGCGCCATCTAGTGGTGGCAAACCTTACAACATATTATATATATAAGCTGCAAACGTCAACATAAAGTTTCTTTTTGACTTTTTAATAGCTCAGAGTTAATTTTCAACTAGCACATACGTTCAATTTGGCACTTAATGTAGAATAACTTTTTAGTTTCATAACTTATTTGAACCAGAAAATGTTCCATGAGCTAGGCATTTGGTGCAATTCATATTTGAGAGTTTTTCCAATTTCTATTTGAATAAGTAATTAGCAAGAACATTAGGATTTCTTATTGACATTCAGATAGAGTAATTATGATTACCACAAAACATTTAATTTTTGTTTTATTCAAATGCAAACTATAACAATCATAATTGTCCTACATAAATTCTTAGATAAAAATTATAACAAAAAGAAATTTTCATAGCTCTCCAACAGGGGGGTAAAAACTGTCCCAAATTTCCACTTTTTGTTGATTTTCTACATTCGTAGAGAGAGAAAAAATCATCCTAAAACATTAAAATCCTGCACTTAAGCTTTTTAAAAAGCCAAAAAAAAGGCTAAAATTAAATAAAAGTTGTTAGTCATACATACTCCAATTAAATCTAGCATTAGTCACATAAAATTACTGATAAAATTAATTAAGAGTTAAAGACAAAAGTGATTAATCTTTTTTAATCATTTTTTATTAATTTAATTTATTTTAAAAGTATAGATATCCACATTTGCCTATAATTTAGCTACTGAATTTAGTTATTTACTTGTAATTTATTTATCTTTTCTTAACTTATATTTCCACAAAATCTAGCTGTGAAAAAAAAAAGTTCTAAATAATTGACAAAATAATTTTGGGCAAAAGATAGTTTTCGACCAAAGAATTATGAAGAGGAAGCGAGTCCAAAACTTTACCAAGCCTAGCAAATATAAATAAATTCAAATGCATTATAATGATTAATACTTAAAAATAGGAATATGTATCACGCATCAATAAAAATTCATAAATACTTTACCCATCTGCAGCTTATGTAACCTTAATTACATTAGATAAGCACAAATGGAGCAATTCAAAAATGTCCATATACAAATCATAAATTTTAAATAAAACAAAATTTAAAATACACAGATAAATAAACTAATCTGATATTCAAAAAGCCTTTATAACTTTATAAAAAGAAATAAGATATAAATCACACAATTTAAAGATACAAATGGAAAAAATACCATTTTAGACAGTTCATCCTGTGCTTCAGCTATTCTGTCTCTATCATTACTATCCACAACAAATATTAGGCCCTAAAAATAAATTATAAAATATACATTAAAAATAAATTAATAGGACAAATAAATAAATTAATCAAAAATAATTTTAACATTAAAATTTTGCATAGTCAAATTCATTCACAGAAACTTACTAAAAATCTTACAATCTTAAAAAAATAGATATACTCCAAAAATAAATTATGTTTGTCAAAGATTAGAACAATATGATGTGGCAGACTGTATAGTTAGCTGAAAGCTATTTTTTAATAATTGCATGTAAGTTAATGAAAATTAAAATTTTGTTAAACTACTATTAACTTTACTGTAAAATAAGTTTATTTCATACAAATTCAAAATTCATTTTTAAATATGGGTATTGATAATAACTAACATGTTAACCATTTGTTGATCAATCACAAAGAGGTTACACAGGAAAGAAAGGAAAAAGGCAAGGTATCGACAAAAAAAATTCAGGTTCAATTGCTGTTGAAGAGAAAATAATTTGTTCGCAGATATTTTCATTATTCAAATGATCTTTTTACAACAATAGTTGAAAATAACAAGTTAAAGAAATACAAAAAAAAAGCAAAATTTATGATTTAATTAAGACTTAAATAAAATAAAAAATTTATAACTTGTAAAACCTAAACAAATAATAAAAACCTAAGCTCTAAAATAAGAAAACATAACAAATTTTACTTTTACTTTAAATTTATCAGTCACAATTGAACAAACTTACACAACAAAAATTACTCAAACATGCTATTTTTTTGGATATCATATTAAAGAAATTAAATTTTTATAGTATATCTTTAATTAAACACAGGGATGAGATTGGCCAAAAGGCAAAAAAGCGTAATTTCCACGTGAGTAAATTTTACGTGTGTACAATCGTTTAATAATAAATTCCTGACAATTTAAGATAACAAACAACAAAAATTGCTATTTTAGTTTGAAAAAATTACATGATAGTCAGCAACTGTTTAGATAATTATTTTTCATATGATAAGAATTTTGCATTTTATATCATAAATAACAGCAGCATTATTTCTTAAATTTCGGTGCTGAGTTAAAAAAACTCTTTTTCCACAAAAAATTGAATAATTTTTTAAGTGATTGCTTTTGTTTGCTATACATTTTTTTTTTTTTTGCTTAATTTGCTACAAACGCTTCATGTTTTACAAAACCAGTAAAAAATCTTTTAACAAGGTCAAATTTCTCATAATGCAGCTTGTGAATGAGGGGAAACAGATTGGTGATTAATTTAGTTGTTAGCCCATCTTCAAACATCTTTTCACAAATCCTATTTTTTCTTTCTTTACCTGCCTTTGTCACATTCTTCTTTGCAAGCACAGAATGTAAGTTTTAAATATGCCTATATATGCTAATAATCGTTGATAGAAAAACAGTCACATTTATAGTACCTAATTTTAAAAAAACCTACCTCTTACAAGAATCGCGATAATTGATTTTAAACTCGTGTGAATACGAATCGTTACATAGGTTTTTAAAAACGCGTAAATACAAATAGTGATATTGGATTTTTAAATCTCGTAAATAAGAATCATATTGTAGTATATTCAAATCGAGTGAATAAGAATCGAAATGTTAGCAAATTCTGGGCTTGAGACTTTTAAAAAGCTTGAAGTACGAACTATCTGGCGGGCGGGTAAAAATGAGGAAAATCGTATCTTCTGTGTGTAAAAGCGGCGAAAACAGCTAAAATGTAAAAATGTGGAAGAATTGACAGATATGTAGGTTGAATTTTCTGTTCATCTTTGAAAATCGGAAATAAATATAATTCTTTTATTTCAACGGCTAAATTTTTCGAAAAAGCAAAATCTTTATTTTAAAAAAAAAATTTAAAAAAAGAGAAACTTTTAGATAATCGTAGTTTTTGATAAAAAGGCGGATATTCGAGACACAAAAGTAAAAAAAGCGGAAATCCTCTAAAAAGCGGAAAAATATCATCCCTGTTAAACAAAGTTAGAATTTTTTTTCTGCTCGTAACTTTACATTTTTAATGATAAAAGATTAATGTATTTAGTGGAATAATTTGAATACTACATTGAAGTAAATAGCAAAAACTTCATTTCATCTAAGAAAATACTGATTGAACAAATCATAAGCAAAAATTGAATGCATTAATATAAAGACAACAGTTTAAATTCCAAATCAATACTTACCTCCGTATTCTGAAAATAATGTCTCCATAATGGTCTTATTTTATCTTGTCCACCAACATCCCAAACAGTGAAACAAATATTCTTATATTCAACAGTCTCCACATTAAACCCTAAATAAAATAAATACACATTAAAGTAGTTATAGAATATATAATAATAACACTAATAAACAACGATTCCACTTATAGGCAATAGAGCAGAAGTTCCCAAATGGTGTTCTGCGGAACCCTAGGGTTCTGTCGGAGAGTTAAAGGGGTTCTAAGACTATTTTCAAATAGTTTTTAAACCCTTTTGAAATCTGTAATTATATTATAATAACCAATAATGCATCATTTACTTACATCGATCATGTTTACAAAATTATTTAAAATAAAACGCCAACAATAAGGAAATGGCCTTTTGTTAAAATATCTATAGATATAATCATGGAAAGAACACATATTTATAAAAAAATGGAATAGTATATAACATTCCGCTCTTCAAATCAAAGTAAAACTGAATTCACTAATAAAGAAATATATTTCCAAAATAACCATTTTCCATATTATAGCACTTATTTTTATTTTTCATTTTATAACAGTACAAAAAAAAAAAATTTTGCTAGATTTAGCTCTAAGAAAAAAAATCCAACTGTTGAAAATAAAACACAATTTAAGATTATTAATGATAAAACGATTTCACAATTTCCTTCCTCTTTTTAAATATTAAAAATCTAAAAGTTTAAATAGAATTTTGACAGCTAATATATATTCAGATTTTTCTTCATTTACTTCAGTTCTTAAGTCAGGGTTCCACTGGAAAGTGGTTGCAGATCAATTCCACAACCAAAAAAAAATTGGGAACCGCTGCTATAGAGTTTCAAATACAGCACAAATCTAAAAAGGGACAAAAAATAACTTTTTCAATGCATAATTGTAACTAAACTTGAAATATGTGTAGTAAAAATTCTTTTCCTTCTTTATTAGTAGTAAAATGTGAAAATTTAAATAATTAAATCATTGTTTTTCCTTGAAGTTATTTGAGCTGTACTAATTAAAAGTCTTAATAGTTTAAATATCTCTTGTTTTGAAATTCTTTGCTTTCTCTATCAATAGATAGAATAATTATGAATGTGCATATTAACAGATGAATAAAGAGGTAACAAATTCATATTTTTAATAGCAAGGGACCTAGAAATTCAGGGTGCTAAGCACCAATAAATTTCTAAGTCTTGAGGATTCACTAAATGAAATTATATAGTTTTTAGGATAAAGATAATAAAGATTTTCATGCTTACCTATTGTAGGAATTGTTGTAAATAAAGATTTACATTCTTACCTATTGTAGGAATTGTTGTAACTATCTCTCCCAATTTCAACTTATACAAGATTGTTGTTTTGCCAGCTGCATCAAGACCAACTAAAAATAAAAAGAATTTTATATATATATAAAAAAAAAAATTTGAAATAAAAGAAAATTATAAACTAAGTTCGAATAAAAATATTTAAAAAAAATTTCAGTTAAAACAATTTTTAATAATTACCTAAAAGTTCTCCAAATTTAGCATAGTAAATATATTATTATATGTATTAACTGGAGTGTCAAAATCAGTCTTGGTATATTTTTTGTTATAAAATATTACTTGCGTCATTAAATTGGTAATTCAACAGAAAACTGGTTTGGAAAATCTGTTAGACATATTTATATGCTCTACCAATTATATTTAACCTGTTTATATTCTTTTCAATTCTAAGTAAAACGAAGTTTCCTAAGTACTCCTTATTTTTCCTGAGGAAGTTTGATGCGAATTAAAAGTCAAAGGTTACTTTTTTTAAATTTCAGCATATGTTAAAACATTTATAGCTTTTATTCCTTCATCTCTTTAATAACTCTCACAATTTTTTTTCCATGAACCGCCGCCCAAGAAATAAACATATCTTATATTAGCACCAAACATAGTTACTTACCCATCAAAATTCTGACTTGCTTTTTTCCAAAAAGGCGAGTAAAAATACTAGAAATTGTAAGTCCCATTTTATTATTATGTTAAATAAACCCTTAAAGTAAACAATATATCCTTTTCAAAAACTACAGAACATCACTGCCACGTCCTTTTAAAGTATATTTGTTTATCTGACGTCTCTGACAGTCTAGATCTGAAATAACTATAATAGTTTCAAAAGTTTATAAGCTAGAGGAAAAGTGAAAAATTACAAATATTTATTAAGAGTGAGAAAATGCGTTGTCAAAAAAACACAATTCGGCATTCATACAATCATTAAAAATTACGTATATTTTAGAAAGAAAAACTTCAGCCTACAGCATATCGATATCATCGAATCGAAATTCTAAAAAAACATATCATTGCCACTCAAAATTTCTAAATCTTAATGATACGCCAACAGCCACATTCAGCTATATGTCATGCTTCAGAATCATTTTCACTGAATGCAAAAGATTGCGTATGCGAATTCGGAGATGCGGGCGAGAGCGTGATTAGCAATTTTGTCGATTGATTTCATTGATTCAGTTTGGAAGCTTTCGGGGAAATTAAAGCTCAGTGGTCAGAGAATCAGGCTCCAATCAGGAGAGGCCGAGGTTCAGGCTTCGACTCCTCTAAAACTTAACGTGCACATCTGATATACGCACTCGTAAAATCTGTGGAATCATAAGTCCTATGGTCGATCGCTGTGCAGTATCATGAGTTCAGAGATCTAGAGAAATTTCTTCCCCCTTCAGATATGTATCTAAATTAATGAAGAACCATTTCGAATGAGATTCCCTCTGCAGAAAATCAAAATTGTGATGGTAAGTCTTCGAATCTTCCTAACGGGTGTGTTCCTGGTACCTACCTACATATTAGGAGCTTTTGGAGCTCACACTCTAGATTTTTTCAATTTTTGAGACGTATAACAATTAATTATTACAATTAGTTTATCATTTTTCTTTATTTAATAATAATTTTTTTATAATTTTTAATTTTTATCAGAAAATTAACTACAATAAAAATTTTAAATCTTATAGAATAATTAACTACAATTCACAATTTTTACAAATTTAGGTAACGTTCATAGTAAATGTGGTTTGATAGCCCAACTTAAAATGTATCAATCGAATTCTCAATTATTAAATGCATATTTTATATGAATTTTAATTTTGTCGAAGAAGTGACAAAATAAATATTATCGGAGCAGCGTTCGAAAACATTTAGCATTAAAATAAAAATTCTGTTTTTTAAACATTTATATTCTACACAAAATCGTTCACTTATAGCAAATAGAGAAGGAAGTAATTTCGCCACTCTCGAGAGCTGGGTTCTTCAAAAGTTCCGAGTGGTGGGATTGCCCAATTATTATCTGGTTCTCAATCACATCTCCACATTCGTTTACATAATTTTTTTGCGTAAAGGGTGATACTAGGCAGTTTGATAACTTTTGATTATTTTGCTTTTCTAAATTTCTTTAAAAAAAAAAAAGCTTTATCTAAAATAACAGCCGTCGAACATTTCAGTTTATATAGTAAAATTTTTTTTAAAAATTAGACAATAGAAATAAATTGATCAGTTAGTGGTCTGTCATATTGAAGATCATGATCACCCATGGAATAATTAAATGATTTTTTAAATATTTTTCTGAGTAAACTATGAGTAGATCACCGAAGTCAAGCCTCTCTGCCTGCGATCAGTAAGTGGCTAGGGAGCCTCTTTGAGCAGCCTGGGAAGGAATCGAAGGTAAGGTAAAGGACATCGATCCTCGTTAAACTGTTTTACTGTTAAGTGATCAACTTCGTGAGCAGCTCGTTGAGCTACCAAAGAAGAGCCTTCTCTCTGAAAAGGACATAAATTATGATGGCACGTCTTCGAATCATTCTCAGCGATGTTTCCATTACCATAACTAATAGTCTATTGCGCAGCTCCAGTACGATGTGAATAAAGTACTACAACTACTTTAAACTTTATACATTTTTTGACTCAAAATTTTTCTGTAACTAAATTTATTCGAAAAAATTGGTGTCAAACATTCTAATGAAACTTTTGTTAAGAAAATTTTGTCAAAAAAACTTCTTCGTTACTTGAAAGACATAATTCATGCTTTGGAGATGTAGATACCTGCCGGTGACGTCATCGTGGGTAAATCGTAGCATTTTCGTTTTCCCAAATTTAGAAGTCAATCAGGTTTGGCACTCACGCGGGGCGTTGATTACAGGTATCCAATTAAATACAGACCAAATAAGATTTAGTAAAATAGAAACCAAGCCTATAATTGCGGTATCTGTAACGTGCCAAGCACCAAGCACAACTACGAGATTAGGCCCAACCATGTGATTTAAATCACATGGCTGGCCCAGCCATGTAAACACGTATTCTTTTTCTCGAGTTGCAAGTGCCCAATCGGATAATTTTTAAATACTTTTCCTCGCTTAGAAAATCTATTAAATTAAGGGCATAATGTAATTTAAAATCATTATTATAGATTAACAAAAAATCAGACAATAATTGCCAAAATTCCAGTCAGTAATGTTTTAATGACAAATTTTATGCAATGTACAATTGTTCTTTATTATTTTACGTTGCAAAATTTTACGTCAATCAGATTTTCAAAAAATCCGAAAACTCCTGTTAACAGAACTTATATGGAAATTGTGACATTTATCGTATAGACAGTTAAGTAATTATTTTTTTTAACTATTTTGTATCGATAAATATTTTTGCACCAAATTTAATAGGAAAAAATGGTCATTAAACATTTTTTTTTTATTTCCAATGGCAGGCCAAATTAAAAGAACAAAGAGGATAAAATAACAAGAAAAACAAGGCAAAAAGAGATAAATAGAATTGAATGCATAGTGACATGCTTAGCCCATACGGGCCCTAGCTTCCCAGTAGCGTCCACACACAGTAGTGGAGATGAGCGCAGGACAGACGGAAATATGGGGCAAGTCCATGTCCTCCCCAAGGTGACAGAGCTTGCATTTAGGAGAGTCAAAAATGTTTATGCTAAAAAGGTGTTTGGCCAGACAGTCATGACCCGTTACAAGTCTAAAGAGAGCGACTGCCGTAAACCTGGGCTGATTTGGGATAGTTAAAATATGGTTGAACCAGGTTTTGTGTATATTGCTTGTACGGAAATTCTCTGAGAGCATGTTCCGGAATTGGTTTCGGACCAGCAATTTAAATGAGTGCAGAGAGATGGAGCAACGAGATGCTGGTCATTAAACATTCTAATGACAATTTTTAACTAATTGTTGACATGCATGATCACTCAATTTTTAAATAACTCTTGAAAAATTTGAAAGTTTCAAATATCTTCTCATTTTGAAGAGGCGAATCATCGTATAGAAGTTCAATAAGTCACTAGATATTTTTGTAGTGTGGGGAATTAAAATTATCGACTATATCAACCTTCATCTATCAAAAGGTACCTCCTGATAGAATTAAGTTAACATGTCTTATATAGTAGTGATTTGGTATTTAATATTTATAGTGGTAGTTACGCCACATTACTCCCCTTCCAGAATTCGATGAACGATTACCATTAGTTAATTCATGCTGTATTTTTTTTTTTATTTTTTTTTTAAATTTTATTTATATTATTTTCTGCTCATCATTTTTTAATAGCATTTCGCTCATTATTATTTTTTTTCTTTTTTTGTAGCATTTTGCTAACATTTTTTTCTTTTTTTTTTTTTGTTTATTACCGGGAGACTTTATTTGCTTCACCGGATTTTTTTCCTTCTTTTCTTTGAGCAGCTTATTTTATTTTTTTAAGCAAATCAACTGTTTAATGCAGACCATCCGTCATGTTAGCAAGCTCATATCACGTCCGGGTCACCAATGTGGGGAATTAAAATTATCGACTATGTCAACCTTCATCTATCAAAAGGTACCACCTGATAGAATCAAGTTAGCGTGTCTTATATAGTAGTGATTTGGTATTTAATATTCATAGTGGTAGTTACGCCACATTAGCAGGGTTTATTTGAGAACGTGAAACTCAATCATTCGAATGACTTTATTGTTAATATTATAATTGGCTATTTGCAACAAGAAATAATTATCCCAAACAATGTGATTTAAATTAGATTTAATTGGATACCTGTAAGTTACGTCACGCAGGTGTGTCGTACCTGATAGGCTTCTGTTTTTAGACAAATGCCACGATTAAAGCATTTGTAGATAAACAGAAATCATCGCCAATACTATGGCCACGATTTACCTACGATGACGTCACTAGCAGGTATCCAATCGAATCAGAATTAAAAATCAGCAAATTCTTACCTAGCATGCTCTACTAGAAACCTTTACTTTGGAGAGATAATTATTACTATTAATGCTGCTGACATTTAAAAATTACTTTCATTGTTATAGCTTAGAGATTTTCAAAATTAAAGGGTAGGAGTCAAACATTCTGATGAAATTATTTTTTAGCTAATTAAGATGGAATATAAAATCAGAAAACTCTCATTCAAATAGATCAATTGAAATCTTTTTAATTTTGAAAACATATTGTAAGTAATTAGTTATTTTTTATAATTATTTTGCACCGCATATTTTTTACCAATGATTTTTATTTGAAAACTTTTCTCGTAGCTTTTTTATCCAAGTCGCATTTGTATCCAAGAGGCCACGTCACAGAACATTAAGAAATAATGTGAAGTTTTTACTTAAATTAACTGCTATTCAAATTTGAAAATGATATTTAACTCAGATTTAATGTAAGAAGAAATGTTTTTAATTATACACTTTTTAAACTTTAAAAATTTTCCGAATGAAATAGTTAGAATTTTAAGGCTTAAACTGAAATCACCCTCATTTCTTTTACGGAATGTTTTTTTTAAATTTTTTCCACAAGTAGTTTAGCCGTACTTAATAGAAATTAAAATAGAAATTAAAAGAAACAATTTTTTAAATTCAGACGAGAAACAAACACGCTTTCAAACATTTAAGTACTATCACTACTTGACAATGATTTGTAGGATTTCGATAACTTTTTTGGGATTTCTTAACACGTACTTTGATTTGAAAAGAATTCTATGGATTAATTCAAAAAATATTTGCGACGATTTCAAAATTAAGTATCGCTGGTGGTGTTCAGAAAATACTCACCATTAATTTACAATAGGAAAATAAACACAAAGGCTAATTTTATTAAATTACTTTAATGAGAAGACACATTTTGTCTGAGATATAACAAACCAAGGAATTTTAAATTTAAAAGTTCAACACTGCGTACTGATTATGTTTTAATAAATATAGAATAACACAACAATGGCCAAGGCAAACAGTTTTTTTTCTTTCTTTTTTTATCAGCAGTTTGCTTTTCCTCTTTTAGGCTCTGTTTTCTTTTCACCTGTAAGGGGATCAACACACCAACAATGTCCTGTTGAACCATGACACTGTTCTTTCTTAAATTTTCCATCTTCTTCACATTGAGCTTTGAAAGCACCGAGTAATCCTTGAAGAAATAATAAATGTAAAATTATAATTAGAATTTAAGACTGTAATTTTTAAAAAAAGTGCAAACGATTTTTTTTTCCCCGAAAGAATTTCTTTTCTTCACAAAAATGGTTGTTCACTTCAAACAACTGGCATGCAGTAAAATAAAGCTGAAGTTTCTGAGACATCGCCAACAATGTCGTCGCTTACTTTATCTTTACAATATTCAATTTGCAACTGACTGCGCAAAAAGTTATGCTTTAAAAAAAATTTCTATTTGATTCTTAATTTTTTTAAATTTTAAAAGAAAGAAATTATAAATAAATCTCAAAATAATTAAAATCAAGTAAATAACTGTTAAAGATACATTTCTAACGAAAATTACGTTTGCAATTTTGACGCGCAATAATAGGTCAGTTAATAAGATAGTAAATAAAAAGATAGTTTATTATAGGATAATACTAAGAGCGATAGCTAAGTATTACTTCTTGTATATGTTTCAGCAGCAAATAAAATTTTTATGATGCAGTTTTTATCTGCAAAAGAGATATTCAAACAATATTACGCGTAAAATATTCTAATCAAGAGTACTCTAAATTATCCGAGCGAATGCAAGTTAAACTTCGATGTCTTCACCGAGCTGTGAAAAAAAAAGACAAATTCGTGTTCCATAGTCATCAAAAAACTCACAAAACATATGCGAATTGCTAGTAGATAATAGCAATCAACGAAAGAAAGAGAATTTTATTTGTTCATCTGTTTACAAAAAATGGTATAAGCAACAAAATTAATCTAACTTTTTTAATATTTATTACAAGGTGCCTTTGTTCATTAAAATAGGAAGGTAATTGAGGTTCATCCTATAATATCATTAACTATAAGGAAAACCAGTAGCAGAAATCCAAAAGAACGGCAGACGGCGATGCAGATAGTTACAGAATCTGCAGATTATTTAGCAACCTTACAAATGGCGGAAAATCACTGAGACACCTTTTTAAGATCTCTCTAAACTAGTTTCTAATTTAATTTAAATAGTGGAGTTCAGAGAAGACTGCTAAGAACAAAGGATAAAGATTTTTGTCTGTTATTTGAATATGGGTTAACTGCATAAGGATTTATTCCATTTTTCCAATATTATTGTCATTGCATAAAACTCAACTCTAATTTAACATGTTTTTACACATAATTTTTTTAGAACCCTGCATTTACAAATTTGACGACATGTTAGATTGAGCTGAAATTTTACAACGATTATCTATGTCTGACTACGTTGATGTCTCTGACATATCTGGATTCACGAAGATAGTGCTGCAGATTCAGTACTTAATTCTTCTACCGGGACAGATTCTTTATTTGGTTCATCTCGTATTCTTCATAATTTCTTAACTAACAGCTAAAAGTCTAAATTTTCCTTTTGTTACTCTTCCAAATAAAGGAAAATTATAACGAAGTTATTTATAGTTCACTTCACCAATTAAATAGTTGCTTTGAATATTTAAAAAAAAGTTGCAATGCAGAGTGTTATATAATCATCACCCTTTATATATATTTTTACAATCTTGGTTAAAAGTAAATGTTAGAAAATATATATGCATTTTAGAAGTCAAAAAGTTAAGTTAATGCGTAAAAAAAAAGCATAAATGCAAAGAAACATAAATGCAACATAACATAAATGCAAATTCGAAAACTGTTTCGAATCATGAGTGAAGAAAGTTAAATAAAAAATATTAATACCAGTTTAGTTACAATTGCTTTTTAATTCCTCACTGTTTTCCCCGATAATCAAAAATATTTTGACTTCTTCAATTATGCTTTCCTCAATAATGGCTTGTTATATTTCAATATTGTTTTTGCTTTAATCTCATTTAGATATTAATTTGCATACTTTTGTTTAATTTCATTTCCATTAATGACTCTAAAAATACATATTAAAGGTGGTCATTCGAGAACACCCAATATAATTTTCAATTCAATTGCTGGGACTCAAACATACCTGGTTTGGCTTCCTTTTGCTTTACTAAACAGTCGCATGCCTTTATTTTACCAGATGGTTGAGTGAGTGGATTTCCTGTTTTATCCCAACAAGAGCAAAACTTGCTGTTTTGAAAACACTGTAGAGGCTTGTAATCACCTTTGCTGTCGCATTCTGGGATCAACCGCATAGGTAAAGGTGCATTGCTTTTCTGTTCTCTCTCACGGTGCTCTTCACAATCAGTTTTCTTAGCTACATTTTGGATAAATTAATGAAAAACTATTAAAATGGAGCATAGATTAAAAAAAAGAACTAGTTGTTGTTGTTGTTATCGGCCATTAAGGCAGGGGGGATTGTTCTTGTTTTGCGGCGGAGCCATCTATGTCCAAGAATTCGACTCCTACCACACCCATACGTCGCACCCGTTTAAAGGGCGGACCCGTTCATTCATCCACAGATCGTAATTTTGCCCCAATCCAGTGAACGATTAATCTCCAAATCAGTACCCCCAGAGGTTTGATTTCTTATAGGAACATGGAGGACTTTGCAACCCGACAGAATTAACGTGAGTCCAGCACCCTGGTAACCAGACTATCCCGACCAAAAGAACTAGTAATTTCTACGAATTATAGAAAGTACTTTTGCAGTTATTGCTAATGACTTATATAATAATTTCAGGTGTTTCAAATTTAGCCAAAGACTGCCTTTTTTTCTAAAATTTATGTGTAAAAAATCAATAGAAAACATAAGTAAATTGATTTTTTTTATCTACCGACTTCTAAATCGAGCAGTTCTCTCGAATTGGTTGGTTTTGGGCCGTTTTGGAATATAATTGAGGATTGTGGAAGTCTTACTTGGCAGAACTACTTGTTAAGGTTTGCTAAGGAACGTACTCAGGAGGAATCCTACTATATTTTTTGTACTATATTTTTTGGCATAGAGTGTTCAAAAACATTACTTAATTTCCGTTTGTAATTTGTTATCGGTCCCTCTAACCTCTTAGCTCTCAGCTAAAGCTTTAAATTTCATTGATAATTATGAGGAATCGTATATAACACTTTTAAATGTTTAAGATGATTCTCTTAGCATTTGAGAAAAATTAAACAATACGTTAGTATATAAGTGTTTCCATTATTTTGTTCAACAACTGTACATTGAAAATGTAAGCAATGTGTTACTCTTAGTTCTGTATGAAAAAAAAAGAAAAGAAAGATTAATATATTTTAAATAATAGTGTAATACTCAAGATATGTAACGAAAATTTCGTTGTATCATTGGAATTAAGTTACTCACGTTTTTCAGCCAGCATTAAGCCAAGCATCTGAAAATAAAAATAAAAAGTAATATAGAAAATGAATTATAACAAAGATTTTAAAAAAATAAATAAGAAATTTAGAAAGTGGAATAAGAAATTTACTTCAATTTTCTAATAAATGAACAAATTTTAGAAAAATTGATTTTGTGTTCAAGGAAAATTAAATTGCTGTTAAATTTTTTTGCATTTAAAATGATTTAAAATTAAACTGGTTTTGAGAAAAACGTGTTTAGCTGAACTGCTGCGAATTTGCAAAATCACATTTATTTCCTCATATTTATTTTATTTTATTTTTTAAAGTTGAACTTAAAATTAATAAAATTTAAGATATCATATTCAAAGGATAATAAAGAACATTCATGCAATCCGAAAGGAGTAAAAATGAAAATTTCTAAAATTATCGAATACATCGTACTAATATTTATGAATCTGAAAGTAGAAAATAGAAAATCAGAATAACCGGTCAATGTGGCCTATCCCTACTTTTTTTTTTACTTTCTTTGGTTGCAGGTGACATTCAAATTACTATGTTTCATTTATACAACTAATAGATATTAAAAACGAGAAAACACTTACCGAAAATAAAACAAGTAATTTATACATGATGAATTGGAGCCTGTAAATGATAAAAAATGACATTAAATGGCACAGTAAAAAATTTTTGGGGATTGCATGTAAATTAACAACAATAATTTACTTTATACTGCCTTAGAAACATCTGTCTTAACTTTTAGGTTTCATATTAAAAGTTTTAAAATACTATCAACATGTCACATTACAGTAGAAACACTTACAAAACTACTTGTACTCATTTCGTCTGCATCATGTATTTTTTTATTTTCTTTCTTTCTTGCTCAATCAGGGTCTTTTCTATCCCATCGAATAAAAAATTCTTAGAAAATTAATTTATCTGGAAAAATTTAATTAATTAATTTTTAGATATTTATTCAAAATTATCCTTTCTATTATTAAAAACGTTCCGGAGTGAACTGATTGTACAGACTCTATTCTCAGTAGAGCACCGATGTCAAGCCTCGCTGGCTGCGGTCAGTAAGCGGGTGGGTGACCACTTTGATCAGCTTGAATAGGGACCTAAGGTTTGCGGTATCGGCTCTCGTTAAACTGTTTTACCGTAAAGTGCCCTACTTCACGCGCAGTCGTCAGGCTACCAAAGCAGAGGAGCCATTCCCTCTGCAGAGGATCAAAATTGCGATTGCATGCCTTCGGATCATCCTCAGGGATATTTCCCAGACTGTCTCCAATAGCCTATTGTGCAGCTCTAATGAGAAGTAAATAAATTACCTCCTATTATTAAAAACATAGATAAATGTTTAGACTTTAAAGCTTCCATTCATTAAATGTACGGAAAATTCTATAATTAAATTTAGAAATAAATAATCTCTGAAACAAAATTTTAAATTCTTTAGCTACACTGCTTACAAATGTAACGCACAGTTTCAAGCAATTTTTCTCAAGTAATTTATTCGTATTCCAAGTAAAGTAAACAAAAAAGTATAAATTAGCAAATTAAAATGAATCAAACGAACACCCATACTATCGTAGACATCATATAACTCTTATTACATGAGTTGCGTATACAAATAAATATGTAAAGTTAGGAGAAATAAATAGATTTATGAATGCCTAAAGGAAATCAGGAAGTATATTAAAACAAATTATGAAAGAAAAATTAAAGTTAAAGTCTAAAAAGAATCAATAAAAATTGATTTAGAATTCTAAAGCAGCAAAAGAAATGATTTTGATTGCTTCAACTATCCCTTACATATGTTCACAAAGTGTATCTTTCAGCTGGTTAATGTCAAAAATAAAAATTATATGTTTGTATCATTTTGATACATCATGTAGTGTCAAATGGAATAAAATGAGTAAAAAAATCGATGTTGTGTCATTAAATTTGGATTATAATCTAAAATTAATGTTCTTAAATCTCGTTTTTTTTAATGGATGTTTTCAATGTTTCATCTCATCTCGTATTGTAAAATTTTTTAAAAACTTGAGATTCATAGAATTTGTATAAGATTTGAGGTGATTGAAAATTGGATAAAGAGTTTAATAAAATATAATGGAGATAATGAGTGAAAATAAGAAAGTGACGAGTGGTTTAATATAAATATTTTACTTACTACTTCCGATAAGTAAAATAATCTTTAAGAATAGTTTTAAAATTCTAAAACAGCAAAAGAAATTTTTTTGATTACTCCATCTTTCCTTTAGATAAATTGATAAAATGCATCTTTCAGCTGGTTAATGTCATAAATAAAAATTATATGTTTATTTCATTTTAATACATCGTGTAGCTTAAAATGGGATAAAATGAGTCGAAAAATCGATGTTGTGTCATTAAATTTAGATTATGATCTAAATTTAATGTTCTTAAATCTCGTTTTTTCAATTGATGTTTTTAATGTTTCATTTCATATCAGATTTTATCATTTTCTAAAAACTTAAGTTTCATAAAATTTGAATAATTAATACTTAGAACCAAATTTCAAATTTTCAAATATTTGCACGTAGCATTAATACTTAGCCTACAAAACTTACTCAGTCAAAACTTAACTTTAAAAATGGAGTTATATTTAGCAACTTTGCAATTTGTACAATGAACCAAAACATTAAATTATGCATACAGGATTTCTTCAAATTTTTAAAGGTAGTGCGGCGAGCACTCACATATATGTTCTTAATGAATACAACAGAGAAACAAGGAAAATATTTAATAAAAATATTTAAAATATCGTATAAAATATTTTTCTTTGTACTTAACATTTTTAATATGCTCATAAAAGACTTTCAAAATTCAGTTCAAAGTGTTTAAAAAATTATTTTTCTTGCATAAAATTGAAATTAACATTTAAATTTTTAAAAATGAAAAAAAAAACGATAATAAATAATACTTGATTTAAATTCCTTAAATTCAATATGGTACGCGGATAAAAAAAAAAAAAACCAGCCTCTAAATTTCATTACTATTTAGTTTCATATTAACACACGTGTGCAATTTTCTTTTCTTCGAAAAACGTGTAGGATGCAAGTATATTAGTTAATTATGGCATTCAGAGATTGATTTACGGGAAAGCATTTTGGGCATGTGAGTAGAAATCTAATATTTAAGAGACCTCAAAATTATGTATATGTCACTATTTATTTTAGTAATATATACTACATTAGTAGTTAAATTTTAAACTAAATCAATAATTTCTCAAGTTGTGTTGTTCTGAAAATTTTTTATTTAAGTTGAAAAATCTTATTCTAAATAAAATTTAACAATTCAATGTCAACTGCAGTGGGTTTTACATAATTATTTTTAAGTGTTCCAGAAAATCTTATAAGTCTCACTAAATAATGCAAAAGGGGCGGTAAAACAGAGTTATCTCCAGGCGCTGCAAGCCTTAGCTACGTTTCTGTATAATACATAACAAATCTCATCGTCACATGTGAAAAATTTTAATAATTTAAAACAAAAAAATTTACATTTAAATACAAAATATAATTTATTAGATTTCTCCTGGTGGCAAAAAGGATATTCTCTTGACTCCTTGCATAGTGTTGATTACAATCATAAACTAAAACATAGCTACTCCATATTATAATCTACATCATTAGTCTATTATAATATAAAAATTATTATATTATATGGATAAAAACAGTATATATAATTACAAAAGCGAGTTTTCCTATTTACCACAACTGTTTATATTATTCATAGCTAATTCAACGAATAATTTAAAAACGTTTTAAAAAGTATCCGTTTAAGTAATTATATACTGCATATTTTATATTCAGGTAAAAAAAGGATGCATTTTAGTAAGTAATTCAAACTAAAATACAATTTTTGATTGCTCTTTCTCAACTTAAAAGAAAAGCGACTTACCTAAACTTATACGATAGAGTTGTTTAGGACATATGAAAAACACTTTAAAGGATTTTAGAGAGAGCTTTTACAACTTCAAACAAGGTAAACCTGTTTTATTAACTCATTAAATCACTTTCTCTTTTTCTGTCTATGAAGGGCAAATGGCAAAGCTGTATTACATACTGTCAATGAAATAGGCATTTATCAAATTTTTGGAAATAAACTTTTCAAGCGAGACCAATAGGTTAGGGCCAAGGACATTCATATTTTTAAAGTATATACTTTTTCTTTAAATTGCAGGTTGATTAGCAATGTTTTGCAGTACGGAAGGCACGTACTGTAATATTCATTAGGGGGACCTGAAAGTAATATCGTTTCGGCGCATTAAATGTTCGTAAGTCTTAAAAACCAATTCATTTTTTTTAAAATCCGTTTTCGATCCGGCATTGAAATTTTGTTGCTAACGAGGGTGAATACATTATTGATTAAAAATAAAATCTTGATAACAAATATCAGATGCACCGAAACGACGTTACTTTCCGGTCTATAAAATTAAATGCATGATTCCAACAAAATAATTATTTAATAGTACTAGCAAATGACAATAAATAGAATGCTATATTAAAATTAAAATTATCAAAAAAAAATATCCATAAATTTTTGCTTGCACTAACACAAAATTGGTACCTCAGATTTAGATTCTGATTTTATTGAAATACAATTAAAACCCGATAATTTGAATTAGTTAACATTGCAATTTCATCCACAAAGTTGTTCTCTAAATTCTTATTTACTTTTCGGTTACAGTGAAAATTTAATATTTTTCTTCGAAAGAGATTATTAAGCAACAGTGCGGAAAATCAATTCTTAGTATTGTTTTAGAATTCGTAATAGTTCTTTTGTATTCATTATTTTAATTGCAAACTTCGATTGAACAAAGTTTTACATAAAGTTAAAAGTGAAGCATAATTATTAATTGCTTAATAAAGCGTAAACTAAATATCCATATCATAAAATGTTACTCAAGGTTTAATCATGCGATTACTTTATGATACTGAAACGAAACTTTTAATTCTAAGTCTTTAATTTTAATTACTATTCAAAACAGAAAAATGTAATAGTAATCGAAAATAATATTAAAACAGGGTGATAAATAAATATAATAGTAAAAATAGTCTAATATTTATATAGTATATTAATAAATATTACTGTATATAGATTAGAACCGTTATAACTTTCATTAATTTTAAACTGATGTCTTCTTGTATAGAACGGATTAAAATCATGTGATTTTTCTATACAATGAGAATGCGTGAAACAGTAAGACGACCTTTATCTTTTTATGATATGTAGACATACCGTACAATTTTTCTTATAAATAAATTTTAATTGTAACAATGAATGAAAGATTGAATGAATGAAATGTCCTATGAAATATTGTAGCAAATACAGAAACATGTTGTCTTTATTCATTCATTCCATTTCTTGTGAAGATCTCAATATTACGTGATTTTTTTTTCTAGTAATTAAATGTTTAACTTTTGGATTTTAAGAACCATAATAAACGAAATTCAACTTCGTTAGCATGCAGATTAGATAATGGTGCTTTGTTTTATTTTGATTTCTTAACAACAGCTACTTGCATTATCAAAAATTATACTTTATAATTCTTTTAGAAATGTTGCGTGATCGATGCGTAAAAGTTAAACATTAAAAACAAAAATTATTTCCATTCAAACATTGCCAAGATTGATTATTAAGCATAACCATAGGGTAATTCTATCATTTACGAATATCGTATTTTCAAACTTTAAATGCAAAAAGCTCAGTTTTAAAAAAAATCAAGTATTTCAGATAATTTTTGTGAAAATAAATCGTGATGTCATTTATACTGACTTTTAGAAATAAAATTTTCCTTAAAAAGTAAAAACTTATGTTACGAACGTAACATATTGCGTTACATCCGTAACATCCAATTTTTAATTTTTAAAAATGTTTTCAATTTATAATAGTTTAAAAATTTTTTAAAAAAATTGGAGAATTACTAAAAATTGGAGAAGTGTAAATGTCACCAAAAGACTACACAAAAATTATTTGGGCTGCCAGAATTTTTTTTAACTGAGCTATATGCTTTTAAAATCTGCAAATATAACATAAGCAAAGTTATTATCATATAACTTATTTTCAACTTTGATTTAAAGCGAATTATTTTAAAGTTTCTGTTATAAAGAAAGTATAAGCCAGGGATCGTCAAACTTTTTTGATCATCGACCCCTTTATAATTTGTCTAAATCTCCATCGACCCCCATAAAAGTAATTTTCTGTTATTTAAAATAAAACTCCATTAGATACTGTGTTTGTACATTTATTTTATGATTTTAAACATTTATTAAAGTAATAGTACATTGTGTAACAATAGTTTTATGAAAAATATATTAATGTTGAAATTTAAATACCTTAATATTTATTAAATAATAAGTAATTATAAATAAGTAGAAATAATAAGTAACAACAGATTTATTGCTTCTTAATCAATGAGATGGGTGGGTGCGTCTGGTGTTTTTTGCAAGGTTCGCTATATTGGGTTCAAAATTGGTCAATTTTAATCTTAAATCCTCTCTAAACTCCACATTTAATTTATTTCTGTACTTAGTTAAGATTGAATTTACGTACCTGAAACTGGCTTCAACCATATAGGAACTTGGAAATGTTAACATAAATGGCTGAGCTATTTCGTAAAGTTTTAATATTAAAAACGTTTAATATTAAAGTTGCTATAGTTTTGTCACTGGCTGTACTAATCCATATTATTAATGCTTATCTACTTTTTTACATGTATTGATAATTAAAATTGATATCTGAACTAAACGAATGGTTTTGTCGAAACATTTAATTATCCAAAGCAATAAAAGTTTTAATAATGACACTGCAAATATTCAACACTGTTCACAGTTTGCAAAGATAGCTGAAACTGCATATGAAATTTGCGTTTGTAACGTCAAAGCTCGTCACACGTGACAGTTGGACAAGCGCACATATGCATATGACTTATAAATCAGAAGTGCAAAGTTCGTGCCACGCGGTGGTACGCAAATACTTGTTTCACTCGAATAAATATGCGTTTATTAATTTATGTTCTATAAAGAAACTGATATTAAGTCTATTATAAAAAAATTCACAAATTTTACATACTCAATTGGGTATGTGTGATTTGCGTATTAAGAACTGTTTTTCCTTCGACTCCCAATCTACCCTTCCGATTCGGATAGACCCCCATTCGACCCCCTGACTCAAATCGACCCCAGCCTTTGTTAAATAGACCCCTGGGGGTCTATACAGACCACTTTGGCGACCTCTGGTATAAGCCATCTTATTTAAAGAGCTATCTGAAAGAAAAAATAAATCCCATATGAACATATTTAAATGACATAAATATAAAACATATGAACACAATAGGTTTTTAAACACTAACTTTCGCGCTTTAGCTGAATGACAGTTGATATCTATACTAACTCTTCAAATACAATATCACATGTATCTTTTTTATTCAGAAATTTAGTTCCTATTTTAATTACATTTCATCTTTTTAAACAAAAATTAATTTTTTTTGTATTTTTTTTTAATTTTGTGAACATTTTTTATAAGTTATTATTATTATTTTAAGGAAAATTTTAAAAGCATGTTAAAAAGAAATAAATACGAAATAAATCAAAACATTATTTAATTATTTCCAAACTCATTATTTCCTTTTAGTTATTTTGTTTCTTACGAAATCATAAACCAAATACAGCTGTCTGCTTAATATCAGACGACATTTGAATTCACCTCTATTATTTTTAAGCTGCTTTTACAAATCGTTTGATAACCTCTGATCTTCTGCATGAGGTTATAGCAACAGGTGTATATTTGAGCTTACGATTTTTCTTTTGACTTATTTATTTTCCTTTCGATCAATTAAAAGTTTCGCGTGTTCACAAAAGATTTAGTATTGCAGAAGTCATATTTACTGATACAAGGAATTTTTTTTAAACATATTTCGAATTGATAATAATAAAAAATTATTTTTACCTCGACTAAACAATCGCAACTGGGCAATTCCGTAACTGACATAGTTCAATAAGTGACTTTGAATTGTTGTAGAGAAACTGTTCTAGGAACAATTCCTTTCATATTTTAACATTTATGGGTCACTAGTCATTATTTTAATGCATAATAAAGTCTTTAAATTACAGTTTTTACATTTTGAATGTCTTTAACTATTTTTAAAAAATTATTTTTAAATGATTTATTTTTGCAATAAAGTTTTTTTTTTTTCATTGAACACAGCTGCAACGGCAATTTTTATGTGTAGTGTGTTATTTGTCACAAAAATAAAAAAAATATAAAACGTTCACGTTTTTTTCTTTTTTTTATATAACAAGTTTCATTAATTTATTTTGCTATTAATAGTTTATTAGAGTTATTTTACAAAAAAGTTAATTAATTTAGTATTGAAAAATTAACACAAAGGACAAAAATTTTATTTTATAGCCTGCGTTGAACAGCCTAAAGTAGATTTAGTAGCTACACGTCGCCTTCTTGGTGACTGCAACTCCCTTGTGAGCGAAATACGAAGTTTCTTTTCTTTAGCTCCACTTTTTATTGATAAAAATTTTCATATTGTTGAAGATAACTTAATATAGGACATAATAGGATAAAGGAATATTATATAATAGGATAAAGAAATTCCTAGATCTAGCATCGGGAGAAACTAGCCTTTGTAGAATACTTTTTGATGGAACTAAACACGCATTTGCGGTATATGGAGAGGAAAAACACGAAAACCTAACCCAGTTGCCTGATGGTAAGCGGATTCTAATCCATGATCCATCCACCACTGAAGATATTTTACATCAGCACTATCATCAGTGCGAGCCGGGAGCAGAATTTGTGTCAACCAACAACCGCTGGGATTCAAACCTGATTCGCCTCATTGGGAGACGAGTGCTCTGTCCTTTGAGCCACCACAGCTCTAGATCAAACTAGAACTCTTTTTATGGAACTAAATAGCGTTAGATGTAAATTTTTTTTAATTTTATTTTATATCCGGTGTTGAGCATCAGACCCAATTTTCATATTACGACTATCAATTATGTAAACTAGATCAATTATCAAAATTCCTTGAGGTCATTATCGAATGATCTCACTATTTCAATTATAAATGGTGTTCCGTAAAGCCACCCCTTAATGCGTATTAGTAGAATTCTGTTACCACAACAAAGTTACAAAGTAATACTTAAGTTAGGAGCAAGAAAAAGAAAACGTTTTCAAACTACGAGAAACCACCATTGAAGTCCATAAGAGCAAAAGATGGATGAAAATAATTTAAAAACAATTTAATTGAGAATGAAACTTTAGGACCGTTTAACAAAAAGCAATTGCATTGTATTTTTACCAGAAAAATAAATTAGTTTTTAAAAATTTTAATCTAATATCTGCTTTTCCCAACCTTTGTAATGATTAGTCAGAATTTCAAAATATGTCAGCAATTTCTTTTCACTGGGGAATAGAATATATTCATTTGCCAGTTCTAACCTGCATATTCTTCTACTTAATTTTTACATGATTATTAAAATTAATATAGAGAGAGGCTATTACGAAAAACGATGCATAAAATATATGATTTTTCTCGCTATAATTGCATTAATTTTTTCTCTCTAAGGAACGAAAAAGAGAGAAAAAATGTTATCCTATGAATATGCTATAGAAATTCGTGCGGTCATCATTTTAGAAATAAGTAAGCAATCAAGGTTTGCAAATATTACCTCGACGTTTTTATTGACAGTGATAATAATCTTATGCGGTGAAACTATGCAAGTTTTTTCTGACTGTAGAGTCAGATCCTGGGTTTTCTTTTCGATGTGGCTTTATAACTTACACATAGTTAGCAAATTTGGTACTTAAGCCAAAGTAACTTATAAGTACTTAAAAGTAATTTCCGTAATTAGGTTTTAAAAAAAATATTTTAAGTTCAAACGAAACTATTAAGTAAGAAATAGTGCTGACTTTTATTTGTCATTTATTGAAACTGCACTTCAACACAACTTACAAAGGAACACTTTTCGTTACATTTCGTTCGTTACATCGGTTTTAAGGGGGTCGTTTTCATTGCAAGCGAAAAATTTGTATGCGTTTGAGAACGAATAAAAATTCACCAAACAGGTTATAATTTTCTATCGAAAATTTCAAGCGATTTTTTTCGCATGTGAGATTCAGACTATTAAATTAATTAAGACCATCCCAGTAAGCATTACTTAATAACTTTACAAAGGCGCTTTACAGGCTGTTTTACCTAGGCCGGATTTATGTATAAGCTAAATAAGCTGTAGCTTGGGGCCCCGAGATGACAAAGGCCCCCAGATCCTACTTTTCCCCCTCTTTTTTTAAAGTTTTATTCGGAGCTGGGGCCCTTAGAAGCCCAAAATGCATTTTTTTTTCTTTTTTACATTGTCGGACATAATAAATATAAATAAATTACTGAATAAAACAAAAAACTTCGTTGTCATTAGTAGGGAACATATCATCTTTCAAGCAATTTGAGTATTGATAAATTATTTATAAATAAAAAAATTTTTAGTTTAAAAGGTAAAGTTTTTTTTGCCCCATCATTCGATCATCAGACTATTTAATATCTGTTTCTAAGGATCAGAATTCCTTTTTATTTTTCTTTAAAATTGTACAAATGATATATTTAATGCTTTCATGTGGTATGCAGTAGTTTTAAATAGCACTTTAAAATATCTAAAAAAGGACAGAAATTGTCAGTTCAAAAAAAAAAAAAATTAACTAATACTTTTGAATAAGAATTTAAATAACTACACAAGTTTGTTTTGCTATCTCATTCTATATAGCATTATTTAGAGTAGACAGTTGCGTGTGGGTGTGATGATGACGTAATAAAAGAGGCATACAAAAAAAGCAAATTTCATTTCAGTTAAAATCCTCAATATTATATTTTTAAACTCCTCGAAAATGTAGTAAAAGAGGTATACAAATTAACTGTCGCAAACAAACTAATACTAAGTAAGAACGAAAAAAAATGATATCGAAATATGCTGAATCACTAATGAGACCGGGATGAAAGACATCGAAACCTATTTGATTGAATAGTATAACTAGAAGGTGTTTCTAAAATTCTGAAATCTATCAGGCTTTAATTTATTTATTTTTTCTGTCACAAACTTTATCAGTAATTAAAAGTAATAAATTCATTAGATTTCAATATTGGTTCTGTTTTTTCGTTGGTTAAATGTAAAACATTAACAGATATTTGTCTTTTAAAACATTTAATTCTATAATAAGATAATTATTCTACAATTGTAATTATCTAAAACTAATTGTTAATTGATATAAAGCTTTAGTGTGTTCCATTGATATGTTGAATGCTCGTTTTGGCTGGATGCCTGGAACAGTTACTCTTTCACATCCTAGCCACTATACACCATCAAGAGCTGAGCTGATACTTTAAACCCGTATGACATTTATTCTCTCTGATATTTAGTAGACGCTTTAATAAATCCTTAAAAATATAAGCCAAAAATTTACATAAGTAATGAAAAAAAAATTTCTTGCACTAAAATTTAACAAATGTACATAAAATAATTAAAAAGAAAGCAAAAATAATGGAGAAATATTTTCAATATAAACATCAATTAAATAATATCAGCTTACGAAATGTTCTTTTTATTTTTTCAAACAGTATTAATATAACGGCCCTCACCTGCTCCAGGGACTGCTGGATTGGGTTCAAAATGACAAGGCTATGGAGTTGAATATTAGTAGTCGTAAACTCGAAATTGGGTCGGCTGTGCAATGACTGTTATAAAATAAACTAATAAATTTGGTTGGGATAGCCCGGTTGATAGGGCGTTGGACTCGTGTTCGTGAGAATGGGAGTTTGAATCCAGCTGGCAGAAGAATACCCATGTGTAAAATGGTGACTGGTGCATGTTAAATCTGTCGGGGTCACGAAGTCCTCCAAGTTGTCATAACGAATAAATACCTCTGGGTTCTAATCTAGCAATTCCCTTGTCTTCTGGATTGGGTTCAAAATTACAAGGCAACGGAGTTGAATATTAGTAGTCGTAAACTCGAAATTGGGTCGGCTGTGCAATGACTGTTATAAAATAAACTAATAAATTTGGCCGGGATAGCCTGGTTGATAGGGCGTAAACTCAAAATTGCGTCGGTTGTTCAACGGCGGTTATAAAAAAAAAAATAAAACTAATAATCAAATTGTATTTTCTTGTTTTCCTTCTAACTCTTTGCATATTTTCCACGCACATTCAAAATTTCATGTTTATAAGTCTTATAGATTTCGTAACGTAAAGAAAAAACAATTGAGAAAAAAATTCGCGAAAAAATCATTAAAAATTGCAAATAAAATATATTCAAAATGAATCTAAAAAAAAAAACTCTGTTAAATATATAGTGGCCCAGCACGCCAAATTTTTACTCTGTGCTTAAAATGTGTTTCTTTTGTAACTTTTCCCCCTCTTTCAAAAAATATGTGCAATAAAAAAAAGGTTCTACATAATAGTCTCATCACATTTAATATATTCAACAATAAAGTAATATTATCAAATTTTTTAATAATATAATGTTAATACTCAACAATAAAAAATAGTGACAGTTTACTTTAGAAGTATAGAAGTGGAATTGAACTTATAAGGGCCCCATCATTTTCAGTAGCTTAGGGCCCCACCAAGCTTAAATCCGTCCCTGTGTTTTACCTAGTTACTTTTGCTATTTTATACTTAGATAATTTTGAATTGTATATTATGCCTTGCTATTAGAAACAAAAAAAAAAATGTATTACTAGCGATAATGCAGTGTTTCTAGAAGAACAACAGAATTTAAGGTTTAACATTGAACTTTAATATGTAGTATTATGGATCATAATACACTGATTTGCTGCAGTCTCAGAAAAGTGTTACATTGAACCTAATTTTTATTTAAGTTTAGCTGCTTGGAGAAAATCAATTAATTTTTATCAAATTCTTCTCAATGGGTCGCGCTTCTCAATGGGACCATTTTGGTTAGCCTGTGCTGAGATCGAGGGCGATGTACTTTATTTTTTTGCTCTTGAACTATTCCACCGTAAAGTGCTAGTCTTTGTACGCTGAACATCAGCTTCCTCAGTGTGAAAGAAGGCCATCCTTTTTGCAGAGGATTAAAATTGTAACGGCAGGTTTTCGGATCCTCCTCGGGAATATTTCCCAGGCCGTCGCAATAACCCGTTGTGAAGCCTAAGTACGACATAAACAAAGTACTACTACTACTTCTCAGTAGCCTAGTGAAAAAGGAAAAAGAAATGTGAAATTTTCCCATGAAATTATTCACAAAATGCTCCATATATAGTTCAAAGTATCCTCTTGACTTGTTTTTTACTCCAATCTTCTCATACTCCACACGATTCTTAAGGAGCTGTTCTCACTATAGGCAAAAAATTCGCTATTGTATTGATTAGTGAAGCAAATTTCCCCATAAAAAACTCGCAATCAGATTCTTTACTTCATCTTAGATTTCGCGACTGTGATTTTTTCATGCAGTGAGATTAACCCTTATATATGACGTCACTTTTGTGAAAATTGTTTAAAATTATAAAGCTAAATGCTAGTTTTAAATTTTGTGAGAGGGTAGTGAAAATATGTTGTACCCAATGTTCATTGATGTAAACAATCAATTGAAAGTAGATACTTGTTTTGCTACCGTTTCGACAGCTATTTTTTAAAAAAGAATTGCCAAAGATTAATTATTATTTTCAAAATTAAATACGTCTTGCCTGCACTAGATACATAATGGATTGGCCGGGTAGATGGACTCATGTTGAAAAACTTTTAGTTAGAAACGGCCCATTCGCTCATGAGGACTTTTCTCCAGGACCGCAAGTTTGTGCAATTTTTTTATAGTTGAAGTATTCAATCTTTAAGTTAAAAAACTTTATGCATTTCTGTAATTAAAAGTTTTATTATTTTAGGTTTTTGATTTTGTGCGCAATGTCTGTAATGTGCTTGTTATTGGAGCCGGTGGTCTTGGATGTGAACTTTTGAAAAATTTAGTGAGTACCTATTATTTTCCGGATGATTTGTGTGTATTACTCATACTACTTGTGAATTTCATTTTTATTTATTGCAATATTTCTTTAATATCTATAACTTATATTCTTATAATCATAAACAAAACTGTTTGATTTCATAATTGTTCTAATCAGTTCTTTTATTAATATGTCCCTGTTTTAACAATGTCCATTTTTTTTCTTCCTTTTTTTATGTAACGAGTTAAGTTTGATAATTTAATTAATAATTCTTTCATATAATTTTATTTTACTTTTCAATTGGAATATTTGTTTTCAATATCTTTAAATTCTATAGGTATTGTAAAATTTTGTAGAAAATATCTGTCTTTGATAAAATGGTTTAAGTATAAAATGTGTAATTTATATCATGAAATCATACAGTTATTGCTTATTGCTGTATCGGTCCACATAAGTAATGAATCATTATTTTTTTTCCATTTTTGTTTGACAGAGCTTATGTAAAGATAATATATAGCCCCATATCAGGACGTCCATTTACCGGAAGGGTCTCACTTCTGAACCATTTTTAACCCCTTAATGATTGGTTAATTTTCCAGAAAACTGTCATAAAAGTGTCTAGTTTGCCGAATTAGTTGTATTTGATTAGTGCTAGTATCTAGTTTAAAATAAACTAACTATTTACAATTACCTTAAAAATATCCTGGTACTGTTATATGTTGTGTAAAAGGAGAAATAAAATTTTTTCTGGGCAAAAGAAATGAATTAGTTTTATTCTTATTGGCGCATTACTACTGAACACTCCAGCCCGTGAATATCACAGGAGCGAGAAATAGCGAGCGAAAACTCACCCATTCATTTTCATGGGAGCGAGAAGGTTGGGGTTAACAATCAAAATAGACTCTTTTCCTTTTTCAAAAAATAAATAAAAAAAATTGAATGAAAAATGCTTTTTTCTTTTTTTGCGACTTGTTAAAAAGTATGACAGGATGAGAATCCGCCATTTTCCCACTTCTTTATGATTTTTGCGTGTTTTGTTTTTTGTTCAATTTTAATCCGATTTACACTACAATATAAAAAAAAATTGGATATCGCAGAAACGAAATTCGGTATTTAACTACATCACGAAAAAAATCTCAAATTTTTTCCTCGTCTAAAGGATTATTACTGCTAAGAATCACGCTCTTAATTTCGGAGTGCGAAATTTCACTTTTTGAAAAAATTGCTGATTCGCGATGAAGTTACTGAACCAAACTGTTGAAAACCAAGTAGACAATGAAATCTTCACAAATCGAGTGCATCAAAAAATAATGCTCGAGTCAAAATTTCCTGTGTATGACAATGTAGCATTAAAAAAGTAGGAAAATCTGTAGCAATAACAGACAAAAATGTGATCATAAATCCACGTGGGATTGAAAGTGAATTTTCAATAGTTGAGTGCAAAATGTATGATTCAAGATTTTCTAAACAAAATAATATCATACCATTGAGATTTTAAAAGCGAGTGAGAATCTGTTTTAATAAGTGGTGAAAACACTATCGGCAAAACCACATGGATTTACTGTGGAAATGTCGCTAATCGAAGAATCGGTTAAGAAATGATTACTAACCAAAATGTGTGATTCGAAATTCGCTGTAAACTAGTAACAATATAAAATTACTTAAAAATGATTTAAAATTTTTTTAAATAATATTGTAAAAATAATATTAACATAAAATAATATTAACACAAAATTGTGTGTCTATTGTGTGTAAGCACACAATTTTATGTTAATATTATTTTATGTTAATATTATTTTATGTTAATATTATTTTATGTTAATATTATTTTTACAATATTATTAAAAAAATATTTTAAATCATTTTTAAGTAATTTTATATTGTTACTAGTTTATATAATTTGAATTTGGCTTTAGCTGCCTTGTGCACTGTTCCAATTTGAATTAGTGTAGTAATGGTTGTTTATTTTTCCTACCTCCTGTTTAATAATTTTGACTTAAGAATTTGAATTTATATTCGAAATTCGCTGTAAGTTATAATAGCATATTAAAATATCTAAGATTTAAAAAACCATGTGGAAAATTGTAACAAAAATAGCACAACCACACAAACCACGTGGATTTATTAGTTGTTGATTGAAATTAATATCAATTATCGTCTATTTATTATTTTTTATTGAATAAGAATGTTTTGATGTTTGTATACCTTAAAGACCTATTATATGAAAAAATCTACTTTTCGAACTTGTTGCAGTCCCGACGATTCCGGATATGGGACTTTCCTCTGTAATTAAATTCTAAACTTGTAATCTCAAATAAAATTTTCTGTTTATAATAGGCTATGCTTGGATTTCGAAATATTGATGTCATTGATATGGATACAATTGAAATTTCCAATCTAAATCGGCAGTTCTTATTTAGGTAAATATTTTATGTTATGTATTTGAGTATATTATGTATTGTAATGATTTATTTATTATAGTTTTGTTTTTTAATTTAATCTTAATTATTTCTAAAGAAGGAAAACAATAATTTGGTATCGATTGCTAAGTTTTAGTTTTTCTGAATGTTGGTATTTAGTAGGGATTAGATTCTGTTTTTCATTTGAAACCTTTAATAGTGTTTATTAATAGAATGCCAACTACAATGGGAACTCCCTATATTAGTAAATATTAATTATGGCTAACTGATAAGGCTGGATACCAGAATCAAAATTTTATTGTTTTTTATATATCACCCCATTTATTTGCTTGTTTGTTTTTTAAGAAGTTTTCATTAAAGTTTATCTCCCTGAGTAGGTTGAGTAAATGCTTGGAAAGAATGTTAATTTGGTTACAAAAAGGCTCATTGGACAAATGTTGAATTGAAAAATTGCAAAGAAATCACACTTCTTGCAATTCAACAAATTAGAAATTATGTTTCTCAATAAATCTCCAAAAAAAAAAAAAAAAAAGGACAGGACAATGTACCTTGTTTGATACAAATTCACTATCATAAGTTGTTTTGATTGTTCCAACTCTGTTTATAAAAATCACTAAAAAATAATTAATTTATCTACTTTGAAACTTCTGTAATTAGAATTCAGTGAATTAACAGGACTAAATTAGTTCATGTTTAACTTTTTCTTTTAGTTTTTGTTTTATATATGTAATACAATTCACAAATTATATATCAACCCAATTTTTAGCTTCATTTTTGCTATATTAATTTTAATAATTTCATTCTATTCAATAAGCATTTTAATCTGTGGAATGATAATTCCAGATGGAATGTTGTTGCATTCCTTTGGGAGATGATTTTTCTTATCTCAAGCTTCACAATTCCTGCTGGAAACTGATTCCGGTTGTAATTCATAACCGGTTTCATTCCAACTGCTCCCTTACTCCAAGAGCTTTATTATTTTTTCACCTTCAAATTTTAAAGTCGTTGACTGAAAATCATGTAATTTAACAGTCAGAAAATCATTACAATTTTTGTTTGTTATATACAAATGTAAGTAGGAGAGTTGAGGTTTGAAAGTATAATTGAAACTGGTTTAGTATTAGAGTCATGCACTAATAAAAACAGTTCTTTTTATTTTAAATAAAGTATTAGTCTAGTACTTTAATGTTTAAAACTGCGCATTGTACATTCTATCAATTTCATGAAAATTTATTTTATTAGTCTAGTTTAAATGTGTATCTAATAATTATGTAATTAATAAAAAAAGTCATGCTTTTTACTGATTGATTGTAGAATTGAAAAGGAATTCTTTTCTTTGTAGTACAGGTACAGATCATATTTAACATATTTAACTAGAACATGAATTTGATTAAAAATTGATGTTTATTTCTTAAAAAGCACAGAGATACTGTGTCTCATATTTCATTAAAAACAATGATTAAGGATCATAAATGAAAGAATTCCTATTAAAACCTCTACACAATGTATATAGATTTTAATAAAAAACTTACCATTTGCGATTTTTAATTGAAAAAAAGAGTTTTTATATTTGTGTTATTATTATACCTTACATTATTACTCTAATCTGTCCTTGGTTTCACCCCCTGAGCATTTATGGCACTGAAAGTCATCCTTTTACCTGTTGTTTTTCCAGTTGAAAAACCAGCTTTTCCCTTTGTTTTTCAATAAGAGAGTTGTGCATTATGTTAACAAAATTAATGAAAAACAAAATTTTCTTAGTTTACTATCTTGAATAACATTCAGTGTTTATAAAAAAAAAAATAGATTAAAAGCGAGCAAGTGAAAAAAATGTCACATGTCAAAATCCTTATGCTAAACCTATCAGTAGACTCATTTGCTACTGAGTCATTTGTGATCATATGGCAATTACTGAGTTAGTTTATCTTTAGTAATGTGTTAAAATATTGGAGGAAACACCGGTTAGTTTTTTTATGTTCGATAATGCTTTTTCTTTTAAATGACAAATTAGTCAAAAGAATTTAGTATAAAGATCATTTTTAATAACAGTTAGAGTTTAATCTTTTCTAGGCATTAGAAAATATTTGTGTTTTTATTATTTGGGGGAACTGTTTAATATTGCAGCTGAATTTAAGTATCAATACAGTGAAATATTGTAAAAAGTATTTTTTTTTAAAATTCTTTGCTAATCAAAAACATGCAATAATATATTTTTATTTCAGGGCATCAGATGTTGGAAAACCTAAAGCTGAAGTTGCTGCTGCCTATATAAACAAGCACATTGAAGGGTGTAATGTAACTCCGTATCCTTTGCATTAAAGCATTTTGCTTTCTCTAATATGATTGAGATTTTTATCCTCTATGATCAAAATAAAAATATTTTATTATTTGATTGATTAGAAGCATCAAAAATTATTGATGTTTATGGTCATTTTGAAATTCCGAATAGCAGAAGTTCAAATTTTTCAACTTCAATTTATTTGTGACAATTTAAGATCCCACTCTCTTACCTTTGACTGAAAATAAGTAAATTCAAACCCTTTCTTCCTTTCATATATTGGTTCTACTATTTTTACTTGTAGTTTTTTTATTATTTTTTATAGAAGACACTGATAATTATTTTATCACAGGGTTTTTCAAGCCAATTCTCTCGAAGAACTGGTAAGATTAATAATTTTGGCTGTAGGCATGATTACAAACAATTTTTGGCCAGTTTGTTTTTTATCATTCACATACGCTCTATAATGAAAGATATTTAACCTTAACCCTATATACATGGTGCGAAGCATTTTTAAAAAGTGCTTAAAGGTGCTAATTTTAGATTTTCATTTTTAAAATGCCTTTAAAGGTGCTTTTTTCATTGGGCATTTTTAAAAAGTGCTTAATTTACCTTTTTGAAAATTAGATTTTTTTCTTTATCATGTCGATTTTCGCCACATAATATGCAAAAGCATGCTTTTCACATTGTTCTATTCAACGTTTTCTCAATTTATTCAACCACAATCTAATTTGGCTTACCACCGGTCCAATCATTTTACGTGTTTGAGACTTTGATTAAATACTTACGAGTCCGCACATGCATTTACTGAGCTGGGTTCAGTGAGATTATTGCATTCTCATGAGTAACTCTGCATTTTGCAAGATATTCTCAATTTCAGGCTCAGTTTTCCATAAAATGTGCTTATTTTTTGTGCTTATTTCCATAAAAATGTGCTTATCCTATGTGCTTTCCTAAATGTGCTTATTTCCATAAAATGTGCTTATTTCCATAAAATGTGCTTAAAAAATGTGCTTATTTTTTGTTGAAAAGTGCTTATTTGTTAAAAGGTGCTTATTTTTTGTTGAAAGATATAGCTATGCATCCTGTATATAAATATAATTTATACTTATACTAACATAAGTATTAATTTGTGGAGCATTAGTTGGGAAGGAATGTTCTATAGATTACTTATTCAATATTTTATTCAGAATTAAAGGAAGCAATTAATTAGGAACCTCCTTATTATTCTATGGTTTTTCTATTTAGAAAGGTACCAGTCACCTATATCTATCTAATATATATTTATATACATATTAATTTTTGGGTCTTGGTAATAGAAAAAAAAATTATTTTCCTCTCACTTTTTAACAGTTGTGTGTATGATGGCATTTTTAAAGCAATTATGTATAAAAAATAATTCACAAATTTAATTATTGATTAATGTTTCTACTACCAAAAATAATTTTCTTTACAAAAACTACATTAGTAATGATCTGAATTTTACTGATAAAAAATGTTTTTATTAAAATATTTTACTTAAATAGTTATTTTAGTGTGCTTAACACAATGTAGTCATTTTAAAAAAATCCAAGATTACGATGATTCTTTCTATCGAAGTAAGTGATTATTATTACATTTTTATACTTACTCTAACATTTTCATTATAATTATTAAAAATATAATATATTATTAATAATTATAAAACGCAAATAATGTAAGAAAATGTGTATATATTATAATTAATAGAACGTTAATGTGTTTTGCAATATTTTTTTTTAAAATTCAACCTAGATAAACCTTGTTTTGTCTTTTACTCTTGTTACATCCATTACATATAATAAATTAGGACACATGGCATGTATAAGTTAGATTTATAAAATTTAAAAAAAAAACTATCTTAGGTTTTTATCTTTCCTTTTTTTAGGGCTTAGGAAAGTTGAATTTAAATTTTGCAGAATAATAAAAACTACCATGTATTAAGAATTGAAAGAAATTGATTTAAAATTTAAAATCAGTTTTTTTTATTGTTTATAAGAAAATTATATTTTTGATGTTGTTTTGAAGCAGACAATATTATATGTTTGTTTTAAATCTTGTAATGAATATTTTATATAGTTTAATAATTTTAGAAATACATTTCATAAATATGAAATATTAAAGCAATTTTATTTATAGAATTTCATATTATTGTTTGTGGCTTGGATTCAATTGTTGCCAGGAGATGGATTAATGGAATGCTGGTAATTATTTAGTAGAGCAACATAAACAATAATTATTTTATTTTACCAATAAAAAGTAAATGTACTGATAAAACAATTCTTTGTCATTAAATATTTTAATTAAATTATTTCCAAGACCTGATTTGTTGTAATTGAAATTATCTCTTTCTTTTATTTTCTTGGTAAAAATAACTATATGCTGATCATAAAAAGAGGATAACAAGCAAAAGGGAAAAATATGAAAGTGTTTTAATTTTTTAACATTTAATTACTGCACACATTTTTATTTCTTTATTATTAGGCATATTTTTGTTTGAATTCTTCAATTAAATAGTTGTTGTGGCTTATCCTCCAACTATATGATGAAGCAAATTCTAGAAATTATAACTGATTATAATTTCTGGAATTAAAACTTCAACTTAACAGAAATAATTTTTAAAGTTTTTTGTTAAAAAGTTTTAAAGTTAATTTAATTTATGTTCCTTCTTTTATAAATTAGGTTCTGTAAAGCAGTGAAAACCGCCTGGGTACTCTTTTAATCGTAGCAATTTTTTAGGATATTTTTAATTTAGCTGAAATTATATTTTATAGTTTAACATTTGATGCAATTGTCAATAGAGGTATATTGTTGTGGTCTTGAACCCTACCCCTATTTGTGGTTAAAATAAGCAAATCACAAATCACTGATGCACGTTTTTTTTTTTTTTTAATGAAACCTTTTTTTTTATTAAAGTTTTTTGTTTAACCTTGGTTCTTGAGAATTAATTGAATGTCTTGAATTGGGTTGGTTGGTCCCTTGTCAAAATTAGCTTGTTTCAAACTTTTTTAGGTATTGCATAGTATTTAAACTACTCCTTAAAAAGTTAATTTAATTATAAAATAATAGATTTTAAATTTTTTTTAAAAATATAAAGTGAATAAATTTTATGTGTCATTTAGAATGTAACATATATATAATTTAAAAGTACATTTAATTTGCATGCATTTTTATAAAAATGAATTAAGCTTACATTTGCTATATTTATGAAGATTGGTATCAATGCTGAAGAAAGTGAACAAGATGGCTCTCTTATTCCAATGATTGATGGTGGTACAGAAGGCTTCAAAGGAAATGTCAGAGTAATGTTGCCATCTATGACTGCATGCATAGATTGTACATTAGATTTGTACCCTCCTCAAGTAATTTTCATTATCATATTATATTTGTTAGTAACTGTATATAATACATCAGTCATGATATGATTTATTGTGAGCCTTTTTAGTCATAGCTTGTGTTATGGATAAAGCAAAAATGAAAGATAAACCTAAATGTAAGTGGTTAAAGTATGGAATTTGATTCTAGTCAGTTAAAGACCAAAGAATCTTCAACTTTTTCACCTTTAAATGGCTTTAACTTAGTCTAGCCAATCCTGAGTGGTTGGTTAAAGCCGAAATTTTATGTTACATATATTAATAAAGCAAATATATTACTAGGTAATACATGCAAAACTTTTGACCGGTATTAGTGGCTACTTGTCTTGCTCTATATTGGGATTCATTATCCATCTGTATTTTTTTAAGGTTAAAGGCCATTGCCCAGTTGATAATTTGAATTATAGATATTGGATAATGTTTTTCTCTGAGGTTTGAATGAGACTCTGAGGTTAAACTCTGTTTTAGACATTTAAAGGTGGAAACGTTAGCTATTCTTTGCACTTTAATTGATTAGGATTGGTAAACCTCATCTTTATCTGGTTTAACCTTAGTCTCTCTCTAATTTTTGTTTTATCCCTGACTTATGTATTGTGTTTTAGTATATTTTGTGAGAAATAATTTATCTATTTTTAAATTAAAATCACTGAAGTGTGCTGAAATAGAAAGCACACAATTGCTACATATTTAAACATGTTTAATAAGGAGTTGATTATGACAACATAAAAATTATATATTTTTTAATTATTATTTTTTAATTTTAATTTAATAGCCATACATTATTATATATTTTTTTTAGTCTTTTTTCAAAAATTTATTAAAAAAGACAGATAACTAACAGATATGTTTGATCTACTCAAAATCTCCTATGTAGCAAATAGATTTTGATTAAAAAAAATGTCATAAATTAAAAATTTGTAATGGTAAAAATATTAGAACTTTTATCGAAAAAAATATATAAAAAATTGGTGTTTTATAAATGCTTTAAACACCATACTTTTGAATTTCATGAAATAACATCTGACTCATTATTTATAGATTACATTTCTAAACAAATAAAAAGAACACTAAGGAGTTTACTTTTATTTTAACTAGATTTTTAAGCAAAAATATTTTGAAAATTTTTAATTGTTTAAATTTATAAAATTATATTTTTTTAATCTCTATATGATTTATGTAAAATCAATTTAATCAAAATGTATATATTTTAAATCATTGCAAATGAAAATGTATACCACATTAACGTCTTGTAGAGTTAAATGTGTTAACTATATTTTTTGATTAATAGTTTATATCAATGTGAAACACTCTCATAGGTTACATTTCCACTTTGCACAATTGCTCAAACACCACGACTGCCTGAACACTGCATTGAGTATGTGAAAGTTTTACTTTGGCCAAAAGAAAGAAGTAATTATTTCCATAATCTACTTCTCATTACTAACTAGAATTATTTTTCCAAATAAATTGTTTAATTAGGATTTTCAATATTATTCACAATATTATAACAAAAATTTTTTTTTAATTCAGTGTATTGTGAATTTCTCTGGGACGAAATCATTTCTTATTATTTAGTCAATATTAATTTTCATGTTAAATTATCATCACATTTTCAAGGCAAAAAAAATTTCCTAACTTTTTATGCAAAATTTATCTAAAGTTTTAATGTTAAATACTCTTCATTAAATTTCTATTTAAAATTTATCTTATTAAATTTTATGCAGAATTAATATTAAATTTCTGTGTTAAATTCTTGTAATTAAATTTCAGCATAAAATTCATATTATTAAATTCTAAGCAAAAATTCATACTAATTTTGTATGTTAAAATTAGATTATCAAATGTTTGTGTAAAGTTCCATCTATTAAATTTTATGCGAGATTCATATTGTTTTTTTATCTTAAAATTCCATTTATAAGTTTTAATGTATAATTCACATTATTGAATTTTATGCAAAAGTAATATTCAGTTATTACATTAAAGGCTCTTTATTAAATTTTATATGAATTTTCAACATTAAATTTTTGTATAAATTTAATATTAAGCAATTCTCATGATAAAGTTTTTTATGTAAATTTGTATTATTAAATTGTAGGCAAAATTTTTATTCTAATATTGCGCACAGTTCATATAAATTTAAATATGTATTATATTAATAACTCAAATTCTCAGCAAATAAATTCTAGTTTCTCAAAAATAATCTTATAGTAATCGTCATAAAGAAATTTAATTGCACCAGTCTTATGGATAAGTACTAATTTTTTGTTTTACATCTATATTACTAAATTTTTAAGTAAATTTAAAAAAATTATTCTTTAATCTAATTTTTATTATTAGTTTTTTATGTATCTATATGGTCTATATGTATGCAAAAATTTTTATTTGAGAAATCTTCTTATTTTTAGAAGATGAAGCCATTGATGGTGATGACCCTCAACACGTGAAATGGATTTATGAAAAAGCTCTTGAAAGAGCTGCTGAATATAATATATCTGGGGTCACTTATAGGCTTACTCAAGGTAAAATTTTTAATGTTCTTATTTTATTTTTGAACTAATTCTTGATTATTAATATAGGATTCTTTACAAAACTGTGTTTCTCATTCTTTTTAAAATAAAAATCTTATAGGTGTCATTAAAAATATAATTCCTGCTGTAGCTTCTACTAATGCTGTTATAGCTGCTGCTTGTGCCACAGAGGTTTTTAAATTAGCTACTAGGTAAAATAATATTTTTGGTTTTTGATAATTATTTATTCAGGGGTGATTTTTTTCTGCTTATATCCCGAGGTTTCATATCATCCTTCCAGGTCTAAGGGGCCGTTCAAAAAGTATATACACAAAAATGGAGAAATTTTAACCCCCTCCCCCCTTTGTACATTACCGTACTTAAAGTCTCCCCTTAGAGTATGTACATTTTATTATTTCCCCCCCTTTTTCATAAAAATTAAAACAATTATGTTTTAAATAAAATTAAATATTTATTTAAAATAGTTTATTCATTTAAATTATTTAAACAATAACACCCAACTTTATGTACGTACTTTGTATAATACCTCCCCCCCTCCCCATCATACAAAACGTTACAAAATAGCAAATCCCCTTCCCCCCTTCGGGATGTACATACTTTTTAAACGGCGCCTAAGAACTAGGAGCAGGGCTGGAGAATTTTGCGTATTCCAAGACCATTGTTTCACAGGCTTCGGCAAATAAAAAACATGTAAAAATTAACTTATTTGTGAAGTTGATGAAAATTTCACTGAGTTCCGCAATTTGTAATTCAAATTTCGGATCTATAGCTAAATCTCGTTAAGGAGATGTTTACATGTGTGTGATTCTTCCCCCGATTTTTGGAAATCTGTTATTCGACGAATGTTTGCCATTTTGAATATTAGAGACTGTGCTAGAACAAACTAATGTCGCTAATCATATTCATGTGATTTTAATTTCAAACATTGATTTTCCTATTTACTTGATATAAATGTTATAGATTGTGGTACTTAAACACAATTTGAAAAGGGTACATAGCAGTTTGTATGCACAAGGTTTAAAAATCATGTATAGCGATTTGTATTTGCACATTTTCAAAATCAATATCATGATTCGTAGTCGCACGTTTTTAAAATTCAATGTCAGAATTCATATTCGTGCATTTTTAATATCTAATATTGAAATTTTTATGCACACATTTGTAATATCACGCCTTTGCAATACTTTCGCATTTGTTCACATGTAAGGGAAGGTTTTCAGTCTTCCTACCGTATGCAAATTTGGATGAATAAAAACGAAGTAAATTGGAGACATCACAGCATTTAATATATACAGTTATTTACAAGCTACTGTAAAATATATGCATCCATTAATACTTTTATTTCCCAAAGTCTGGAACGTCAAGATAATAATTATTATTGAGTTGCCTTAGCAGCGAGCTGTTTTTATTTTTTATAAAACTGAATTTAAATGTGTGTTATTTTATTGCTCTTGCACACCACGCACATACCAATTAATTGAAAATTTTTTGCCATTTTTTTATATTTCCCTTTTTGAAATAAAAAAAAATTACAAATAATCTATGTGACATTTGACATAGTTTGATCATGTTATTTTTTATGCATAAAACTCCAAAAACAAATGAACTTATTTTATGATTATAAATTATAACAAAATTCCAATCAAAATTAATCTAAGTAGCATTTATAATTTGTGACATAAAACCACTTTTCTTTTAGCTCTTACACACCTCTAAATAACTATATGGTTTTCAATGACATTGATGGCATCTATACTTATACATTTGAGGCGGAGAAAAAAGTAAGCATTTCAATATATTTTTTCTGTCTCTTGACCTAAATCTTCCTTTCATAATTTTGCTAGTATATTTATCATTAGTGTGGTTTTTGAAGTTTATAGGGTTGGAGCTTATCATACTGTGCTATTCTAATTTAGTAGGATCTTGTGTATTATTGTTTACTATTTTTTAAAATTTATTATCCTGTAAATGCATGACAATCAAATGCATTAGCATGCTTTATTTCTTCTATATGTCATTAAAAAAATAATTGTCATTTTATGCATTGTCAAAGAACAGAAAAATCAAATTATGCATTCATTAAAAAACTTATCTTTGACTTTCATCAGAATGATATTAAAGTTTTAACTGTATCGGTTTGTGGATTATATTATCTATTGCTAGTAACATCTATTTATTCACTCTTCTCAATATTATTCTCTGTCAATATGTTTTTTGTTTGAATTATTTTTTAAAATTAGAGGCTAAAAATTAAAAGTGGTATTCTTTTATTATGTTATAAAGTATGTGCATACTTTATGTTACATTATTTATATGATAAATATATTAAGTCACCGTTTTACTGCTAGTAAACAGCCAATAAGGTGTATTTACTTTCGTAATAATTTTTTATGCTATAGTTTTTGTGTAAAACTGTGTGCTTACAACATATGCAATTAAAACAATGAATATGAAATAAACAAATAACTATTTAAAATTCTGAAGCTGTCTTAAGAATCAACTTTCATACTATTACTAAATACACAAATCACTCTAATTCTTTGCCAAAAAAATATTTAAGAAGTTGTATGTGTAACCAAATGTTAAATAAGAATTTAAAGCACAAGTTAGGGGATTAAGTTACATTTGTAGCTAAACGAATTATTAGGTTTTAGTTTTATCCTGATCAAATCAGGAACTAAGTTTGTGGAACTAAATTTGTGTTAATATAATAAAAAATTGTTGATCTTTTGATTAAAATAAAAATGATTGTGAAAGAATTATAGGAATTGGTGAACAGGGGCAAAGCCCCCAGTATTTTCATATTGCTATTTTTGTGCAAGAATAGACTTTAAAAAAAATTTACAGCAATTTTATCGAATAGTCTTTAAAATCAAGTTTTCCTAAAGGTTCACTTTGTATGATTAAACCAAATTATTTTAGTAGCTTTTTTTTTCTTATAAAGAAATTGCATTGTGTTGTTAATTTTTTCTAATAATTAAATTTATTTCTTCTAGTTAAAAAAAAATATTTCTTTTGGCAATCTTTATTTTCACAATCTCATATTTTAATTAATGTTTCCTAAACCATATATTTGATGTGAAAAAATTTCTTGCAAATTAACCAAATGAGTTATGAAAGATAAATTAAATGTCAAGTTCCAGCAAATTTTTGGAGAATAAAATAGTGCTCTCTAAATATAACTATTTAATGCACATTTTATTAGATATTTGTATTTTTAAAAATATTATTTAGGAATTTTTTACGAAGTAGTGCAAATTATTTACATTGTTGTATTTTTATAGGATAATTGTTTGGCCTGTAGTCAAATAGTGCATACATTAACATTCTCTGAGCTTGATAAATTGCAAGATGTAATTGACTTTCTCATTGAAAATGCTGAATAGTAAGCTCTCTTTATAATATCATTTTTTTATTAGTATTTAAAATCAGTAATATGATAAGTTTTTAAATTTTAGTGTTAAATGCCAGGTTTTCTATAGAGGTCCAGCATTTATTGTGTATTGAATGTTTAAGCAGGAAATTTTTACCAAATGCTAAAACTGCTTTTTAACAATTTAAAAAAAAAAAAAAAAAAAACATAAATATTGTAATTTACAAATTATTTTTACTATGCTTCCAATATAATTTACACTTATTAATTTGAAAATATTAATTATTTCTTCTTGATCATGTTTATCAAGTTTTCTTGTATATATGAAATATTGGTTGGTTTCGAAAGCTTTCATACTTAATTAATATCTTTTCTAAATTAAAGGAATGATAATTGTCATTACAAGTCCCAGGTGTCATCATTTTCAGTGTGTGTAATAAATTCTAAAGTATTAGCAAGGTTTCACTTTTTGGATTTGTTCATAAATTAATATAAATATTTTGGTTCTTTCAACAACATCTGAAAATTCAATTAACTTTTAATGAATATTTATCTAGTTGGTGCAACTGGGAATGATGTGGGATACATATAAGAATTGTAATGTTTAAAGACACCTGTACCTAATTTTATTGAGGGAAAAAGAAATTGTTGATTTATCCTGTCATAAGATTGCCCAAATTTGACTGTTTTTTCTGTCCTTGAAATGAAGTTATGCAATTCTTTTTTTTAAAAGAAGGTGCTGGATTTATATACATGGTGTGTAGTGGTTTTAAAAAGTGCTTATTTGCGACTTCGTTTTTTAAAAGCCCTTAAAGGTTTTTTTTATTGGATGCTTTTAAAAAGTGATTAATTTTCCCTTTTTGATGAAGAGATTTTTTCTTTACCCTGTTGCTTTTTGCCACATATTATGCACACTGTTTTCACATTGTTCTATTCAATGTTTTTACAATTCATTCAACCACAATCCATTTCCGCCTACCGTCGATACATAGCGTATGAAAGCGCCTAACATTTTACATGTTTGATGAAATACTTGAGAGTTCGCATGTGCCTCTACTGAACTGGGTGGTTCGGTGTGGTTCTTGCACTCTCATGTGCAACTTTGTTGCATTTTGAAAGGTATTCTCAATTTCTGGCTTCATTTTCCACCTTCTGTAATTGAACCAAAAGATCTCTCAATCTTTTTATGGTGACTAATATAATCAAGAAAAAAGTTCTTTGTCAGAAACTAATTATTTTATCATGATCATGTAAAGTCTTAAAAATTATTTTGCATTTTGTTAATGTATATGGTGCTTAAAAATATTTTTAGTGCTTAAAAAGTACTTAAAGGATGCTTATTTTTGTTGAAAGATTTGACTACACAGCCTGATGTATTAAAACCAAAATGGTCCATTATGTAACATTTGTAGTTAACTACTACTACTTAAATACGAATGTTGTTCACTATATAAAATTTTTTTTATTGAAATTTTACTACAACATACTTAAAAATTTAATAGAAATTTATTTTGAGAATAAATGCAGAACGTGATCTAAAGCTCGAGCTGTCTGCTTTTAACTTCTTTATATCAGGACAGCTGCAAATATTCAGTGAAGAGTATTTTTGTTTAACTTATGCTTTACATAGAACCAGTTGGTTTGTTGGATTAATTTTATATTAGCTACAAATACCAAGATGTTTTATGATTATGTTTTTGCTTCTTGTTATCAACTATTGTGCATTATGGAAAATAAATGTTTTGTCAAATTTTAATGATCCTTGTACTATTACACTGGTTTACCAATTTCTTTTTGGATTTTTAAAAAAATTGCCGAGCAAAACAGGTGGAGAACCACTGCTGTAAACCAATACAAAATTTACTTGGTGTGAACATTTAAACTGTTTTTGTACTAAAATGTTACACTGAGAAGACCCCTTCATAAAACTATTCTTTTTAGTTTTTCATTTCATATCAGTCTATTATAAGAAAATTTCACCTGCCCTAAACTTTAATTTCAAGCAAAAATCCAGTTCTGGGATTTAAGCATGGCTCTAACTTGTATTTTTATTTTCAGCCAAATGAAGTCTCCTGGGTTAACAACTTCCATAGACGGAAAACATAAAACTTTGTATATGCAATCCATTCAGTCTATTGAAGTTGCTACAAGACCCAATTTAAAGAAAACCTTAAAAGGTAACTTTGACATAATTTATCTTCCTTTATTGAAGTTTCTTTACATTATCTATTTTTTGCTCTTCATTTTGTTTATTATATTAATGATCTACTTATCCCCTCACTTTACTTATTTTTTTAATTCATTTTTTTTAAAACTAGAGACTCTTGACTCCTGCTGTATAGATAAAAATGTGTCCATCTTGTTCAATTTTGTTTATTTTATGACTTATACACAAAATGTTCTCTCCTTAAGTTTCATATTTCCATATTTTCTTAACACATTTTATTGTTTTGTTTTATGGTTATAAATTATTTTTCTACAATTTTTTTCTACTGCTCCTTTTTATGACTATTTGAAGATATAATTTAATGTCCTACTTATTATTGATATTATTTAATGTCCCTCTATGATATCTAACATTTAGTTTCCTTTCATTCACTAGTAAAATTTTCATTCTGTGATGTATCTAAGTTAACTGTTAACCAAAACATAAATATTTTCCTCATGAAGGTGTAATCTTTTCTTTGATAAACAAAACCCAGTTCTGAAGCATGCAAAGAGTTTTTTCCCCTTCCTCAAACATACACAAAACAGAGTTCGTTATGTGATAGAACTATTTGAACCTCTTTCCTTGCTTTGGATAAAACCTTAATAAGATGCAAAAATAAACATTTAAACGGAAGCAGTTAAAATGCTCCGCCCCATTCGATTTGTGTATTGTCTTTCCTTGATGATTGCGCTGCTCAGATAGTGCAGTTCTTATAGAGAGAATCTTTCAAGGATTTTAATGCTTGTACAAATATTAATTTATGTATGTAATAGTTACATCTAGTGAGTCAAAAGCTATCCTGAAGAGTATGTGCAATAGACTATTTCCATAAGCTTCTGGAAACTGGTAATGGTTATAAGACTGATATTTTTGCTATGTATGTCTATTGCTCAAAGTTTGATAGGATAGTTTTTGTTAGTGATCCAAAGATATTTTTGTCTTCTACTCAATCTCATCAAGCTTAAAAAATAGCAAATTGAAAATTCTAAGACAAAGCTTATTCATGACCATAAAGAAACTAAGTATATTCTCATGAAATTTATCAAAATTTTTATATTTTTTTATTGTTGTTAAAAATTTTGAAACCTCTTCAAAGTTTAAAGTCGATGTTAAAAATAACGTTTTCATCCATAAACCTGTACAAAAAGCAAAGTGTTGTAAAATATGAAACAAAATATGGATTTACTCTCTGTATTGTTTAAGCTAATATTTTTCTTAAAACAAAATTCCTCCTTACACCCCAGATATATGTAACCATGCAACTTATTTTAATACTTCATGTTGTTCATGTGATTCAGATTTTATTTTTAAATTTGGAATTTATTGTAATTCCAAATTATATATAAAAATTATAAATAATTATTAATATATTATATTAATAATTCTTAGATTTGGGGATTGTTGATGGCCAGCAAATTGTAGTAGCTGATTCTACTACTCCCACCTCTGTGATTTTTAAGTTAAACCTTACCTCCAAGATGGAAAGTTAGTTCTTCACATTTAAATATTCTGTGCAATTTATGTATTTTTCATGTTGTTTGTAATAAATGCTTCAAGTATTTGAAAAAAAAAATCTTTTTTTTCTTTTTGTTGAACATTGTTTCATTGTATGCAAAACATGATGGTATTTATATAAAACTCATTAAATTAATTTATTTTTAATCAGTCAGAAGAAACAAAACATTTTGTCAAGAAGTAGCAGTTGACTTTTTACAAAAAAATTTTAAATCTTCATTTTTTTAAATAACTTTAAAATCCAGGCTTAAAATACCAGATTAATATTAAATATTTTTATTTTATTTAAAAGTTTGATAAGTAGATTTTTTCTACAGTTAGATAGCATTTTCCTCTGCAAAATATCAAATATATTAAAAAAAAAGTATAACTTAAAAATTATAACGTTTTTATATTTGATGTTAGTATTAATTAGGATTTAAAAATTATAACCTAAAAGAATTTTTTAGAATACAAAAATAGAAAAAAACAGTTACCTGAGTTAACTTATCCCAGCTTTCCGAAATTTTATGTTTTTATTTCAATGGTTTCAAAAGTCGGATCATTTATAAAATACCGCATGAAGTTATCTGTTCTTATAGCCTTGAACAACCATTGGTAAGAGATATTGGGTTAATTTTCTAAACTAAAACAAAACATAGAACTAATTATAAAACAAATGAAAATTAAAAATTTCATTAAAAAGATTCCAAATATAAGTTCATTTTTAATTACCATTGATAATAAAAAGAAGTTTTGTGTTTATTTTCAATTAATTATAAAGTCTGATTTATAAAAAATATGACTAATTTGAATCGCGGTATGACAGCATCCCTCTTAAAGATATTTTGCTTTTTGCCATTCAAAATAAAAATTCTAATCCATTTAATATTCTATTAGTATTATTATCAGTAACAATATATTTTTAACTCTCTCAAATTATTTATTTGTTTATTTTTCCTTTTTAACAAAATAGAAAGATTAAAAAAAAATTATGTATTCAATTACACATCATTGTTCGATTATCTTATTTTCACAATAGACGGTCAGTATCACTCCAATTATATGAACTGATTGAGAACAAAGCCTGATTTTAATAATCTAATTGAATAGGTAATTAACTAAATCGATAAGAAATTATTTCTTTGAAGTAAATGAAATTCTTTATTGTATATTAATTTAATTATAGGTATGACTGATTACAAGCTAGTGGTTTTCTATTTTAAGCCTCTACGTTTTGAGCCCCTGGGTGAAAGTGTACAGAAATTTTCCTGCTAGGCACTATTTTCCCATTCAATAACATAGAGAAGCCGCTTATTTATTATTTTATTTTAATGCAGAAAAGCCTGCATTAAAAAAATTTGTGGGGAAAAAAAGCAGAACTAATGCTCAGACAGTTAAAATATCAAGTTAAAACCCTATATTTAGAAAAAAATCATTTTTCAAATTTGTAAAAACACTTAACTTAAATGTTTGCTTAATTTAAAAATGTTAAATTGTTAATTGAGTGTAATTTTTTTTACTATATTGAATAAAAAAAATTTTAATAAAAAGAAATCAATAATATATGGAAAATGATGATTTTTCTTAACAAATTATTATATTGAAGTATTTTATGACTTTTTGAAAATTGTTAATGAAGAATTTCTAATACAGTTTGCAGGAAGGAGAAAATTATTTTTTTCTAAACTCTTGCAACCTGATGGCACTTCTGACAAAAACATTGCACATGATTTCTATGAATTTTAAAATTTTTGTATCATTTCATTTAGTTACCTCTTTATTCTGTGATTATTAAATGTCATCTGACTTGCAAATTCAATTTGTATTCTAACAATTTGAACATATTATTTCTATAAGCATATAGTGCCTTATAGTATTTAGGACTTACATATAAATTTTTATACTTTTACTTTAAGAAAATTGCTTTAAGTACTCAGACTGCAAGGAGTTTATTTATGACCTAAAGAATAATCCAAAATAATAATAATTATTATTATTATTCTGAAGTAAAATTGTTTGAAATGAAATGTTTAATCCTGGTAGAAGTAGTTTTGAGCCTCTTAGATCTAATTTGAAGTTGAGCTTCTTGATAATATTTTTTTTTTTTTAACTTCGCCAAATGAAAGTTTAGTTGACAATTGTGCAATAATACCGAAATTTAAGTTTATAATTTTTACAATTAAAATATCTAATATGCATGTACGATTTGCAATGAGTTGGAGGTTAAGACACTGAATTGTTCTTGTGGAGGACTGAGACTCGATCTTCTATGGTAACTTAAAACCCACTCAGGAGCTGCTTGTCAATTAGGTAAAGACAACCTGTGAGTAATACTGACCACATTGCCGCAATCATGCTTTTGGTATCAAAATTGCAGTGTTTTAACCTCTTTGATCTTCATGGCACACAACAGGCTGTTGGGAATATTTTAAGTTCATAGCTTCATATAATTTAAAACATCATGATTATGTAATTATTTATTTACTTGGTAAATTGTAGGTTTTGAAATAAAATTTCTGACAGTAAAAATAACTAATTATTTTCTACTCCTACATCAAATACTTGTGTTGCCAATTGATGTTTTGCATTTCATTATTAAAAGAATATTTTTATAAATAATAATAATAGAGAGAATATTTTAAATGTTTTTTAATATAATGCCTTCACATATTTTCATGAAGTTTAAATACTTAATTCTTTATGGAATGAGAAGTTTTGTTTTGACAATAGACTACTCCTTTTATGGTTGTGAAATTTGCAGGTGTTACTCTCCTGAAAGGAAAAGCAGTGTGATTAAATTACAAAAATTGAAATTGGCAAATAAATTATGTAGTTAAGCATAAACAGTATTTGTAATATTATCCAATTAGTTGCATAATAGTAAGAAAATACAGAAAAACATGCTTAAAAATAACATCATTTCTTAATGTGTCTTTAATAGCATTGAAGTACTTGCTGGTTTTTTTTTTTTTTTTTTTTTTTAAATATTATAATATTCAAGTTTTCATTAACATTTTTGGAAGATTTGTAATTTCAGTGTTACTGTTTAGTATGATTATCATATGAGATGATATAGCAAAATACATCTGGATATAGTTTGTATCTTTAAAATGTTGCACTAAAATAAATTTAAGTAAAATGAATTGCATCGCTAAAGAGCTTTTATAATGAGTGTTTCAGAAAAAGTCTTTAAATGGAATCCTCCCCCCTCAAAAAAATGCCAACACGAGTCTAATTCTTGTTCATAAATGTTTAATATATCACAGCTCTAGAACAAAAGAGCACCAAGCTATTGATAAGATAGAGGCAAGGAAGCCATTGAGGAGCTAAGATAACTGGTTGCCTGGGAGTCGCGAAGTTAGGGATGTTCTTAAAATCAATTTTCATCTGTGAAGAGCTTTTATTGCTTTTTTGAAAGAAAGGTGTCGATTAGCAATTATTTAATTTTTGTAAACAACTTTTCTATGCAATTATTTTTTTCCTTATTAATAAAAAATGATGTAAAAAATTTAATTTTTGGGGTACTAAGAGAAAAATATTTTTTTTCTCAAAAATAATGTGTATCATATGTTCTGATGTTACGGTTAAACCATGAATCAATTATCCTAAAAGTGTACAACAACTGTAAAAAAATTTATTTTGTGTATAAAATTCTTGCAACTAAATTCTATTGATTGAAATTGTATAACTCAAGGCAATAAAATTATAGTATTTTTTAATAACTTTTAATTTGCATAATCAAATGCATTTATTTTTCCATATTTATAGACATGAATGAAATGAAAAAAAAAAAAACTAATGATTTTTAGAATTAACGCTACTCGGGCAATTAGCACTAGCTTCAAATAAAAACAATAATTTTGTAGCTTCTCAACATTTTCTTTTAAAAAAAATCTCAGTAGATATACTATCATTACTGAAAGAAAAAAATTATCTACTTATATAATCTTACCTTTCAACATTTTTCGTTATGATAGATTTTATAGGATAAGGCTTTGGTCCTGGTACATATCGAAACATTTTATTCTCAGCATTAACATAGTTTTTTACTCCTCTCAAACTTCTCTCACCCATTTTAGCATATGGATCACCAACATATTCAGGAAATTTGTTCAAACAACCGGCTTTCATTCCGCCATCCTAAAAAAATTTCAAACAACGATTTGCTAACATTTTGATACATGCAATTTCTTCTTACATTAGTAATTCTCATTCAAAAACACTTGCGTACGCCAAATTTATAAAAATATGCATTTTTTAACCAATATGGTAATAACCACTCTAGAGTTCACTAATAGATCAAGTTTATTTAACTATGATTTCTTTTCTATTGAAAGTTTTAGTATGAATACTATTCCCAAATCGTCATTATTAAGTTTGTTTCTAAAAAGATTACTCAAGGTACAAAATTGTTTTCTGAACCAGCTGTTTAATTAATTATACAGCCATATCAGTGGTCAGAAGTAGCACACTGCAAATGGTGAAACTACAGTAGTCGCTACTTGTTTTCCTAGTTTGTAGTGTAGTGTGCCACTTAAAAAAATAAAAAAAACGTTGTGTGGTGTGTAGTGCGATACATAAAGAACAGTAGTTTGTAGTAATTCCTGGCAACTACTTTTGACGCTAGTTTGGAGAAAAAAACACGGTTTTAACTCCAACTAATTTTTTGAATTTGATGGGTGTAAATCTTTGCTGGTCTATCAAAAAATTGTTTTCTAAACCAACTGTTTTATGAGTTGCATGGCCATAAAGTAAATAATTTGCAACTTGCATTAAAGGATTTTATTTTATTTATTATTTATTTTGGGTAAAAAATAAAACATAATTGAACAAACAACTGAAATGTTTAATACGTGCATAAAGTCTAAGTGCATAAGATGGTTAATAAATACAGATCACATAACGTGAAAAATTGTTGGCTACCATTAAAGGTTCTAAAAATGAAATATATTTTGCCATTTTTAATTAAAAACAAAACTAAAACGTTTAAGATACTCTATGTCGAGGGGCATAAGATGGTTAATAAATAAAGATCACACAATAATTTCAATTTCAATTGTTAAATTAAATTTCTATCGTTCACTAGCATTAAAGGTTTAAAAATGAAACATATTTTGCCATTTTTAATTGAAAACTAAAATGTTCACCATATCTATATCTAGGTGCATTAGCAACATTTCTAACTGAAAAATAAATTTTATAGATAATCTCATGGAATTTAAAAAATGCAATCGTTGGATATTTATGTTTAAAATAGATGTTATTTATCACACTATAGTTTTTGAACACCATATGATCTACTAATAATTTTAATTTAACATTTCTGAATAAGTGTTTTTTTTTTAAAACCTAGTTACAATTTTTCAAAAATTTCCGAAAATTATTATTAATTGTTTTTTTACGAAAATAGTTACATTTTCGGTTTGAAATGTAGATTTGTATTAACCAATCTTACACAACATTTTGCTTAAACACAGTTAGTGGAGAAAATTGTACCAAAAGAGTAGGAATGTGTTTTTAAGAAAAAAAAGAGAATGGGTGGCATTATTTGTTTCAAAATTTCTATTATTTTATTAATGCCCTTAATTGGTGATCCTCATTTTACATATTCTGCTATTATGATGGCTGTTCATTTTTATATTATTAATTACACTAATTCCTTTCTAGATATTTTTTTTTAAAAACTTAGTTGTTGTTGTTGTTTCTAATGTCACTTAACACACGGGCAAGCCTGCTTGGTGAAACCGAGCAAATTTAAGGCATAGTGTGCGTTTCTTGTTTTTCAGTGGCGCCATCTATGGCCAAGAATTCGACTTCTGCCACACCATACGTCGCACCTGTTTATAGGGCGGACCCATTCATACATCCATTCATCCATCCACAGATCGTAATTTTGACCTGAATCAGAGAACGATCGATCTCCAATCCAGTATCCCCAGAGGTATTGATTTGTTATAGGAACATGGAGGACTTTTGTGAATCGACAGATTTAACGTGCATCAGTCACTTTATTACTTGCGGAGTCTGCGGCCGGCGGGGTTCGAAATCACGAACTCTCGGACATCGGCCCCGCGACCTACTGACCAGGTTATCCCGGCCTTTAAAATTTAGTATGTATTAATACAGACTTCCGCTTTACTACTTCCGATTGATTTTTACGCCTAAACTTGAAAAAGCAGGCTATCCTATATTATTATATTTATAGTGTTTACAAAATAACGTAAATTGCGATAGCATGTCTTCGGATCATCCTCAGGGATGTTTCCAAAACCGTCGCCAATAGCCCATTGTGAGGCTCTAGTGCGACGTAAATGAACAACAACAACTACAAAATAACGTGTTCTTTCAATTTAAATTTCAATGAAATAAACAACAAATGTGTGCGAAAAACTCCGCAAGCATGCTATGATGCAACCCAAAAAATTAGAAATGTGATATTTTGCAAAATCTATAGCCAAATAAGGGGTAACACTCAAAACATGGTCAACTTTACATTCAATTTATGTTTTGATATTAATTTTCAACAATTTATTTTAGGCTCACAACCAGTTAAAATTTGTAAATTACGGGGAACTCTTGTGAATGGTAAAATTAGGCTTAAATTTAAACATAAATTACAATAATAAAACTTTCTAAGAATATTAAGCCTGTTCACGCATCGCCTCGTAAGCATACCATAAGCGGAGGGATACATCGGAATTTTTTAAAATTTCTTTCGGTTTTAGGAAGTTTTTTATTGTTTACATTCAGTCAACCATAAGTATAGTTTGTCTAACAAGGGAAACTAGGGAAGTGTGACTCGCCAATTTTGAAATAAACTAGTCGGATGTATGCGTTATGAGGAATAATTTTAGGGGGCAACATTCGTTTCGGCCCATAGAAGGTCCTGTGAGAGATAAAAAATAGTTCAATTTATAGAAAAATCGGTATTTTATTATTTCAATGCAGACTATTAGTTATTGTAATTGTCTCATACTCCAATTAATTTTGTGGTTCTTTCACGTACTATATAATGCATATTTATTGCCAAAATTGATTTCGAAAATTTTATATATCGGTAGTTTTTCAGAAAAACCTGTTAGGTTAATTTAAAAAAAATAAAAATAAAAAAATTTCTTCAAAAAGCTTTCTAAATTAATTGGAATATGTAATTGCAAATCAATTAATAATTAATTAACAATTAATTAATAATTAATTTTCTAATTGATTTATTAATTAGCAAATTAATTAATTATCCAATTAATTACAAATTAATTGGATTATGAGACAATTGCAATAACCATTAGTCTGCATTGAAGTAATAAAATACCGATTTTTCTACATGTTAAATTATTTTTTATCTCTCACAGGACCTTCTATGGGCCAAAACGAATGTTAATTAATTTATTAATTAGCAAATTAATTAATTATCCAATTAATTACAAATTAATTGGAGTATGAGATAATTACAATAACTAATAGCCTGCATTGAAGTAATAAAATATCGCTTTTTCTATCTATTGAATTATTTTTTATCTCTCATAGGACCTTCTATGGGCCGAAACGAATGTTGCCCCCTAAAATTATTCCTCATAAGGCATACATCCCACTAGTTTATTTCAAAATTGGCGAGTCACACTTCCCTAGTTTCCCTTGTAAGCTAAGAATTCCTCCCGCCACAAAGTCTGAGGTCGTCTGGTGCTATGGAAACAAGAATGGCACATTTTTGCATAATATACCTTTTTTGCTGGGCCAGTTGGCAAGAATGGTTTCTCGATTTCGAAGGTTTCTGTCTCTTCCTCTTCAGGTAACTCAACATCTTCATCTGTACGGAATGGGTTCGGATCAAAGTATCCTTGTTGAAAGATACCAACTTTGTAAGGTTCAAACTCCTGGGGTTCAGGTTTCTCTGGCTCTTCCTGAAAATTAAAATATTAATTTATTTTTAAAGAAAAATTATTTTTTGTAATATGTTCTTCTAAACGACTACTTATTGATACGAGATCTTACATTGCAGAAAAAGTTGTATTCTCGAAAAAATTGTCGTATGAAATTTTTACAATGTATACGGTTAAGAAAAATTGTTTTCTTACCGGTTTTTCTTTTAATTCTTCGTATTCACCCTCACGAAAATATGGAGGAACTTTTCCTATCGTCACATTCGGGTAACTGAAAGATGTCAACGTAAAATAAAGTACTCAGTTAAATTGATTAGAAAATTAAAAAAATAAATTCCTTTATACTAGTTTAGCTGTCATTGAATGTTATATGTTTCTACATATGAAGTTTAGTTTCATTATAGTGACCTCTCTCTATTCGAATTACTTTTCTGCATTTAATGTTAACTGATAGGTAGGTATTTTTTTTACGTCGCACTAGAGCCGCACTGGGCTATTTTATATTTCATAACCGTCGTTGAACAGCCGGCTCAATTTTATGGTTTTATGACTAATAATGTTCTACTCCGTAGCCTTGTAATTTTGAACCCAATCCAAAAGACAAGGGAACTCCTGGATCGAGTATTGGGAGAAATTTGCCTTTGTGGAGGACTCTTTGATGGAGCTAACCCGCATTTGCGTTACATGGAGAAGAAGAACACGAGAACCTCCCACGGTTAGCTAAACGGCAAGAGGACTCTAACCCATGATCCGTCTACCACTGAGGATATTTCACGTCAGCACTGTGGTCGGTGAAAGCCGGATGCGGAATCCGTATCGACTGGGATTCGAACCCGGTTCGCCTCATTGGAAGGTGAACGCTCTATCCCCTGAGCCATCGCGGCTCAAAAATTATCGACGAGGATGGGATTCGAACCCACGCGGGCAGAGCCCAATGAATTCGTACTGGACTATTGGCGACAGTCTGAGAAGCATCCCTGAGGATGATCCAAAGACATGCCATCGCAATTTTGATCCTCTGCGGAGGGGATGGCACCCCCGCTTCGGTAGCCCAACGACCTGCACGCGAAGTCGAGCACTTTACGGTAGCACAGTTTAACGAGGACCCATACCGCACACCCTCGGTCCCTGCGCAGACTGATCCAAGTGGGTCACCCACCCGCACACTGACAGCAGCCAGTGATGCTTGACTTCGGTGATCTGCTGGGAACCGTGTCTTAACGATCAGTCCACTGCGGGACGGATGGAATAACATAAACGATGGAATAACATAATTTAGCATTTGGCAATTCGTTCGATAATTATTAACTATTAAAGCTATGGAAAAAAAACACACCATAAGGACCGATTTACAGACAACAGGAATGCAACTACAGAGATGAAATTTAGCATACTGAAAGGGCCATATTTGTTTATAAGCTTAACACAGTTTTTTTAATCGAAATTCCAATTTGTTTTAAAGTTAATGAAGTTTTAAGTGATTTTTTTTTTAATTTTTTGCCTTGCGAATTATTATCCATTGTTGTAGAAAAATGTATCTCGCGATTTTATTAGCTCGCGACATCAAAAGTTATTTAAAAAAATAAATAAACAAATAATAAGAGAGAGATTAGGTACATCTTAACATTTATATCGAAATTTTTAAAAGTGTAAAGACTGAAGAGAAACAATGTTATATGATATAAGGTTATCGTTATATATTGTTTATAAGTAAAACTTCTCATTTATAACTTCTTGTGTTGTGCAGCACATTCTATATTTCTGAGTTTAATTTTTGTTCAAGTACAGTTGATTATTTTTCAAATCCTGTATCCTTTAATTTCGTTACGATTAAAATATTAATAAAATGTGCTTACATGAAATTATTATATATTTTGCAAACAAAATTATCTTTTTTTATCGACTTTTAAAGAAAGAAAAGAACAATGATGACTGAGAAGCACCCTCGATGGTTGGTGAGCGAGGTCGCCTTGCGTAAAAACACCAAGATTTAAAATGAAAATTTTGAAAATGCACCACTAAGTAGATTCGTTCGGCATAAAAAATAAGCGTGTTCTCTTTTAGCTTTAGATTATGCATTACATACATTTCTGCCAATAAAATAAAACGAACAGCTTTCATCTGAAAAACTTCTATATTTAAAATTATTTTACAACAATAATTTAATGAGAGATTGTACACGTGGGAGCCTTATATTTAGCAATTATCGTTTTTCTTAAAGTAAATAGTAGAAAAATATTTATCTTACGATTTTACATACATTTTGACATGGAAAAAAATAGTCTTAAAAGGATCGTTTTTTTTTTAATTTTTTTTTTTAAAAATATCTAATAACATACAATTGGGTTTTTCGTAGGTAAATAGTTAAAAAGATTGGTACCCATATCCAGTTCCTTTCTTTGGAGGATTTGTATAAAAATTCTTTTTTGGCGGTGAACCCTTCTCTACTTCTCTTGGATGAGAGCTAAAATATTCCAATGTTTTGCCTTGGAATGTTCCATAGTTCGTTCCTTTGCCATTTCTGTATCAAAAATAAATTTTTAATTCATTTAAAATGAGTTTATCAATATTTAAATAAATTTCAATTCAAAATGAAGCTGAGCCTGGTTATGGTGTAATGTGGTTCGCTTAGAAATTTAGGATATTGCATATTAATAACAGAACAGAAGCTTTTAAATAAATCTTTAACTACTTTTTAAACTAACTATTTTATCAGTTTTACTAGACTGAAATTTGCAATTAAACTTTAAAGTTCTGAAAAAATATATAAATCAATGCATGCGTTACTTTCTCCAACGGAGGGCTAAGTATGTGTGTAATAAATAATTTGAGGTATTTATAAAAATGACGTCACAAATAAAGAATACATCATTGCCTTTGAAGAAGTAAGTTTTATCCAGCTTGCCGTACTAATTTAATACCCAACTTAGAGGACAAAGAAACTTTTGAGTTAAGATCTGCGTATGAGTGCTTTTTTGAAAAACTTTTTGAATGTTACTTACTCATAATTAAACAGATGCAATTTTAACATTTCCCCCAACGATTTGCTTATTGCTGAAAAGAATGCGGTATACGGCCCAGTGACGCTATTATAGTCATGGCATGGCTGGGATTCAAACTTGGTCCATTTGTATCGTGTGTAGGAAGCGAATCTTATATGTCTTAAGCCTTGACTTTATGTAAAAGAATTTTATAGTATTTACCTATCCAAAATCCGGAATAGAAAAAAAAGATTTCTATAAAAAAATAGAAACGACCTAATTACCCGAACTTTTGTGACAAATATTTTTGATTTAAACTTTATAAATGATTTTATGAGACTATAATTTACATTATTAACAGCATTCTTATGGATGGCTGACTGAATGTAAAACCGGAAGAAATTTAGAAAACTTCCGGTGTATCCCTCCGCCTGTGTTATGCTTACCAGACGATGTGTGAACAGGCTTTAATATTCTAGAAAGTTTTATTATTGTGATTTTACCAGTAATTTTACCATTCATTAGAGTTTTTCGTAATTTTATAAATTCTAACAGGTCGTTAGCCTAAAACAAATGTAACAAAATTAATATCACAGCATAAATAAAGTGTAAGGCTTGCCATGTTTTATCATAATAAACAAATCTTGCGAAGTCTTCCGAATTCATTTGCTGTTTGTTACGTTGAAAGTTAAATAGAAAGAACAGCGTTATATTGAAAACACTACTAGTATATTAATATTGGATGCCTCGTTTATTCAAGCTTAGGTGTAAAAATCAGTCGGAAGTAGTAACACGGAAGTCTTACGGTGAATTTTGTCCCCCATCTACGCTTATCTTTACACGGTCAAGGCTGAACTAGATCCGTAACTTAACGATCAACTAACTTTCCGTAACTTAGCGATCAAGTTCAGCCTTGACACGGTCAACCATCCATTGCTTACAAAAAACTGATTGAAAAAAATAAATAAATACGTCATAAAGCTTACTGCGTTTTTGTTGGTGAGGTTGATTTGAACGCGGGTCCAATATTCAATTTCGCTTTTTCCAATCTTTGTAGCCTCCGATTGCGAATTGGGTCTGCATAACCTTCTCCTTCGAATACTCTCAGAAACTCTTTGTCGAAATATCCGGATTGTGTTCCATTTTTTGATTTTGTGCTACTTGTCGACATCTGTTTCCCCTTTGGTGGAGCTCTACTCATGATATCAGAAACTAATGGAAAAGTATTTTAAAGAAAAAAAATTATACATACAGGGTGTTCCGAAAAGACCGTCTTTAATGTATATTTTTAGAATCATTATAAGTATGAAGATTAAAAAAATATACTCAGATAGTCGAATGACGAATTAAGTGGAGAAAACTCAAAAGCAATATCGAAGTCTGACAAATTGTGTTTAAAAAAGGCGGTTTTACAGAACATCAGTACCTGCTTGATTGCAGGTTGAAACTTTAAGATATTTTGTATATCCGTCTTTCCCAATGGTAATCGGCCTTTTCTAACGGCGTCGATAACGTCTTTGTTTCTTTCTCCTTTAAATATTCCTCCACCCCCTAATGTGTTTATTATTTTTTTAAAACTTGTAATATAAATTGGTCATTATTAAATGCCAGTATATAATGCGGTTGGGAATTTTCTCCTTACTTATTTAAGAGCTAAATTTTATACTTCAATTAAAAACACTTAGTAATTAGCATATCGTGTCCGAATGATTTGATGTGTTATTTTGATTTTTTTAAAGCCATAAATATTAAGCATTTGTTGACACTAATTATATAGTCATGATAAAAGTTCCATTGGAGTAAGTCATTTAAATCAGGCAGGAGCATAGTAAAAAAAAAAATGAAATCGTTTTTTTTTTAAAGAATTTATTTCTTCCAATTAGCAATGACAGCACATATTAAGCATTTGGTTCCAAATTTAAGCTTTTTTATATTTCTTTTTTTTTCCCACCATAATTTAGTGGTTACCACGTCTGTGGGGGGCAGTCAAAATTTCGTCCATTTTCCGAATAGCTTGCAATATAAGCATTAATATAGAACCGTGCCTGGTGGCAAATGCAAGTTTCAATCATTTCTTAACCGCTGTGTGCAGAATTTTTCGTCATTTTATCTTCACAGTGGTTTTATGGTCAATCAAAAGTCCAAAGACTTTCCCGACTAACTAAATTTATCGAAACTTTTCTGGATATCCATGTCTTATGCCGATACAAATATAGGAGAAGGAAGTATGCAAGTTTAAACCTTGATTTTCATATAGATTAAAAAAATTTTAAGATGGGAACTATATCAAACTCAAAACTGCATTTAACATAGTTTTTAAAGAAAGTATCCTGGAAATTTTGGACAATTAATCATGAAAAATGTTACGGAAGGGAAAAAAACGTAGTACATTCCCATACAACCGAGAAGAGGGAAGGGTCAAGCCACGGAACCGGTCTTCTCAGATGCCATATTCGAGTGTTGCGATCCCGAATAATACTGTTTGCACGTTGTGTTCCGCAGTGGACTGATCGTAAAGACACGGTTCCCAGTGGAAAGCCGAAGTCAAGCATCACAGACAGCGGTCAGTAAGCGGGTGGATGACCACTTTGATCAGCCACGGCAGTTACCGAGGGTGCGCGGTGTCGGTCCTCTTTAAACTGTTCTACCGTAAAGTGCTCGACTTCGCGCGTAGGTCGTTGGGCTACCTAAGCGGAGAAGTCATCTCCTCTGCAGAGGATCAAAATTATGATGGCATGTCTTCGGATCATCCTTGGGGATGTTTCCCAGACCGTTGCCAAGCTCATTGTGCAGCTCTAGTGCAACGTAAATAAAAGTCCTACTTACCTACCATACGTTATTGACAAGAAGTCTAAAAATAAATATAAAGGCCGAAGCACAGTATACCGCTAATATATATTGTATGTATATAAACGGCATATTTACTAAGATAATTAATACCATACTTGGTGGAATCTGTGCGGGTCCTTCTAAATAACTCATCTCCTTGAAAAGGCCAATCCTATCAAAATCTGGTCGACTAAAATCTGTTTTCCCTTCCATACTGATAGTTCAGGAAGGTAACTTTAAATTCGATTTAGGTTTTGTAATAATTTAATTGTAATAAAAAAATGCGCTGAAATTTAGTTTTCTTTTCCTTTAATGTTCAATTGATGTAAGAAATACTGATAGTTTCTTTATTGCTAACTTTTCTGTTTGAAACGTCATTGTTTAGGTTAACCGTATCTTTTTTGCGAAGTTTTTTAAAAGCTTAAACTTAATGTGAGTAGATGATTGGGCATGTAAAGTTAAGTGCAGATGGCGCTAGTGGTTAATATTCGTAGTTAGACTTTCAATCTAACTTTCAACTAAACAAACAACACATAAATTCGGAAGACTCGGCAAACGTGCTATTTTACACAAATATAGCAAAATAAAGGATAATAATCAGACAGGGCCGGATTAACCTATAGGCATACTAGGCACGTGCCTAAGGGCCTACGAAAAACTTGGGAGAAAAAAAAATTGTTGACAAATATAATTTAGCTTTAAAAACAACAAGTGTATTTTGCATAAAATTATGAAGATACAAATAAAATTTTAATATTTTTCGGTAATAAATTATTTTGCAGAATCTTATGATCTAATATATTACTTTTTTGCGATTTGTGGATTCAACGAAATCTTGTATTATGCTGTCGAATTCCAAACTATGCAAAATGTCGTATTCAATAGACATAAGTGCAAGCGATGCCAAACGATCTTGATTCATTGTTGAACGCAAATAATTTTTTATCAATTTTAATCTGGAGAAAGATCTTTCTCCTTCTGCATTTGGTCCAAGAATCGACAAATATATTCTTAATGCAATGTGAACGTTAGGAAAAGTATTCACAAGTTTATCTTTAATTTGAGCCTTCAACATTTCTTGTGCAGATTTATGTTTATAAATTTGAAAATAGTAAAAATTCATCTACAAAGTTTTTCTCTAAATCGGATGAGTAATTTTGCGCTTTTAGTTTAATCTCAGATTCTGACAAATTTTTGTGTAATTTCCTTGTAATTCGGGTTCTATAAAACATCGATTAATGACACTTTTTGGTCGATCCAGAAAACTGGGAAATTCAGACATCCGGGATAGCGATGGTCCCGAGCATCTCAGATAATTGGTTCTTTACTGTATAAATATTTCTTGTAATTAATCTCACTATCAATTTCACTGTTTTCTTTGCTGGTTTGTTGTTGTATTGTTGACGTGAAGTGTTTACATAGTTATCGATCGAACTAATCATAATGGTATTATCGATATCGCAGATAAAGTTCAATAAACAAATTCGTAAATTAAAATCCATATTAATAAAAATGTAAAAAAAAAATATGCAAGAAAATTTTAGCATATGGATGGGTGGTCTAATTTAACAATAACAAGCGTTCTTAAATCGGAAGAAATTTAGAAAATTTCCGGTGTATCCCTCCGCTTATGTTATGACTACGAGGCGATGTGTGAACAAGCCTAATATTCTATGCAGTTTTGTTATTGTAATTTGGGTTCAAATCTAAACATAATTGTACCATTCATAAGAACTTTCAGAAATGTATTGATTCTCAGAGGTCGTAAGGCCAAAAAAAATTTTGGAAAGTGAATATCTCATTGTGAATAATTCTTACGGTTTGCCATGTTTTGTATTTTATCCCTTATTTGGCTACATTTGAATAAAATGTCGCCAAAATATCTTTTTAAGTTAGCCTAATTAGAAAATATTCAAATGATTATAATATTAATATGATAATGCTGAAGTTTAAAGGCTGAAAGAAAGAACTCGGTACATGTGAAATACTGCAAAAGATATGATGCAATAATATGATGGAGCGTTTTTTCAATCTGCGGCGTAAAAATATATCGGAAGCAGTCACCCGGAAGTCTTGAAAGAGCAATTTCACCACTAGCGCCACCACCCTTAGCTTTACACGATCACCCACCCATATTTTGAAAAGAGGGGAGGAGTGAGGGAAGGCCCCAAAAACGGCTATGCCTAGGGCCTACGAAAGGTTTAATCCGGCTCTGTACTCAAAACATGGCTAACCTTACACTTTATTTATGAGGTGATATTAATTTTGTTTTACGCTCACGACCTGTTAGAATTTTTAAACTACAGAAAACTCTTATGAATGGTAAAATTACGCGTAAATTTGAACAAATCACATTATAAAAACTTACTAGAATATTAAGCCTGTTCACACATCGCCTCATAAGCATACCATAAGCGGAAGGATACACCGGAAGTTTACTAAATTTTTTCCGGTTTTAGGAAGCTTTTTATTGTTTACATTCAGTCTATCATTCATACACATTGAGTAAATTTTTAAATTTTACCTTTAGATTTTTACAGGTTAGTGGTTCAAAATAAATATCAGGACAACACTTTATAGAAAAAAAAAATCAGAAGAAAATCTGGACATTTCTTTTGACTCAACCTAAATACCAGGCTATTTTTAAGACGGGAAAACAAAGAGCTAAAAAAAAAAAAAAAAAAAAAAAAAAAAATGTAATTCACAACTTTTGTTGAACTGTGCAGCAAATTTCTTTCATTGTACGCAACCTAAAGAAAAAGTAAATTAAAATAAAATAAAGACACAACGCTTTTTTTTAAAAAAAAATTAAGATAGTACAAGGTGATCAAAAATAAATTTAAAAAAAAAAAAGATGGCGCAACTTCGTACGTACAGTGAGAAATTTCAGAATCTGAATTTTCTTAACTTCGGAAATAGATTCTTTAATATAAATATAGATTGAAATAAGTTTTGAAAAAAAAAAAAAAAAAAAAAAAAGCGATAGTTATGGATATTTTCATGCGACAATAAAAAACTTCAAAGCTAAATCATATAGAATTTATATACTAAAGAATAAATGCATGCAAAAACAAAATAAACAAATGATAAAAAAAAACAAACATAATATATTGCAATCTGGAAACAGAGATCCTCAAAATAAAATAATTTTTAAAACTGAACCATTACTTAAAAATAATGGACATTTAAAAATATTTTTGATTTTGCAATAAAGGAAATAATGAAAAAATTTTTTAAAGGAAATGAAAGAATAAAAACAAAAAGAACTGAACTACATTTTCTTTGTGAACGAATGTGACGGACAATCTAAGTAAGTTTATTTTTAACATCACTTTCCAAATGGGCCGGATAGTGAGGTTGGCAGAGCACTGGACTCACGTATGGGAGAACGGGAGTTCGAATCCAGCCGATGCTGTAAGTTCAATCTCTGCAGATCATTTCTCCATGTTCCCATAATTAATTATACTTTCGGAGGTACTGAATTGGAGATTGATCATTCTCTGGCTCAGGACAAAATTACGATCTGTGGATCAACATCTTTAGGACAACTCTTTTATTCACTTATCTTTTCAACATCTTTGGATCAACACTTTCTGTTGTAAAGAAATGGGTCCGCCCTATAAACGGGTGTGACAGAAGTCGAATTCTTGGCCATAGAGGGCGCCACTGGAAAACAAGAACAATGGCCTGCGACAAAAACCACCACTTTTTAATTAGCAATCGGAGATACTCGTATAAAAAAAAAAAGCTATTAACAGCAAAAATGCTGAGTTTCTTTATTACAAAAAGTTTGAAACAAAAAGAACAATTGAATTTTGCGATTCTTACTAGCATTATTAATTAATAAACAAAAAATTTCATATTTAAATCTTTCAATTCTTAAAATCTACTATTTTAGAGCCCACACTTGTATTTGTTGTTCCGAATTGTTCTTTTTTAATGTTGCACAATTTGTTGTAAATATATAGGGATGTTCTGAACATACACAAAATTCAGGACAAAAAGGTAAAAATTGGGACAAAATATTTTGTTTCCAGAAAATCAGGAAAACTGCAAAACCTGCTTATACCAGGTCAGCACAGATTTAATTTCTCCTACCTTATTTCCAGTTTCTCTTTAATGTAGTTTACTCACAACGAAGAATGGAATCATAATTATTTCAATTAAAATATAAGCAATTGTTATCCTAGCACACAAAGGTTATATAATAAAATAAAAAATTTAAAAACTGCGTTTTTCAAATAAATAAAGAATGAAGTAATTTTATGTTTGACAGGTGTGATAGATAGTTCACATTTTTCGTCCTGACAAAAATTACATTTTCCTTTTTAAACGTATTATTTTAAATTTGGAAAACTTAGTTCTTAAAACTTTTTATAATATATAGTTTATATATATAGATATTAGTTTTGTGATTTACTTATGACGGAAGGTGATAACATTTTTTTTAAAATTTGCAATAAACTTTGCTTGCACCATTTACTAAATACTTACAGCTTGCACAGGCTCAGAGATTCAGATGAATTTTGAGCATTTTAGCCAGTTGAAATTTTGATTGACTTCCCATTGACGATACAAATTCTAATTGTATAGGAGTCAAGTACATCAAAAAGAGCTTTTTAACAGGAATAGTTTGAAGAAGATCATTGGTCTTCTCACTGGATTCTCAGGAGACACCTCTACATAATGAGTATTAAATCTGATTATCTTTGTCAAGGTTGTTATCTTGAGGAGGAGAATTCACTACTTATACTTTGTGATTGTGAGGTCTATTTTGCTCAAAGATTTGAGCAGCATTTAGGGCAACACTGCATTAAAGCCTGGGAACTGCAAGACATTCCTGTCAGTTGTTTGCTGTACTTTATTTCAGTTATAAAGCTTTCTTGTTAATCATGATTAAGGGTTTGGAGAACAATAGACCTCATGTCCCTGTGCCCTGATCTTTGGAGCTTCCCAGCCTCTAAGTCTATAGGAGTCAAGAAATTATTGAAACTTCGACGTCTAGTGCTGAGTTTAAAATTAAACACTCTAATTACTTAAAAAGAACATGATAAAAACATGTGAATGATGGAAACATTGTTTTGATTTCATTATTCATGAGGTTTCATCTTTACCAGGAGAGTCGTGTTCAAGCACTTCTCGAGTTGTCCTTTATAGAACTCAAAAGATATTTTTCTTACCATAATTTATTTGGTTAGAGTAAAAGATTTAAAATCAAGGATAAATAATAATGAAAATTTCCAATTTTATAAACACCAACTTTCCACTATTTTGAAAATTAAAATCAATTTGACTGAGCAAAGATTAACAGGCATTACTGTAAAAAATTCACCTTTATTTACATAAAAAAAAAGAATATACAAATAACATCTTTTTTATAATAAGACCTTCTAGCTTATTCAAATGAAGATTCATTCAATGAATTATTTCAAGAAAAATATGCAAACATTTGTATAAAAAGTTTTTTTAATTTATAATAGAAAATAAATGAGTATGATTAATTTTCAGATCATTTAGAAACTATATTAATGTTTAATTATTAATATTAAACCACGTCTATATATGCAGAATGGAATGCTGTTAATTAACAATTATATTAATGGCCTTAAAAAAATGGTGAAGATGCCAATATAAATAAAAAGTCAATAACAGTCTAAAATTTTGAGGATGAATTTAAATTTTTTTAAGCTTTCTTCTTTTAAATTTAAAATTAATTTTGAATAAAATCATATATTAAAATAATAAATTAATGGTTACTTATTTAGAAATAAATTAAATAATGGTTGTAAGGCTTTGAATACAAAATGACGATGTCATCGATGTAAATGAATAATTGAAAAAAGTCTTAAGCCTGGAAAACAAATTATGATAATTTTGATTTATAATAATTATGATTTTTTAAAAGACATTTTAAAAGAGGCCTTTGTTAAAAAAATATAAAATTTGATACAAGTTTTATAAAAAGTACAACAAAATAGCAAAAAATATTTTGAGGATTTTTTTCTCAAATGAGGAAATTTATTTAAAGAGTAGAACTTTTAAAATCACATACCTACAGGAATAGTATGTTGCATTAAAATCTTTATCTACTAAAATTTTTGTGAACTAATAAGACCTACATTTAATTAAAAAAAGGTTATCTTATAGATTCTAAAAGTTTATCTACATCAGGTACAACAGTTGCTTTATGATCTATATCCCCAAGGACTATGATATCTTTATCACTCTCATTTAATTGTATGGATACAACCTCATTTTTGCTTTTTACGGAATTGGAAAAGTCTAAATAGAAACTATTTTCTCCGATTAGTAATCTTGTGCGTCCGGATTTCATCACTTGAAGTTTTCCAATTTGACCTTCTGGCAAAACTGATAAGCCTGTTTTAGCTTTGTTCTGAAAGAAAACAAAAAGAAGATGAATACAAAAATACTTATTATACAGATATAAAAATATCTTGTATTTAAATGTCAAAACAAAATTAAGAAGACATTACTGTAAATCCACTTGACCCCTTTTTTTCAGATTTTTTTTTTTTTTTTTGAATTTCCGACCCTCAAAATTGTTTTTATTGCCAAAAATTAATAGATGTTCTATCCATTCGAAAATGCAAAACATTTTCATCAGAAAGCAGATTTTTGCTTGACTTATTGGTGGTAAAATATGTAATGTCCCATCCACTGATCTCCAGTTTTCCCTGCAATGCAAGTTTTATCTTAAAAAAAAACAAAACACCATGATGACATATTTATTAACTCGATTGCTTGAAGGAGTTTAAGATAAATATCCGCATAAAATAATTATTAAAAATAGGCGAAAAATATTTAGGAAAATAATTTTTCAACATTACCGCTAAAACAGTTTTACAATCACTGTCCACAGACTCACTCTCTAAATACCTCATAACTATTTTGATATGCAACGGTAATACTAATGAGAGCAAAATTATAGAGAGAACTAAATGATTTTGATTTCAATTCAAGACAGAAAATCTCAATGCGCAAATCGTAAAGAAAGTGCGACTAGTTGCACCATCTCTTAGCAATACGCATTAATAAATACAAAAATACTCGTAGGATTTAAAGAGACGTGTAAGAAGTGATAAATTCAATTTCAATGATACAATTTTTCTCTTTGTCACGTGTCATGCTACGCCGACCATACAGGCATAAAAACCTCCACTGTATGAGATGCAACGCTGATAGGGAAGGTGTTAATAAAAAGTTCTTACATAAACTTTTGTATAATAAGATAGAACAGAATAAATATTAAAAAAAAAAAAAAAAACAATAGTACGATAGAACAGTACCAAACACCCTCGGTCCCTACGTAGACTGATCAAAGTGGTCACCCACTCGCTTACCGCCTGCAGCCAGTGATACTTGACTTCAGTGTTTTACTGGGGTCTTTAACATCTGTCTCACGTCTTTACTATCAGTCCGCAGTGGGACAACTAAAAGACTCCCTCACTTTTAGAAATTTTTTATGGATAACCAAGTAGATCTGATACACAATTGGATTAACATAGTTACAGGTTAAAATGTACTTTTTCTAAATTAACATAAATTTTTTGTTCCATGGATATAGAATATATATATGCAAATATATACATATTACCACATATATATATATATAAATATGAGCAGGGGATAGGTGCAATCTGTAAAATATGGTTTCAATAGATTGGTCAGGAGGGCGGTCAAACATTTGAACCTCATTATATTATTTTCACTTTATACAATTGCAAAATTCGTTTACCAGATTATATTTCCATGAAAAAATTTTTTTAATGATGTTTTCTTATTTTATATAACTTAATTTACTAATGGTGAAAAAAAATTCAATTGAAAGTTATACAAATCTTTACACTATTTCAATTTAAATAATTTTGAATGAATGATTCCAAAATTTGAATAGAATCGATTAAGTACTTCTTGAGAAATAAAAATTTAAAATTACCACTTTTTCGAATAACTTAAATTATCATCCAAAATTTCTTTGGCTAGCTTGACAACTATTGGAAAAATATTTTCCAAATTGCAGCTATCTCCTATATTTTTAGGGTCAAGATTTCAAATCTGCCTAGAAATATATGTTTATTCAGATAAAGTGTGTTTTTTTCTAACTTAAAATACTGTTTGCTTATATGAATTAATTTTAATTATTAGTTCGACAGTTATTATGAGATCAATTTTTCATTTTGCACACTGGCATAGAATAGAAAAACCCAAACTTTACTTTTTTCTGTTCTGCAGAAGAATCTTTTTGCTGATCTTCTGATTGCTCAACAGCAAAAAATTTAGGAAACTGCAACAGGAATAACTGATGTTTATCTGAAATGAATTGAGGGGGGCATCAAAATATACTTAGAAAAAAATATTAAAATATACATTATAAAACATTTATTTATTATTAATATAATCGCATATTTCAATTAATTGTTTCTATCAGCAGAAAAAGAAATGAAACTCTACACTAATAAAAAAATAACAAAAGCCAAAGCTAGAAAATTGCATTTTCTCAATTTCAATCAGTCTTACATGTCATTTTCCGACTTGAATGCATGGCCCAGCATGTAATTATTCTATCGGTATTCAGTATTTAATAGGTATTCAATATTCAACTGTAAAATATTGATTTAGAGCCCCCAAATTATAACACATATTATTAACCTAAATTATAAGATAAGAATTTATTTAACAAAGTTAGCTTATTATTTTTTATCCTGCCAGTTAGAGGAAGAATGACATGCCCGTTGCTGGTCGTTCTAAATTTGACAAAATGTTTTTGTCAATAAGAATGCTCTGCTTTTATTAAATCAATGCTTAACTGTTCCTTGTTAATAATAACTAGAGCCCGGATTTTGATGACCTAAAAAATCTCAACTAATGCCCTTAAAAAGTGCAAAAAATGCCCTTAAAAAGGGCAAAAAATGCTCTTAAAAATCCAAAAATTGCACAAAAAATGCCTTATATAAAGTAAAAATATTGAATTAAAAAAATATTTTGCTCTTTAAAATTATTATGAGTCATTTAAAAAATATAAAGCAATGCAATACTTGTTCTACGTTCATTAAAGTTTGAAAAATTTGTTTTATATCCCAAAATAACAAAAAAAAGGAAAATATATTGACACCAAAATATTTTTATTTTGTGTAGAAGCTTTAATGGATATAACAACTTCCATCTCATAATATTACTAAATATCAGAATTACATTGGATTATTAAATGTTTTTTGATAATTTGAAATGTAAACGAGCATCTCTTGTCTGAAAGTAAATTTTCATTCCTGCAGAAGCTTCTTTCAACGTCTACTGATGTTATAGGTGCGTACTTGAAAAAGACGGTCTCACTTACTGACAATTCTTCTTCAATTTGAAAAGATTTTGCTTCACCTGTTAATATTCTGTAGATTTTCTTCATTGTTTGGAAGCCAGTGTAATAATGAAAATTGATAAAAAAATAATAAAAATTGGAAAAAATTAACAAAAAACTTTAAAAAATGCATTAAAATGCAAAATACGCCCCAAAATTTAAAGAAAAATGCCCTATAAATCTAAAAAAATGCTCTAAAAGACAAAAAAAGGTCCAAAAATGCAAAAAATGCAAATGTCACCAAAATCCGGGTCTTAATAATAACTAATACTTCCTTATGTTAAAGTAGCAATAATGTTTATAATGCCGTTTTTTCCGAAGAATTAAAAATTGGTACATTAATATGCAATCTAAAAACATGCTTAGGCATCAATTTTATAAATTAAAGACTTCATCTGCATGCATAAGCTTTAATGGGGATAAGATTTTTTAAGTCCACCCTGATAAGAACTAATTACGAACCAAAGTTATTATTTTTTTATTTTAAACCTTAATTCTCAGATTTATACGTTTTGTAGAGATTAATAAAAAAATACTTAAAAAGTTTCTCTAAAGCCTACAATTAAAAATTTATAAGTGCAAGAATATGACACTTCTATCAAACATTTATAATCTTAAACAGAGAAAACAAAATTGTCAAATTTTGGACATAGCATCAGTTTTAGATTTTGCACAGAATTTATGAACAAATTCAGAGCCCATGTTAAGTATTTGCTATCTCACCAAACGTGATAAAATCATAAATTCGTCAAAAAAATTTTGTTTTGGCAGAAGTATTAGTGAACGATTTTTTTCTACTGAAAAGAAAAACATATATTCCCTTTGATCTGAAAATTATGTCAATATGAATATTTCTGAACAAATATTGTATTTTTTATTCAATTACAGTAATTTCAGTTAGATACGTCGTTTAGCTAATTAGAATTATATTAAGCCCAGACAATGCAAGTAGTAAGAAAGATTATGAAAGCATTAGAGTAAAAAATGTTTGTTGCCGGTCTACACGATATCGCGTGACGAATTATGTTACTATGTAAAAATGCATCAAGCATCAGAAAATATCTTTCAGAATTAGCAAAAAAAATTTTTTTGGAATTAAATATTGGATTTTCAGGTTTTAGGTACCTCAAACTCTTAATTCCTTTTATAATTTTTTGGTGTATTTTAACTTAATTCTCTGACTTCATTCTTGATTTTTTTCAGATCAATTTTTCTGATATCATTGTGGCCCCAGACTTCCTGGGGCCACAACGATATCAGAAAAATTTGTAAAGGGACATCAGAAGATTTACCTTGTTTAATTAAATTATAAATTTCATTGTCAGATTCCAAATCCATGTTCACTTCATCCTGTTTAATAGCAGCATCAGCACATTTTTCTTTTTTAATAAATTTTGCAATTCTTTCAACATCAAATCCCAATCCTAAATAAATAGATTTCAAAAATCAGTGAATTTAACAAGACTTTAAAATAAATAAAATAAATCAATTCCAATGTAAGTAACAATATGCTCGTTTGCACTGCACTGTTATCGAGTGAAAGTTTTTACAATAATATAGAACTTTTACTTTTAGGAAGACTTTTACGATAATATAGAACACTTATGTCGTTTTCAGAAAAAGTGTTTTTCTGAAAAGTGAAAAGTTTCAGAAAAAGTATTTAATAATTCCCCAAGCCTTTCAATTCTAAAAAAGTAACCTGGTAGCAAGATTGACATGGTCAATCTGTATCACTATCTTTATAAATCAATTGATTGATAGACCAGGTAGCAAGATTGACAAGGTCAATCTGCATTACTATCTTCATAAATCAATTAATTGATTGGAAATGTCAATGCAGTCAAACTAAGATAATTATTGTTAAAATTAACCTTATCCTAACACACAAGTAACAAACTTTGAAAATATTAGATATTATAAAAATATACCCAAAAACTTTATAGAATCATGCTTTACCCAAAAGTAAAAGAAACAGACGCTTATACCAATAAAACTCAATAATGAAAAGGGAAAAAATATTTAAAAAAAATATTTATATTATTTGTAGATGATTTCATTAAAATAAATCTTTTTATTTCTTAGGAAGAAATAAACGATTTTGCATTTTATGGTGTTCTGATTGGCGCTGATTTAAAACTTTTTAAAAGTAAAATTCAATTCTATACTATCACAGTTAATTTGTAGACAAATAAAACAATAACCAGAATAATAAACATGAAGTGGATTGACTGTAGGGTTCAATGTTACAAGAGTAGAAAACGACCTTAAAAAGTTTGCTTCACTATTTGCATATTTCACCATTTCAAAGTTAAATTTAATTTCTTTAGAATATCAGCAGATTCTTTTCAAATTTCAGAATTTTTCATTAAAAATTACGTTGATTAAATTGTAGTAAAAATTATTATACCTTAAAAATTCAGAATTTTTTCAAATATTAGCAAATTAACAAACAGTTTTAAGAATCACAAATATAAATTTGCCTAAAAAAAGCATATTTAATTAAAGAAAGTACAATTTAAGTTATTGCAATTAAAAATATTTTCTTTAGTAAGTTAGCCAATTTAAGGTAAGGCCCCTGAACCATTAACATTGAGGCCAAGTAAACAATAATACCTATTGTAGGTTAAAATTTATTCAGGGTGTTTTCCTCTTTGTGCACTAAACATGAATTATCTATTTCTAATAATATCTAGAGTGCTCAAACTATAAAATACAATACGTTGATAATAATTTTTGTGCACACTATCTGATTGTCATACACTATAATTTAATCTTACGAGTTCAAGGATTAAGTTTTAAATATTTTAATTAATTTGTGTAGAAATTTAAAGTTGTGAAATCAAAAACAAAAATGTACTTCATTTGAACCTTTGTTTTTGTTTGCATTTAATATGTATTTATCCAAAAATAAGTTAATGTAAAAAAACAAACAAACAAAAAAAAAACAATTATTTATTATTTTTTAATTTATTTAAGGTTAAAATTTAGTGAACTGTAAGATACACAAAGTTTTACATATTAAATGCTGGCCATGTGGGGCCCGAAAAGAGTGATTGTGACTTTAAGTAAAAAACCATGAAAATTTAATGTGTTCTAACTCCATATCAAGATTTAAATTTATGTACCATATATGTTCCATATTTAACGAATTACCTATCAGCAAAGAATGGCACACCTTTATAGTAAAAAACTCAGTTCTAACAAGAATCGGAAAATCACGTGAATATGAAAATTGATATATGAATACAACTCGTGAATACAAATTGCAATATTGAATTTTGAAAACTCTTGAATACAAATAACAACTTTGGAATTTAAACTCAAGTGAATACCAATCGCGATTTTAAAACTGTGTTATAAAAATTGCAAGGTGTCATTTTTAAATTAGGTAAATATGAACAATTGATGCTTGATATTCAAACCAGGTGAATAAGTATCCTGATATTAGCAGATTCTGGCACAGTTTCATAAATTCAAAATGATGAAAATCCATTAACAAAAAGAATCAAACTGACAGATTTTTTCCACATGGTGGAAGAATCACATGTATGTAAATGTCTTGTTAGTACGATTTAGTGAAAATTTCAAAATTTAACATCATTGGGATTATTTTCTAAGGATTATACATATATATGTCATACATAGATATAAAAATAATTATATAAATGTGTAGAATAAAAGTGACAATTGTAAAAACTAAATGCAAAGAGATAAATATTATAAATGAAAAAATAAATAAATAAATAAAAACCTTTAGCAAATTCTTCATCTTCAAATTTCTTTTTTAGAGTAATCTCTTTCTTAATTTTTTCTGTATCATTTTGGCAAGGATATATAATAGGTTTGACATCATCATCTTCATCGTATTCATCATCGTCATCAATAAACTTTAAAAATTAAATAAATTAACATTAAAATAAATTTAAATTGCACTTTACTAACCCGTTGATTTTTCATATAACACAGAGCTCTTTCACGTTTACCATTAGCTTAGGTTAACCATTGGTTTTTGTGGTTTTCCTTTCAATGTAACACAAATGCGGGATAGTTTCATCAAAAAGTTCTCCACAAAGGCCAATTTCTTATAATGCATCATCCAGAAGCTCCCTTGTCTTCTAGGTTGTGTTCAAAATTACAAGGCTAAAGAGCTGAACATTGTTAGTCATAAAATCATAATTGAGTAGGCTGTTCAACGTCGGTTATAAAATAAATGTAAAAAAATTTCAACAATTTGTTTTAATAGCATTCTACTAAGAAACAAATATTTTTCATTTGAAGTTAAGCAAATTATTATCTATTTGAATTGGAATCGCATCTTTAAGCTGTCCTAAATTTAGGCTTAACAGCAAAAAAAATCTTTCAGCGTTGGGCAGGACTCGCAAAAGAGATTCCCGCCCTCAGCAATAAGCTTGTTTGTAACTCTCGTCACAAAAGAGTTAAAAAAAATCCTTAATTTTATAATTTCAACAGCTTGCATTAATAACTTTCTACTAAGTAGCAAATATTTTTCATTTAGAAGTTAAGAAGTAAATTACTATCCCTCATAAATAGAATCATAATTTTAAGTTGTTCTAAATTGAAAAGTTAAGTCAATTTTAATTGATTTGCTTGTAGCAGGAAAAGGTAACAATATTTATTTTGTTGGAATGTCTTTTTGGCATAGATACCTCACATAATATCAAAAAATATCTCATCAGCATTAGTAACTTCCAAAAACTTTCAAATTTCAAAAAATGGTTTTTAAAAAAATCAGCTTGATGTTTAAAAAAAATTTAATGACTTAAATTATGTTTTAAGCCACCAATAAGTATATAAAGCTTTTAGTGCAAATGAAAATGCAATTTCTTTTTCACTCATATTTTAGATAAGATCCTAAAACTTAAAATAATAATAAACACTTAATATTTTAACTCTGTTTATTTTGACCTTATTAATAAATTATAGTAAAACAGACAACTGTTAAACATAAAATTTATTACATTGATGGTTTAAAAAAAGAAAAAAAAACTACTTAATTTTGGAATTATCAAAGCAGATTTTGTAATTTAGCATTTTCACTAACATCTCAAAAATTGGATTCAAGTAATTACCATTACAAAAAATCACTACACTTAAAACATGAAGAATATTTAACATAGTAATAATTTGAAGTTTTCAACATTTGCTAGATACCCTACTGTATTTATACCCTACCAAAATTATTGTTTTTTAAACATTTCATTTTGTTTAAAAGTTTTGCACTTTTACTTTCCAATGTTCTAACAAAAGAGCAAATATTTTGAAAAATATTTTTTCCTGATAAAAATTTTCTGGATCTCTTAAAACATGATATTCGTTCCTCATAAGAACTAACATTAAATTCTTTGTGATACTCAAAACATTTTCTGGTGAATTTTATGTAAAGAGAATGAAACAGAAATATTGTTACAAAAAGTACAAGTTATCCAAACTAAATTTTTTATAAGTGTTCATCACAAGAAGATGGTTGGTATATGAGTTATTTTTCATGTAGCTTAAAATAGTCAAGTATAAATAATCAGGGTGCTTTTCTCTTGGTCAGGATTACAGGTTCATTGCAGTTATAAACTGAGAGCAAATTAATTTAATGAAATGTTTTATTTTATAGCTTTTATGGTTTTCATTTTACATAAAAACTGATAGAGATAGAGAGAGTGAGTGAGCGAGAGTTATTCACCAGTGAGAGCTGGCCAAGGAGAGGGAGGAATAGCATTTTTAAAATTTGTAATTCAAAATAAAATTGTAAATATTTTAACCATACAGCTATGAAATCTATACAGCAAATATTCATTTAGCCACAGAAAATAAATTTAATTGCAAATTGCACCTAATCAGTGAAATTTAATTTTTTTTTAAAAAAAGAAAAAAGATTAAATTAAAAATTTATATTTAACCACAATAGATAAATAACAAATAAGTCTATGTCAGTATTTTAACACTGTGTTCCAGAAAATAAAAATAATAAATCTTACAAAAGTTCAGCAACTGCATTTTTACAGAAAATTTCTATTTTAAATCAAATCTCTAAAAATTATAACACAGCTATTTTAACTTTAAAGCTAAAACATTTCTCCAAATGAGTTAACAATACTTACATCATCCCTAAGAATCCCATTTAAGTCACTTTTCATCTCAGACATATCAAATTCCTTCTTCACTGCAGGTCTCTTAGATGTGAACTTTGGTACGGCTTCCCTTGGTCGCTCTACAAAAGTGTCATAATATATAATGGTCATTCTACAAAAGAGTCAAATTGAAAATTTACTCTAAAAATTTTACTGTCAATTAAATTTTAACTTAATTATTGTCAGAGCTTAATGTTTAGATCAGTATTATGGTCCCACACTTAGAAAACTGTCGTTAATTTTTTGTTTCTTTTTACAATTATAATTAAAAATGATAAGTAGATGATTTTTTCCTTAAAGTTGGTTAATTCTTTTAATATTTAGTTCCAGCACTTGCGTTACTAAATAAGATTAGCACCCTACACAGTAAGATAAAGAAAAAAGTGCTTATAATTATCGTTTTAGTTTAATGCTACACACAAAAAATTACGACAATCAAGATCTATTTTAGAAGAGGCTTTGAAGGCTACTCCAATATTTACATTCTTATAATCATAAAACTATACATTTTCATGCATCGCTATTATACACTAATTACAGTTGAACTCCGGTAAAGTGAACAATCACTTGAAGTGCACTTTATTGATTAACCCGTCTAAATTCCCATTTAGATGTTATTCAAAACGCTTATAGAAAACAGATGAGAAATCGATAATTTGGTTATACTGAATTCAAATCTTATTTACGCAGAATTTTTTTCTGTCCTTCAAATTTAAACTTCTAGGGAGACTATTCCTGTACAGGACGAAGATGATAAGACAATTTACCAATAACTCTGTGGCTATAAAAACACAAAATTGAAATGTTATGTTTTTAAATTAACTGAAAATAAAATTTTATAGAAGGGATGTTATAGAGCAATTTGAATGTAACAATGCTGAAGTGCCCACTTTTGATATCCATACTGATGATGAAACCGTAACCATAATAAAAGAAAAATCAGGAAGGAAAGTTAATGGAAGAAAATGAAGCGATAAGAAAATTGATAAACACTATCAAAAATCACAAATTTTTTTCATACATAAAATGCAAAATTAAAACCACTTTTTAATCTTAGTAAGTATTTTTCCATTAATTTTTTTTTAATCTATTTATTTAGTTAAAAATTTTTCAAACAAATTATGTAATATTTCAATTATTATTTTCTACATTTTTAGTTTCGGCACTCGTCTCACTAAATGAAACTAACACCAACTGTCATATGCAAAAAAATATTTTTGAAAAAATTTGTAAATAGTGAACCATTGTTTATAGTGGACATATTGCTAGGCCCACAGACGGTTCACAACAGAGGGGTTGAACTATATTAATTTTATTAAAAGTTTCGAATTTAATATTTTAATTAAACATTGTACCACAGCTTTAATTTACTTTAACACCATTATGACACGTTGAACCTAGTTTTTTAAAGATAATATTTATTTATACATTTTTCATTAAAATTAATACCATTTTTGGATGGACTTGCAGCAATCCCTTCTCCAAAAAGAGATCCTTCAGTCTGAATTATGGTTCGTTCCTTCTTTTGCCATTTAGGACTGAATGAAGGTTTCTGCTTAGGTTCTTTACTCTTACTTGTGGAAGTTTGGGATTTTTCCGGTTCTGACCTAAAAATAAATAAAGATAAGTAAAAGTCAACTAAGCACCTTTAGAATAAGAAAAATGCAATACTTTAAGTAATTAAAAAGCAAGATTTAATAAGAAGTTTAGGCAATAAATTTTGATAATAGGAAACACTGAATCTTTATAAGAAAATTTATTTTTTAATTATATACTGAAATTCACTTTCAGGTTCTGGCCTAAAAATAATTAAAATAAAAAAAAGTCCAGAAGGCACCTTTAGAATAAAAAAATGCAATACTTAAAGTAGTAGAAAAGCAAGATTTATTAAGAACTTCAAGCAACAAATTGAAACAACCTTTATAAGAAAACTTATTTTTTAATTACTATATTCAAGAAATCCTATTTCTTTTCTATATCTATTTTTTCCTTTGTTGATACATTGAGAACCAAACTTAATATTTTCCATAATACTTATTAAATATATGAGATGCAACAGAGTACTTTCATTATTAAGGAAATAATCACAAGAAACTGAAGCTGTAAGATATTACTTTATTAAAAACTTCATTAACTTCAAAAATATACAAATTGGAAATTACAGAGGACATGTTTTAAGCACTCAAAAATAGATACCCATTTCCAACATTTGCTAACACGTGATTGAGAAGAAACAAAACTGATTTGAAATATAAAACATTAAGTTGTCACCAAGAAATGGAAAAATCAGGGTGAGAAAAAAGATGAAAAACAGGACAAGAAAAATTATTTTTGTTTCTCACCTTTATTTTTCTATTTTTAATTAGCAAATTAACATTTTATATTTTAAAGTACTTTTTTTCTCAATCGTGTTTGGCAAATCTTGAAAATGGGGGCCTGTTTTTGAGTACATAAACATGCTGATTTTTGAAGCAAATGAAGTTTTTAATCAAGTAATAATTACATGATTATTTTAATGCATGATTTAAACAAAAATAAGAACAAAAGACAATGATACAGCTAAGAAATTATTTTAAAAATCCAAAAATGGTGACTTAAAAAGATACTATTTCAATTACAATAAAAAAAAATTATAATTCAGTGCACTTCATACATAATAACATTAAAAAAAAAATAAATAAAAATATAGATTCAAAAATAATTAAAAAAATTATTTAGTTTTCGATGTAAAATGCTCATAAAAATAACAAAACTCTTTAAGTTAAAGTTTGTATTCTTATAAAAGATAACTTACTCAACAGATTTTTTTTCACGCCGGACGGGGATGTTAGGTGTAAAAACTCTTTTAGGTTGAGCTCCTAGAGTTAAATCTCTGGGACTTCGGATTGATGGTAATCTAAAATAGAGAGGTCAATAGTTAAATAAACAATTAAAAAGTAAAATGCTTTTTTTTCAAGATAACTACCAAACACATTTTAGGAAAATAAATTAATGCTTAAAATGGAACAAGTTTTTTTCTCTTTAATAAATTTGTGAAGCAAAAAATAATGAAACTTATTTTCTTAAAAGTTTTGTAAATTAAGAGGTTATTTAATAGAAAAGCATAGTAATTATCAAGGTATTATAAATTAAGATACAATTTTATTATGTCATTCTAACTGAAAGTTTAAATATTTTATTTCAATTTTCCAATGACAATAAGGCAAAATACTGTGCCATAATTATATGTCTAGAGTGTTCACAAAATAATTAACTTAGTATAACTGTTTATCTAATGATCAGATTTTAATTTAATATTTATATTATAGGGTTGAACTTTAAATGTGCTAATTTTTGTATAGGAGATAGGGATATCCAGTCATAGGAGATAGATATAGGAGTATAGGAGATAGATTTTTTTGGGTGCTTAAATAGTTTAAGTTACAAATATTAGACACAACATACTTTTTCTAAATAAATAAACTCTTTCTTCATGGTGGAACTTTATTTTGATCTTCCACAAATTAAGACAAGAGGTTTACAGTTTAAAATTTGAACCTAAATACTTAATCTAATATTAGTTTGAAAATTTTGAATTGTTTTACTTTAAATAATGAAATTTTAAATAATAAGAATTAAATTTAAACAAACCCTGTGAAAAAGTTTCTGAGTAAAAAAATTTCCAAAATTCAAACAGTTTTTAATTATATTTTGGTTTTTATTAGCTACTCAAATATTGTAATGAAATTTTTGTTCATTTAAATAAAAAAAATCCAAAAAGGAATTTACTTACGTCCTGTTAAAAAGTAACCAAAAATTTTCATATTTTACAAGTTTTTAAAATCTTAGAAAATTCAATGATTAGTACAATAAACAATTATAAAAAATAAAAATTTTTCAAGAATTTATCTAGTTATTATTATTAATTACAAGTTAAACTGAGTCAAAAAAGTTATTAACTTCTTTAAATAGTTTCAGAGTAAAAATAAATTGAAATTTAAACACTTCAAAAACTTTTCTTAAAATCAAATTGATTATTGAAGATAAATAACTTTACCTTGTATTTCTACCTAAAGGAAGGCCTCTAATACTAATTGCACCTCTAGGCAAGCCACTAAGATCAGGATGTTTTCCAGGAGGTGGTAGCTCTGACATTTTTGTTTATCTGTAAAAAACAAAACAATAAAATGAAGCTTTTACAATACTTTAAAACGAATTCCCGAGAACATTTCCGAATTGATAGCTGTTTGCGCCAACTACCACCATCAAGGCTTCAAAGGGTACTTATATATGCAATTAATTTAAAGACAAATAAATAATGTTTGCACAGAAGTGGCGACGGGAGATTTCCATATCTTGATCTGTGGCAAAATAAGAGCACCCCTGGGCAAACATCTGCATGTTTTTTATTTTTACAAAAAAATTGCAAGTTTTAAATCTATTTGGCATCCAGGCGAGTGTAGTTGGTGCAACAGATCACGATACGGAAATATCCCCATGGCTACAAATTATATGCCCTTTGAATTTGTCCTTTTTTTCTTTTGGTGTTTTGAGTGCTAAGTGTAATTGTAAATACGAAGAATTTTTTTACAAACACTAATAGTTTTTGTTTGTAATGTTGTAAAAAATTAAATACATACTGATAACACAAGGGTGGATACGAATTATACACTTTGAATTTGTCCTACTATGTGAGTTTCTCATACACAACTGCTCGATTTTTGCCATTACTCAGCTATTTTTATAGTGCAAGGGGGAGATTTCCGTATCCTCATCTGTGGCAGAATAATCGCCAAGTGTTCGTAACTTCTGGGAAGTGGCCCGCAAGAAACATAAAAAAAAAAACATCACAGAAAAGGACCAACTCAAAAGGTAAAGCTTGCAGCGGTGATATTTCTGCATCGTCACTTTTTGCGCCAACTACAATCGCCAAGGTGCTAAATAGATTTTAAACTTGCACATTTAAAAAAAAACATGTAGATATTTGCTGGGGGTGGCTACGAGTCATACATTTCGAGTTGGTCCCTTTCAGTGATGCTTTTTATAGTTTCTCGCGGGCTGCTGCCCAGAAGTTGACAAGACTTGGCGTTTATTCTGCCACAGAGCAGGAAACAAAAATCTCCCCCTCGTAGCCACCCCAGGGAAAACAACTACATGTTTTTTTTAATTTTAAAATTTGCAAGTTTGAAATCTATTTGGCACCTTGGCGATTGTAGTTAGCGTGACACAGATCTGGATACGGAAATATCCCCTGAATATTTTCTGTCAAAACAATCTTGATTAAAATGATGAGAGAGACGTAAATAGCTGCTTATGCAAGGTATATTATCCTCCCCCTTTCCAGAGAAATAAGGTTCAAAAACATATCACAATAAAATAAACGTTAATTCCTCTTGATATGCCTTTTACACAAAAAAACATACTTTTTTAGGTAATAGAGATTCTTCTTTTATAATAATAATAATTCTTATTTATTGCCTGTCTCGACAAGAATCACAATTCAAATTTAATTTAATTATAGTAAAATATAAAACGAAATCTGAAAAAAAGAAAGAAAAAGATTCTTATCAAGATAATCAAAAAGAAAATGTATGCAGGGAAGGAAGAAAATAAAATTGAACCTGCTTTTCCACAAATAAGAAATCTTAGACAGCTAGAGAAAAATTAATAGGCGAATGAAGGGTTATGAATTTGCACGTTTAAGATAACTCTTGGTGATGAATTCAATTTCCTACATTTTATAATCAAACCAGGCACTTTAATAAAACAGTTTAAAAACAATAAAATTAAACTGATCGTTCTAGACTGATTAAATGATCTTAATTTTCTTGCTGAATTAAAGGTGATTTAATGCTCATAAATGATTGCATTACATAAACATAAACAAAAATATAACCGGAACCGGGTATACAAATATTTCTGCTCAACTAGAAACCATTGAATCAGCAGGATTGCACAGTTAAATAATTAGAAGCAATTATTAAAGTTTTAGTAATATTTTAACATCCCTTAATTTTTGCTAAATTAGTTTTTTAGTGTTTAGTTATTTGAAACAAAGCTAGGAATCAGAAAATTGTTGCTCAAATTGTTCAGGTGGGTACTGTGTCACTTTTGAGGACAAATTCATTTTGAGGACAATATTCTTACTGCGGGTAGTGATTTACTTTTTTAATTGTTTCGCATCGCAAGATATCTATGTGACAAATTAAATTTGAAAGTGTCAGTAATATTTAGACAATTACGGCTAAATTAAAAGAAAAAACGTGGAAAAATTAAGCGAAAATTAGACTGTTAGAAATGTTAGTATTGATGCTTAAGGTCTGGTTTCTTAGGACAAGCGCCTTATCTGGGCGTCAGCGGGACGTCAACGTCCCGCTGACGCCAACAAAATACTGGTTTGTTAACTCAAGGTCTGGTTTCTTAGAACTAGCGCCTTATCTGGGCGTCAGCGGTAAGTTGATGTAGAGCTGACGCCAAAAAAATACTTTTTTGTTAGCTCAGCGTGAGCAGTCCGTCCAACGCAGACATTATCTCTCATTGCGCATGCGTTAATAACGTAAACAAATATTTATTTTGATTTTGTATTGATTTTGTTTTTGTCGACCAGTGTTTTAGAGAACAAATAATGACTTTGTCCAAGAAAAAACACTTTATAGCTGAGCTAAATGAAGGGTGCTATGATTAATGAAGAAGCTATGTTTAATGTCAAAATCAAAATCTTGGCTGATTTCAATGTGCTGTTAGATGTTGTCCGCCATTGCTTCTGTGGTTCACGTCACGTTGTAATCCAACTGCAGTTGAGTTGGACGGCAATTGTAGTTCAAGATGAGCGTTCAATGACGTACACTATCAAACTCACAAATGGACCAATCAGAGGTTAGCGCTGATTTCCAGCTGACGGCGTCCTGTCCTAAGAAACCAGGCCTTTAGGTAGAAATTTCGGTATCTTAGTTAGAAACCAGGTTTTTCTGGAAAATTTTTTATTTTTAAGCATAAGGGCCAAAATTTTTTATGAGGTCATTGCTTAGCTAATTTGAATCAGAAAAATGGCAATTGTTTGTTCCAAAGAGGACTGATCGTAAGACTCAATAGATCACTGAAATCAATCGTCACAGGCTGCGGTAAGTGATCAGAATGCAAAGAGACTAAGGGTGCATGGTAACATCCTCGTTAAATTGTTCTTCTGTAAAGTGCTGGATTTGCACGCATGTCGTTTGGTTATCTAAATGAGGGAGAAGAGGATCAAAATTGTGATGTCATGCCTTCGGATTCTCCTTAGGCAATTGTGCAAAATCATATAAAAAATCACATAATTTTCTGCTTTTATATTAGAAAGCACTCATTTTTGACGATATTACCGTGTGAGCTGATGAGGAGATTATGTCTTTTCATTTTTTGTCCTTGTTTTTCGGCTTTTTAGTATATAAATTTATGAGTTCTATATACTTGCAGCTTATGCGCATTAAATAAAACTTATTAATTTTCTTAATTTCCTTTGTTTTTTTCATTTTTCTTATTATCCTTTTTATTATTATTATGCCATATATATATATAATATATATATATATATATATATATATATATATATATATATATATATATATGTATATATATCCTCTTATAAAAAAAAGACTACCTATTTCATAAAAAGCTTTTTTTTTAGGATCAGAAGAGCAGAATAAATTATTATATTGCTAGGGAATTCGGTGTTTTTTCCTAAAGAAGTTTGACAGATCAGCAGCAACAAATGAAAGCTGAAAGGTAGGTGAAATTAATAATATGAATGAACTAATAAAAGAATTTTGAAATCTCACATTTTTCAACTGGTTTAAAAAAGAAATAAATTTAAAAAAAATTCCGTCAGCAATCAACATTTTGAATTACAAAAACTTTACACACGTGAAAGCATTGGTTGTTTCTAAATTTTTCACTGTATAAAAATTAATTGAATTTCAAAAATAACATTATAAAAGGCAGAAAAAATTACAAATACATTTATAAAGTTTAGAAAATTAATCTAATTTAATAAAAGAAAAGAAATTTCGCAAAATACTGTTAATATAACAAATAAATATCCTTTTAAGTGATGTTTTAGTAATTAATCCACATTACTAAATAAAGGCACCAGTTTATCATTGTAATCTGGAACATAGACAGCTTCATCAGGACATAAATGCAGTTGTCTCACTATAAAGTGGGTAACCTAGCCGTAAGCCTAGCTGTTTGTTCGTCTAATCTTAGGTATCATAGGTTAATTAAAAAATAACAATCAAAAAGGGACTTGAAAATACATAATAAGCATCATCAATTTCATCATAAAACCCTTTATTTAAAACTATTAATAAATTATATTAAGTGGAAAAAAACATTGTTGGGCAATTCCATATGTGACGGAATGACATTTTGACTTGCATGATGACAATTAATTGAAGTTTCTATGCATCTAATTTCAAATAAACATGATTTTTTCTCATGCATATCATTATTATTGGTATAATGTGATTCAGAAACTAAAAAAAAATAATTTTTTATTTTTTTTATTTTTAATTTTATGAACTTTTTACTTGTGTGATGGAATGACATTTTGGCAACCAAGCTTTCGGCATGCCGCTTAGAACTGGTAGTTTCTGTGAATTTTGCAACTATTATTTTCCTGAACTATTTTTTACTTTTAGTATAATGTGTAAGCAATGTAAATTGTGAATTTGGAAAATTAACCTCAGGTTGGTTAGCAGTTATTAACATCTATTTGCTGTGACGGAATGACCGTGACGGAATGACAAAAAGTTTAGTGGAAGAAAGTCTTCATTTAAAAAATGTTTTATTAATATGTAAATGAGAAACAGAATGTAACAGATAAACAGAATTAATATTTACGTAAGAATCAGTTAAAATTTCAACAATTTGAAAATTAGGCTGTCTCAGAAGAGGTTTTATATCTAACTTGCCAATGTCACATCTTATCTTCGTTCTCAGGAAATTTATGCATAAATCAATTTTTGTCCCATGTTTTTTAAATACTTTAACATCTAAATCGTCTTTGTTTATCAAAGTAATTTGCGCTGCATATAAATGTGCCTTCTTTTTTTTCGCAGTATGGGACAATGATTAAAGAGCCGACCGCATACTCCTCAATCATATTTTTCATTTCCTCTTCAAAACAGTGGCTTTTCAAATCATACACTTGGTTTTGGTTAAAATTAGAAAGCATTCCAATTTTGATGATTCGCTTCTCAACTACATGAGCATCTAGTGCAGGTCTTTTGTTCCTGGCAATGCTAATGTAGCAAGTGTCTAGCTGAAGTCATTCTCTTTTGCCCTCTCTTAAATAGAATAGCTGGACAAAAACAAAACTTCAACGATTTGTTGCTTCGACTTTATGAAATCAAAAAATTCTTTTACATATTATGTGCCGTTTTACAGTAGCCAACATCTTGTTTGTCCTTTTAGAACAACATCACAATTACATGGTATTTATAGGTGCATGTGCTGTGAGGTATTAATGAAATACACTTAACAAAAATTAGAATAAGAACAAAAATGAGATAAGACACACTTTACATCAATATATGCTTCTTTATGAAAAGCCTCTTTTAAGGCCATAAGTATATATTGCATCTGCACTCTTCGTTACTCTGTCAGTGTTTGTATTATGACTGAATCCTTCATACTTGGGGACTTGTAACTAACATCATCTTGACAGTAAAATTTTTTTTAACCAAATTAAACAGCTCATCAACATTACTTTTCTCACTTAGTTTCTTTTGAGTTCGATGTTAAATACTTCTCACATAAAGACTGAATTAATTTTTTTACCTCTATTGGTGATTTTGGAAGTGAGTACAATTTTTTTTATGGTGAGTGTACAATTTTTTTTATGGCTTTACCAAGACTCTGCAGGAATTTGTATAGGGAATTTAAATTATTTGTATGTGAAGAGATTGGTAGAATTTGATTTTTTCTTTGTTTACACAATCTCCGCACAACAGCGTTTGCACTTCTGAGTTTTTTAAGTCCAACTTTTGTCGCGGAAGCTTTCTTCTCTGCCTTTCTTTCTCTGTTTTTTTTTCTTCATCATATCATGGGGATCTTGGTCTTTTTCAACATTTTATCTGTCTTTCAACAGCTGTTTTAGCCATTAGGTTAATTGAAAAAAAAAATAATTCCCTAGTTTTTGACTAAGCTTCTCAAGGACTCGTTTTGTCATTCCATCGCCGAAGATGTGTCATTCCGTCACGCTAATTATTGGAAGTTAATAATCAAATGCATAGAATTTTACAATTTCTCATTGATTCTTATGCCACATCTGCTTTATATTCCAAAATATACACATTTTCATTCAAAAACGCAGTTGCTATTTAAAAAAATATACTAAAACATGTGACGGAATGACACAAAAAAAAGTTACTTTTATTTAATATATTAAACTTAAAATGACTTAAAGGCTATGTTTTAAATGTTTAAATTTTGTACTATATGCATATTTTTATCAAAATATTGCAAAAGAAAGATACATTTCTTTTATTTTATAAGTATTTTTCAAGAAAACAATTTGAGCACAAATGTGAAGAATTCACTTGTCAGCCATGTGATTACTTTAGAATGCTGCCAGATTCAAAAAACTTAAAATTATCAAAAATTAAACAATAATATGTAGACTTTGGCTATTTTTGAACATATTTTTAAAATTAAAATATGCAATTCATAAAAAAAAATTTCACTTAATTGTTGACACTTTCGTGGAATTGCCCTGTTTTTAATTTGTTACTTAACAATCAGGAATGTTATTTTGAAATTTTATATAAAAGAGGAACAAAGTTTTGCCAATTTATGAAAAACTTTTGGAAAAAGTTTGATAGTGACATATAACCGAACTATTTGAGGTGTCACAATAACCCTCTATTGATTTCAGCATTTTCTGTCACTATTTTAAGAAGTTGTATAAGTTGGTATGTAGATATGGTTTTTAATCCAGCAAAATTCTGCATTTAAATTATTTTTTTTAATTTAACAAAAATGAAGAAATTTTTTTCTGGAAAAGATGCTATGGTTTCGAAAGAAGAAGAATCTGTTTATCAACTAAGGTTGTTTATTCTTAAAAAAGCAAGCGTTCATGCAACTGTTTAGCGATTTAACGAGTGATAATGGTAAATTTAAGGGCTACTAATGATTATGACCGAGAGAGGACAGCCAAGTAATCATCATTAGATTTAATGATTATTTGCTCAGCTTAGTGCATCTTTTTTTGGATGATTCACTTGATTTTTAAAAATAAAACAGCACCCAGTGATTAAAATGCACAAAGACACAGGGGCTTATACTGATTTAATGGGAGATGTTCAAGACTGTTCACAAAATTTTAAAGTGCAATTTTGTAAGATATTTGTACTTCACAAATTTTTAAAAATATTACTAATATTATTAATATTAAATATTACAACAGCAGAAATATTTATTACAGACGAACAATAATACCAAAGTAAAATAAGAAATAAAGAAAATTACTTTTGTCAAGTTGACTTAAAATGAGAGAATTCTATATTTTGCGTGCTTTAATTTAGAAACAAACTTCTATCATTAATATAAATTCATTCTCCAGATAAATTTTAATGAAGCTGGAAATTTGATTGAGACATTTTTTGGGTGATAAAGTGATGAATAATTCTACTTGTAGAATTCTACACGGAATGATTGAAACTTTCATTGACATTCAGCTCAGAGCTCCAGTTAAATGTTGAACATTCTAGTTAATCGGAATTGGTTAAAGTTTAGACTAAAAAAAGAAATTCCTTTGGCGATAATGTGACGATAAGTTCTGCTTGCAGTGGAGCGAAAATGCTTAAAACTCGCGATGATTTCAAGAACAGTGTAAACTAGTTACTACTGATAATAATAATAATAAATAGATATTCAGAGATATAATACTGAATACATTGAGAGTGAATACAGAGGGAGAATAGAGAATTAGACATACTGAAAACAGAGCTATAATACTGAATAAATTTGATACAAATAATAATAAGTTGTGGATGCCCTAATCAATGAATGTACCTCACATGTAGCTCCGTCTAATAACAAAAATGCCTCACATGTAGCTCCGTCTAATAACAAAAATGCCTCACATGTAGCTCCGTCTAATAACAAAAAATAAAACTTCTGAAATCGCATTTAGCGATAAATTAAAGAAAAAAAAACTACTAAAATAAATAAAAATCATCTCTTCTTAAAAAGAGTGGTCCGTCAGTTTAATTTTCTGTACATCTGGTCCGTCAAGCCGGAGTCGAACCAGCGACCTATGGATAGTGTGACTCTGCCTAGACTTCAATTGCTGGGAGCTCCAGTTGCAGCTCGCTTGACATCAAAAGTAAAAAAGATTGTGGATCTGAAAGGGTCTTCAATTGCATATCATTGGACTGACTTTAAAATTTCACTCTACTGAATAAAGGGAAAGTCAACTCGTTTAGCAACGAATTGTTTCCAAATTTAAATTGTATGTGCGATAAAATCAACTTGCATTCAGGGTGCTAGTACTTTTTACTCTAATTTTATGTTGAGTTTTTTCCAGTGTAAAACAACTTAATTATTTTATTCATTTAATAAGTAACAATCATTTAATAAAACTTAATCTGAAAATTGGAAAACTGAAATTTCCTAATTAACAAAGATTACTTTTTGTTCATTTTAAGCAAGAGTTAATGTTAACGTTTAAAATTTTTTTTAACGCTTCTCTTTATCTTTTTAATTTTTTATAAGATTTTTAATATTTCGAAAGTGCGCCCAACAAAGTACTTAAATTAAAAACAAAAATATAATGTTGTGAAAAAATTTAGCGAAATATATCTGGAAAATTTCTTTCATGATATCAAATTATGCAGTGTCAATGTTCATTTTTGGATGCATTTTAAATTATGTTTTTTGCCCTGTTTAAAATTTAAAATAATTTGATAGCAAATTTTTTTTAACAACTCATGCATTACACTAAACAAAATTCCGTTTTAACGTTTCACGTGTTTTCTTAGTATGCACTTATCGATTGTATATTTATAAAAAAATAAAAAATAAATTTGTGATAGAAATAAATTTTTTGAACAGAATTAAATAAGTTATATTTTATGAAAGAATGAATTATGTAGACTTCAGATCATATAACAGTCATACTTCTTAAAGGAATAAAAAAAAATTTCAATCAGCATGAAAGAAATAATTGACTTTTCATGTGAATTAGTCATATTTTGAAACAAACAAAAGATAATGAATAAGTGTTATTATGATGTTAATTTTTTTAAAGGGATTTTAATATAAGTTTACATACCTGCATGAATAGATAAAAAATTATTTCATGAATGAATCAGCTTCTTATACTTTAAGTTAAAAGGAAAGAAAACTTCATATTCTCTTATTAAAGGACAAGACGGGGCGAAGTACTGGACATAACGACATTATATATGACATAAAAGGCAAGATAAAAATGATCAAAACAAAGATTTCAAATTGAATAGAGGAAAAAGACCTACACTTTATAAATATTTTTTTTTTATTTAAGCGAAAAAAAAAACGAACAAACTAATTAGCCCTTTAAGTATTGAGCTCTTGAATAAAACTGAGTAATTTCAGTTTTGCAGTTTACAGGTCATGATACAGTGCGTGTTTTGCAGGCGTCAGGTCATGGCACAATGTGTATTTTGCAGGTCATGGTATAATGTGTATTTTGCATGCCGGAGGTCATTTCTAAATTTAACTGCAAGAGTGCACAGTGGGCCAGAAGACCATGATCTTTGGCCAAAAGTCAAAATTAAATTTTCAACTAAAATATGTGTAGGCAGTTTTAATATCGCCCAAATTAAGTATTCATAATCATTTCAAACATAATTTACTTTTTGGACGACGAGAGTACAATGTAGTAAAAAATATGTTAAATTTTTTTTTAAATGTAACTTTTAAATTTATATTTCAGAAATATATATAAGAATTTCACTTTACTGTTGCATTTTTATCAGAGTAATTAGTCTGAAATTGTAGTACAATTTTTCAGTTTGTTGGATTAGTTAATACTCTTGACAAACTTACAGTTTATATCTTATCATTTGACATTTTACTATGTTTGAATCACTTTCGAAACTTTTCTCCAAAAAGTTCCACGAGGTAATTAGCTAAACTTTTTTTTTGCTGTCTTCTTTGAAGTTTCTTCTTTCGAAAAAAGCTGCCCCATTTTGCCCATATTGCAAAGGTGGACAAAATATACCGAAAAACAAAAATTATGCTTTTTTTCTTCATGTTTTCGCGTTATTTTGTAATTAATTTGCGTTATTTTGTAATATTACTTCGGAAATATAATTTGCTTTTCATTTTTAATATAAAATTACGAAAATTATTATATTTTCGTTGCTATATTTCATTATTTAAACGTACTATATTATTTAATTTTATTTTTGCTCGCCGTATTTCAACTGCTATTTTGTTTTTTTTTTGTTGGTATTTTTAGTGTATTTCAAAATTTCAACTACGAATTCAATTTACCTGCACATAAAAATCCCCAAATTTTGAAACAAATTTCATAGAATTACTAATTTTGGCCGCGAAACTTTGGTTGCTGGCCCACTGTGAAGAAGGGTAGAAATATTACGTAACATATAAGATTGGATGGTTAAGAAATATAAAATGGTTTCTACAATGATTGTTGTCGCTGCATGCGAGTAGTTGTGGTAATAGCTAGATGAGGAAGAGTGGGAAGTTATTTTAAGTCAGTTATCACGAGCGGGAGGAGACCATTTTAGCAGACTGTTGAAGGCTGCATGTAATTGTGACAGCGCGATCTTATCGCCCCTTCTTTTAAAATCATAAATCTTTGACTGAACGGGTTGAAAAGATGTCTGCCTTCCATGTTTTTAGAATTTTTTTTTTCTTTCAAAGATTAACTTCAGTTTTTAAAAACATTGAAAAAAGGAAAAATAAATTTTTTTTAATAACTGATTTAGATTATTATTGTTGCAAACTAAATAATTAATGAAATAAACCCATATTTGCCTTTAAATACTGGTGATATATTTCTAAGAAAAGCTATCAATAGAAGTTGTACTAATACTTTCATGTTGTCGAATAATTATTGTAGAAATTTAACTCAAACAGGCCTTGGTTTATCTAAATATGTATACTTGGTGACAAACTTGTAGCCCTCGCAAATTTCGATGACAAATCAGTAAATTACAATAAAAGGGTTATTTCTGCATTTACTTGAATACAATTTTCGGCCATATTTATTAAAAAACATAACATAAATTTACATTAACACAAGATAATTTAGATAAATGAAAATACTGGCACGAACATCCAGTTTATAGTAGGAAAGCGCCGTGGCATACAATATCATATGTGCCCATGGGCTGCTATCATTATGTTCTGCCTTACTTCCCGCCTCTCAAAAAAAACAGTAATCACTGTACTGAATCACCCTGAATTTAATCAAATTAAATTTATTCAAACTAAATCGCTATTACCGTTGTTGCTCAGAGAATAGAGAGCTTGTTTACCAATGAGATGGCTCAGGTTCGAATCCCAGCTATGGCAAGTCAATGAGAATTCTGCCTCCGGCTTGCGTCGAGCACAGTGCTGACGTAAAATATCCTTGGAGCACATTTGCCTTCAACCTAACCGTGGAAGCACCAAAACGTTCTCCATGCAAGCTAATTTCTCCCATTGCTTGATTCAGGAGTTCTTCCTCGTCTTCTGGATTGGGTTCAACATTACAAGGCTGCGGAGCTGAATCTTGAAAGTCGTAAACTTGAGATGGGTCGCCTGTCCACTGAGGTTAACTATTTAGGTTAACTAAATATATATATATATATATATATATATATATATATATATATATATATATATATATATATATATATATATATATATATATATATATATATACATAAGTTCAAAATGAAGATAAAACAAGGGAAAATTATAGACACATGCAAAAGGGGGAGGGGAATAATAATGAAAAAAGTAACAAACAACTGATTTAAAAAAAAAGAAAAAAAAAGGATGAAATTTTTAAAAAAAACGGAAAATAAAAGATATAATCTTTTTATCAGCCCACACGATTATATCCGCAAAAAAGAGTGCTTTCTGATATTGTATCAATATAGCCAAAGCAAAATATATTAATACAATAGTGTGAGGAGCACTAAAAAAAAAAATTTTTTTTTTACAAAACTTACAACAAATAAAATAGAACACAATAAGTAAAAATAACACATAAAAACAGAAAATAAAGAAAAAGAAAAAGAAAGAACAGTATAAAACGAAACAAATTATATATATATATATATATATATATATATATATATATATATATATATATATATATATATATATAGTTAACCTAAATCCCTAGTTTAAAAGATGGAAAATTAAAGCGGAATGAATTTTAAATAGTAATAAATTAATAAATAACAATAAAAAAGAAAAAAGAAAGCAAACAAAACATTTACTTCCTAATACTGGTCAAAATTACTCAATGTCAGAAAAAAAACAAGAAATAGTAGTTACAGCATAGAAATTTTTTTACATAGATCTATTATTTTTAAAAATTAACCAATCTCTTAAAAAATTTCCGATACAATTCTGAAATAGAGCTTTAGAGTCTAAACTATTTCTTAAATTTTAATTTTAAAAAGCTTTTAACAGCTACGAATAATATAATCGGTAAAAAAACTGCAGCACTTAAATTTTACAAAAAATATCTTTTACTCTAATCAGACAACACAATCCATATAGAAAACTTGCTATATTTTGGAAACCTTTTTGCATTTTTTCTTCTTACTTTTGCATTAATATTAATTACGAGGTAATTTTTTTTTAAACAAAATCATTCTGTTTTATAAAATTGGGTTCTGAGATTTTAGAGATAAGACTTACTGTAGTTTTAAAAGCTTGTCAAAAGATTACGTTTGTTTACTTTTATGCAAAAACAATTTGTGTCAAAGTTTTTATTTGTTATTTATATGCGATAACATAAGACGAAAAAAACAGATAAATTAAAAAATTGATTAAAGTATTAAACAAAATTACATTAAACGAGCGGGACGAGGGCTTTTATGTAGAAAAAGTACTATTTTTGTCTCGAACTTATTTACACTGCTGGAATTTTCTTTTCAAAATTACAGCAAAATAACCGACAGAGCTGCAATGGCTGAGGAGATAGAGCGTTCGCCTTCAAATCCGACGAACCGGGTTCGAATCCCAGTCGATACGAATTCCGCATCCGGCTTGCACCGACCACAGTGCTGACGTGAAATATCCTCTGTGGTAGACGGATCATGGGTTAGAGTCTCTTTGCCATCAGGCTAAATGTGGGAGGTTCCTTTGGTCTTCCTCTCCATGTAACACAAATGCGGATTAGCTCCATCAAAAAGTCCCCCACGAAGGCAAATTTCTCCCAACACTCGATCCAGGAGTTTATTTGTCTTCTGGATCGGGTTCAAAATTACAAGGTTACGGAGTTGAACATTAGTAGTCGTAAACCCATACAATTTGTTCGGCTGTTCAACGACGATTATAAAAAAAAACCCGACAATAGTCTTGTTGGGAGAGAGTAGTTATCGACCATGTTAACCTTCATCTATGAAAAGGTACCTCGCCATAGAATCGAGTTAACATGTCTTACATACTAGCGAATTTCAATTATATTTTTGTTGTGGTAGATACACTACAGTTCTCCCCCACCAGAATTATGTCAGGGATAGAATAGAAGACGATGAACGAATACCAATAGTTGATTCATTGCTGTTTTGTGAGAAGCCGGGAGAGCTGTATTAAGATCACCGTACCTCTTCAGTACTGATCCTGAGAGCTGTATTAAGTTCACGGTCGCTCCTTTGCTTCCTTTTGCAATCGAGTGTATACAGGCCGACGTTGTGAGTGATCGAGACTGAGTAGCAACAGCATGAGGAGGTGGATAATGTCGCAGTCATAAGTAGCAAGTCAGCTGTTCAATGGGGACCATCCATCGAAGTAGACGTGATCAATTCGAAATGGCCGTTTCTGTCAAGGTAGGGGTGTTCTCATCACGTTCGGAGGTCACCAATGTGGTGAGAATCACATCGACCATGTCAACCTTCATCTATGTTGGGATACCTTAACATAGATGAATGTTGACATGGTCGATGTGACTCTCACCACAGTCTCTTTATCCAATTAACCGTTAAGTTTACGGTAAGGAACATTTTTTACTTTGATGGTTTTGAAATCGCATACAAATATATGGTTATCATGAGTACAAAACTATACAAATTTTTTAACCATTTACAACTAGCATGGCTTCAAAACCGAAATTTTTTTTTTTAACTGAACATTGGAGCTAAGTTTTGTGTTAGGTAATGGGTATTGGAGTTAGGTTGTGGTTAAGTTGCGTTTTGTGAAATGAAAAGTTTAATGTGGTTTAATTAGCTCATCAGGTTGTTTCACTTATCGTAAAAGATGCGAAATACTATACTTTCGTGTTAAGCAGCTTTTATGGTGCTGCCATCTAAGCGTGAGAGAAAGTATCATATTCCAACAGTGCAGGGTCACAAATTGGGGAGTGCAGGACACTGGAAACGCTTCATGTGCTGAAGGAAATGCTTAAAATGTTGTGGTGTCAAAGCTGGACTCGAGCCCCCGTTCCGTCGATCATGAGATTGACAGATTAGCCCTCTCTTGTATAATATTTATTCAGCTGCAAGGAACTAAGTTTCATTAGGTGGGTCTAGTTGGTACGATTAAATATTGGTTGTTTATTCGTATTAGGTGAAAGCAGTTAATAAACGGTTTTTCTTACAATTAACAGTTTGAATACCATTATATTTATGGTTATTTGACTGTTTTGTTAAAATAACAATTAAATAAATTGTCATATTTAACCATTTTTCCGAGACACTTCCTAACAGTGCAATAAATTAAAGCAATCAATATTAAGGGATATGAATACTCGCTCGAAACCAATGATGAAAAGAATATTTTACTTACACAGAATATTTTACTAAGAATATTTATTATATTTTACTAAGAATATTCTATTTACAAAGAATATTTTACTTACAATGATGAATTAACACTTTGAATTAACACTTGAAGAATATTTTACTTACACAGAATATTTTACTAAGAATATTTATTATATTTTACTAAGAATATTCTATTTACAAAGAATATTTTACTTACAATGATGAATTAACACTTTGAATACCATCATATGTATGGTTATTCGACTGTTTTGTTAAAATAACAATTAAATAAATTGTTATATTTAACCATTTTTCCGAGACACTTCCTAACAGTGCAATAAATTAAAGCAATCAAAATTAAGGGATATGAATACTCGCTCGAAACCAATGATGAAAAGAATATTTTATGTATTATTAAAACTAAGCATTTCTATTTAGTACAATTCATCTCTGTCCGACATGTTCAGAAAATTTGAGCAATTTACTTTGCAATTAATACAGTATACAGTTGATAAAAATTAAACTAGATGAAAATATTTAATTGAACGTAACTAGTTATACTATAGAGAAAGCCTAGTTTGAATAAACAGCAGTAATATTTGAATGAAATTTAGGGCAGAATTCATTCAAAAACAAAAGGAAAAGTGATTAAATGCTGATTCAAAATATAAATTATATGTGTAGTAATATGATAATCTCAAATATGGAATGATTTAATTCAGTATAAAAAATTACACAAGAAACAGTGCTGCACTTGTCCAGATAGCATTGAAATACCAGGGTAAGAAGTGTAAATAAATTGAAGACAAAAATATAGTACCTTTTCATTCATAAAAATCATCGCAACTTTTCAGCTACTTGTCCTGTTGATGCGATTAATCTCACTATATTCAGTTCTCATTATATGTAAAGAGGTATAAATAACAAATTGAAATTTTGATCCAATAAACTGTTATAATTTCCAAATTATTAATTCTCTTGTCTATCGTTCTATCAACATTCTTATTTCACTGAAAAAAAATTGATCAAACTACCAGAATATGGTAAAACTTATAGTGTTTCTAGCTCTATGGGAGCACCAAATAGGAAATGAAATGGAAAATTACCAAATAAATGGTTTGAATACCTAATATTTTGGTTTTTAATAGCATAATTATGTTTTTCCCTCAAGAAATATTATTACCATACAGACGGTAAATTTCGAGTTTTTTTCTCAGTGTGGAGTTTTGATAATTTTATGTATATGTGTTTGATACAATAAATCACAAAATATTAAAAAAGCTCCTTGTGTAACTGTGTTTATTTTTCTGAGCGACGTATGACTTTTATGAATTGAAAGATTTTTTTACGTAAATTATAAAATTTTTCGTAGCGTTTTTACACTAATTGCTGTCGTTATTGAAATAGAGGAATAAGAAACAAAAAACTAAAACTTTTTTAAAGCTTGCTAACAATTAAACTATTTATTAAAAATTATCCTTTATACGTAGTAAAAATCTTTTTTCCAATTAAAAAAAAACGTTATAAGTAATTTTGAACATTAGTAAATCAATCCATTTATTAAGCTAAATTTAATAAAAATGGTTAAATAGATTTTTTTTACAAATTATAAATATTGGATACTTTTTCTACAAAAATAAAACAATCTAAAAACTAAATTAAATAAATATAGTTCCATAAAAATTTACTTAAAAAATATATGAAATCAAATTATTATTTTTATTTTTTAAAATTATATAATTTTTTTCATAATTTAAACATTAGTGTTTAAATTATTATGTAGTATATTGAAGTTTATATGAAAAATACATGAATGACCTTCCTTTAAAGTTGAAGTAAAATATGATATGAAAATACTTGGATAGTAAAGATAAAATACTTGGTTAGTAAAATATGAATGAATGATTTGAAAAATATTTTTCTTGACTTGAAAAATTGGAATGAATATTATTTACAGATATTTTTAAATTAGCATTGTAAATAATTTTTTTCTTCTAAAAACATCGTTATTACTTAATAAGAAATTAAATATTCTTTTTCGTATATGATAATGAAATTTGTTTGTTAAAAAAACGCTTTTGAAATCTTGCAATATAGCATAGCAGAAAATTAAACTATCTTTTACGTTTTAAAAAGTTTTACTAACATGTGAACTATAATATTCCGACATAGAGTAACATTTGATGTACGAACATGTCCCACATAGCAGGCAATCTTTTATTTTGGTAGGTATAGAAAGTTTGGCTAATTAATCCTTTTTTAAACTTAATAGAAATATTAATATGCCAAATATTCGTATGCTTTCTTAAAGATTGAATAAAGGTATGCAAAAAACTTTACAAAAGAAATCTAATTTTTGCCCTTATATATATATATATATATATATATATATATATATATATATATATATATATATATATATATATATATATATATATATATATATATATATATATATATATATATATATATATATATATATATATATATATCTACCTATCTATCTATCTATCTATCTATCTATCTATCTATCTATATATATATATATATATATATATATATATATATATATATATATATATATATATATATATATCTACCTATCTATCTATCTATCTATCTATCTATCTATCTATCTATCTATCTATCTATATATATATATATATATATATATATATATATATATATATATATATATATATATATATATATATATATATATATATATATATATATATATATATATATATATATATATATATATATATATATATCAATTCAACAGGTTCTTTCATTAAGCTCTTTCATAGAAATGAATTTATAGAAGCAGTCGAGTCCTGTAGCCACAGTGTTTGTTTGGATGGCGATCAACTTTTTGAAATAAACAAAAGAAACAATTTATTGTCGTAAGCTGTTTTCAAAGATTGGAACTCCGTTGTGTTAAAGAGAGTCTCTAACAAGAAGTCTCATTGGTTTTAGAAAGCTGAAAATGGAATAACTGGTCCGAAGTAAGTATAACTGTATGAGATACATTATTGTATGGAATAATGTAAAACTTTTGTGATTTGCATGGAATATTGTATGGAATAATGTAAGTCAACGTTTCCCAACCGGGATACCGCAAGAAATAGAGAAATAATGAAGGAAATTTTTTTTTTCCTGATGGCCTTATCGATTCAGCCTTTTTTAAAATAAAGATATAATTTTTTTATTTTGTTTCTGTGAGCAAATAATTTTTTTTTGAAATTATATTTTTTTAAAGTATATGTTTGCCGACAGTTTTCAAAAATTTCTTCGACTTTGTCTAATTTTTTAATGTTAAGGGTATAACAGTCGATACGATCGTGTGTAATCAGGACAGCTTTACAAATATTATGTATACGAGTTCCGAAATAGCAATTATAATACCCGTTTCAGCAAAAATAAAACACAAAAAACCGGATATTATTTCTTTGATTTTGAATCTTTTGTAATCTGATTGCATAAAAATATGATGAGTATATTATTAAAATATGACAATATATCTTTACCGTATCATTGGTTATAAAAATGTTCAAATCATTCATGTTCATCTTTGATCTTTCAAAATCATTGGTTATAACAATGTTCAAATCATTGATGTTCATCATTGATCTTTCAAAATCATTGGTTATAAAAATGCTCAAATCACTGATGTTCATCATTGATCTTTCAAAATCATTGGTTATAAAAATGTTCAAATCATTGATGTTCATCATTGATCTTTCAAAATCATTGGCTATAACAATGCTCAAATCACTGATGTTCATCATTGATCTTTCAAAATCATTGGCTATAACAATGTTTAAATCATTGATGTTCATCACTGATCTTTCAAAATCATTGGTTATAGAAATGTTCAAATCATTGATGTTCATCATTGATCTTTCAAAATCTTTGGTTATGAAAATTTTCAAATCATTGATGTTCATCATTGATCTTTCAAAATCATTGGCAATAAAAATGTTCAAATCATTGATGATTATCATTGATCTTTCAAAATCATTGGTTAGAAAAATGTTTAAACTCTGCTCAAACATACCTAACCTTCATAAAAAACATCTTTTTATAAAAATCAAACTGCATTTTTTTAAAAGTATTGATTAGTTTATTAGACCTGTGGCTCCAGCCGAGGAGCTGTATTCCGGGAGACGCAGAGGCTGTATTTCCATTTGAGATCGAATACTCTAATGAAAATGAGCTTTTTTCCAAACAGACGTAAAAAAAGACGAAATATCTAACTCATATTAGAAGTAAATAAGGAAAATGAGAGTAAAATAATTAGAAACCGAAAATTTTCAAAGATTGTAATTTTTAACAGATATGTTTTTCAAAATTGCCGTATTGTATGGTAATAACATTTCCGGTAAGAGAAACATAATTCTGATCAATCACGCCAAAATACACGGTATTTAAATCATTTATTTGGTAATTTTTGTTTTGGTATGTTTTGTTTGTTTTGTTTACCGGAAATTCTGGTATTCAAAATTAAAATTATTATTATCACACATTTGGTAAAAAATACCAAACCGTAAAGTTAAAGCATATTTTAATGTTTACTGTTTTCGCTTCGGTAAAAATTTCGGAGCTTTTTGGTGTTCGCATAGAGCTAGAAATAAGATAAATTTTGCCATATTATGGGAGTTTTAAACAGACGATTGTTTAAATTTTTTATCTCAGTGTAGTTATTCATGGGCTAAGGCATAGAGAGCCGTCAAATTTATTTTCCATAACTACAAATGATTACCACAATAAAATGCATATAAATCCACTAATAAAAGTCACAATTAACATTTGAATTCCAGAATAAAATTTGCATAAATTTATTTCCATGTCATTTCCTATCTCATGCATTACACTGCTCCAAAAATCTCTTTTGTGAATGCATCCTTAAATTTGCATTTATTTTTAATATAATATTTGTCATAAATAAGTGGCGAATGGAAAAACTCTTTCGACATTTGTATGACATTTATTGGATTCGGAAAAGAGTTTAATTTACGAATTTTTGTTTATTACTTCTCTCAGGTTTACTATTTAAAAATTTCTACAGTTTTATTGAAAAATGAATTTATTGATCAAGCGTAGCTCACACGAAAATGACATTTTCAACATTCTGAAGAAAATGCAAATGGATTGGCGCACTGTTTTGCTAGATAATATAAAACAATTTTTAAATTGCCTAAAATATAGGAAAACAATTTGAAATAAATGAACAAAAATCTACGTTCACGTGCAAAGCCAACTTAATGAGTAAAGTTTAAAATGCCATGTAGCATGTTAGTTCAGTTTTATATTTTAGAAGAGTTCAATTTTGAAGGACATTTCTTCATAGACGCTAATTCCTTGTTTACTTATTTTTCTGTTATTTAAATATAAGTATTGCTGTTTGAATACTTTTGCTATTTTTTTTATCATTTCTTAAGCTTAAAAACATACCCGACTATTCTGTTTTAACGTAAATGTACAATGTAAAAAATTCCGAATCAAATTACGGTATCAAGTATCGGCACTTCTTTCGTAAAAATCATTTTATCGTAAAATCAATTTTTTCTGTGAAATATAATACCGTAACTTTTATAGTAATATTTATTTAATTAAAGTTGCGTGGTTTTACTGTAATTATTACTGTAAAAATTACTGTAAATCAGATGTTTTGTTCCTTAACATATTCCGGTAAAATGAATTTTACATTAGAAACCGATAATTTATTTATCGATTAAGCGTAACTCACACGAAAATGACCTTTTCAAAAGCCTGAAGAAAATGCAAATGAATTTGTTTACTGTTTTGATAGATATTATAAAATAATTTCAAATTGCTTAAAATATATAAGAACAATTCAAAATAAATATATTAAAACAATTTAAAATAAATATAGGAAAACAATTTAAAATAAATAAACGGAAATCTAAATTCACGTGGGAAGCTAATTTTATGAGTAAAGTTTTATGTATCCTGCAGCAATGTCTGTTCAGTTTTATATTTTTGAATAATGCAATTTTGAAGGACATTTTTTAATAGACGCTAATTCCTTTCTGTTATTTAAATATAAATATTGTTGTTATAAAATTTTTTATTATTTCTTCAGTTTAAAACCATACCGGACAATTCCGTTTTAGCATAACTATGCAATGAAAAAAATTCCGGATCAAATTACGGTGTAAAGTATCTGTACTTTGGAGTCATCATCCGTGAAAATCCTTTTACCGCAAAATCCATATCATATTATACCGTAATTTTTACAGTAATATTTATTTAATTAGAGTGATTCGATGATTTTATTGTAAAGACTGCAGTATATCATATTTTTATCATATATTTCGGTAAAATGCATTTGACTGTAAAAAGCACCGGCACACTGAATGCCGGTACTCTATCAAATTCTGTTGCGAATTAATATCAAGTTCAAAATGTTACTGAAGATAGTTTTTCTGATAGTAAGTGAGGTACAGATATCAGCTCGATCTGATATATTTGTAAGCTTAGTATAACGAAAACTAAGTTGCTTACTTGAAATATACCCTGATATAGACGGATCTAGGATTAGGAACCATGATTATTTTGGTAGGTCTTGCTAAGTTTTTTTTTTACTTAACTCTAGTGAGAATTAGTTTTTTATGAAGTTCTTTATAAGGCTATTTCGTACTGAAACTTGATTTAGTTCATTTGTCCTTAAAGTTTAATTCAAAATTACAAGAATACAGAGTGATCATTTATAGTCAGCGTTACGGAAAAAAGTTCTGGTAAAATTACCGTAGTGTACGGTAATAATATTTCTGGTAAAAAAACATAATTCTGGTCAACAAAACCAAAATATACGGTATTTAAACGATTCATTTGGTCAATTTTCTGTTCATCGGATAAGGGTTCCTTGAAAATTCTAGTTTCCAAAACTATACTTCTTTATTACCAACATATAGTAGGAAAAACAAAACCGAGAAGTAAAATAAACAAAAAAAAAATGGTTTTTATGCCATGCTAAGTTAAAAAAAAGTATAAGTACATAAAAGTGTTACATTTTACCACATTTACCAAATTTAATCAGATATTATAAAACCATATTTTACTTTTAATTTTACCAAAATCATTACCAAAGCTCTTCGGTAAAATTACTGCGCCTTTTGGTATTCCCATAGATCCAGAAACATGGTAAATTTCACCATATTCTGGTAATTTTGACCACACATTTTTTCTCCTTGCTTAAAAGAAATGCCCATGATTTTAATATATGCCATGCCAAAATTTTTAAATAAATACTTTGAGTAGATATTTTTTAATTTTTTTTTTATTTAAAGTATATTATTTCCTTAGTTAAATAATTTAGAACTTTCTGACACAACTATTAATATGGAATATTTATCGAGCGTATCGAATAAGATGATTGGCATAAAATAAAAATGATCATCAAAAATTTTACAAGTATCCTTTGCAAATTTTTTTGATTAAGGTGAATGCTTTAAGCTTCTATTTTCTTTCAAAATAATTATTTATTCTCTGCGTTACAGCATAAAAAATAAATACCACATGATTTTAACAGATGCCAGATCAAATTATTTCAAAAATTATTTTGCGTCTATTTTTGAATAATTTTTTCTATTTTAAGTATAACATTTCTTTAATAAAATAAAGTCTATTATTTTTTTTCAATAAAGTGAAGTATATTATTTCTTTAGTAAAACTTAACTTTCTTTGATAAATATTATTACGAAATATTAATCGTAAGAAATTATACAAATATCTTAGTTAATATGATCGAATAAGATAATAATTATAGTGAAAAATATTACAAATGTCAGTTGTCAACATTCTCGTATAACATGATTCGAATAAAATTTAAATGTTCATAAAATCACTGCAAATATTCTTAATCTATATGTGTGGAATAAGATGAATACCTTATACTTCTATTTTCAGGAAAATAAATAAATAAATAAAAAAATTAAAATTAAATAGATAAATATCCCATGTGGTATTTGATGCAAATGTAAAATTTCAAAATATCAAAAAAGATTTTGAGCGTTTTTTGAATGACAAAATTTATTTAAAATCTATAAATTTAGTAACAGGATTAACTGATTTAGTAAAGGCTTATACTGAAACTATCTTGTAATAATTATCATAATAAAATTTTTTTAATGTCATTAGTCCATACATACAATTAACATCATATTTGTTTTCAGGGAATTCTTTAAAAATATTACCTCATGATTTTGCCCTTATTTAAATTATGCTAACTCTATCCGAATGTTTCGGTCGATGTAGAAGTTTAAGAAAATGTTGGGATAACCCCCGAAACTCTTTTTGTGGCGTAGGCAGCACACGTGAAAGAATAACGATAATTCTCTTTACTCTCTTTACTAAGAATAGAACAGTTGGATCACGGTGAAAACTTAGGGTTCTAACCACGAGGAATCACCCTCTCACTCACTGTATTACTACAAAAGCCGGTATACTTGGATGGTTTCTTTATTTTAAATGGGATTAGAGTGACCGAGAGCCATCTAACGATTCGAAATACGATACGAATTACAAAACCTGATAACCGTTCTGTGATTTTTAATCATCCATGGTTAAGTTTTGACACTGATATTGAAGGAAATGTTACTAAGATATTGATGCGAAAGTACTCAAACTTTGCTTTATTTCAATGACTGAAATTGTGGTTTTGAAAGTAAAAAAAAATTATTGAGAAGAATTAGAAGAAAACAAACTGGTACATTAACAAAATATATTTTGATAAACTGAGGAACATTTCATAGAAAAGAGTATTATTTGATTTAAAGAAAAATACACCGTCCTTAGAATTTTAGAATAATAAAAGTTTTGATTGCTGAAAATTTTATGTGGCTTGGTGACGTTTGTGTAATGTATAAATTGAATTGGTGATTTAAAGTGAATAATTTGGAACTATGACAGGGAAAAAAGAAAAGCTGGTTGTGTGTCTTAGTGGGGGTGGACCATGGGGTTTTCGTTTACAAGGTGGTGCAGGAACTGGATTACCGTTGGTAGTTTCAAAAGTAAGTTATTTTAATGTATTTACTTTCTGTATATTTATTAGTATTTCATACACGGTAAGAATTTCCGAATCGAATAACGGTAAAAAGTACTGGCACTCAGGGTGCTGGTACGTTTTATCGTAAAATCCACTTTCACCGGAACATGTTACGAATCAAAAAAATCTCATATACCGTAATTTTTACGGCAATAATATCCGCAAAATCTCTGAATCACTCTAAATAAATGACAACTACTGAAAAAATTGCGCTATAATATTTTACTTTAAAAATGAATTTTATGGTATAATGGATTTTACGGATAATGCACCCAAGTTGCATATGCTTTATACTGTAATTTTATCATGAATTTTACACAGTGTGCTTAGTTTTATTTCTTGAATTGATATGAATTTTCTTTTCTAAAAAAAAAGATAAAATGGCACTTTTTATCTGAAATAAAAAAAGTTTTATCTCAAACAAACTTAATATCGTCTAATGTTGAGCTCAGTTAATATGTTTAAGAAATGTTGTCTCTTAAGATTAATTATGAAATCAATAAGGAGAAAAATATGATATACTGTATTTTTTACTGTAATAATTATAGTAAAATCATTGAATTGCTCTAACTGAATAAATATTACTCTAAAAATAACATTATATTATACAGTAAAAATGGATTCTTACGGTTGAGACATCTAAAGTGCCGATAGTTTATACCATAATTTGATCATTTGATCCGGAATTTCTTACAGTGTAGAGGTTTCTTTATGGCTTGATAGTTAAAAATATTGGTTCATGTTAAATATTATTATCGAGAAAATTTGTTGTATTTATAAATGTTGTTGAAAATGGAGAATATACTATCGAATATGTTAATCATGTTAATTCTTCCTGCATCTAATTATACAATACTATGAACCTGATATTTCAAAATGGATGAATTTGTAATGGTTGCAGCAAATCTTCACGACTACACTGTGAAAAATTCTAGATCAAATTGTGGTAAAAAGTACCGGAACCCTGAAAGCAGCATCCGTAAAATCCATTTCATCGCTAAATTCATTTTTACAGCAAATTTTATACCATCATTTTTACTGTAATATTTATTTAATTACGCTGATTCTGTTATTTTGCAATAAATATTACTGTAAAACTTAAGGTACATGAGACTTTTGTTTCATAAAACTTAACTTTAATTTGAACCGGAATTTTTTACAGTGTACACCGAACTTACGATTCAACTTCGCATCAATTATTTAAGGTGTTAACAGAAACATCTAAAGCATGTCAAGTTTAATTTTTTTAAAAATAGTCTTGAATAATAATATGTTAAGACCGTGCAGTAATCAAAGTATTAAATTAGTATTGTAATTACTTGATTTGAGGATCATTTTAAAATAATCATTAAAATAGTGATTGATTGCGAAAGACATAAGAACGTTATGATGATTTGAAAATTTTACAGTACTTCCCCTTGAATCACACTGCAAAAAATTCCGAATCAAATTACTGCGCAAAGGTTCATAATCTGCATAATCCATTTATGGTGCATCTTCCGCAAAATCCATTTTATCGTTAAATCACTCATTACCGTAAGATATAGTACAGTAATTTTTCAGTAATATTTATTTAATTAGAGTGATGTACTGATTTTAAGGTAATTATTACTGTTAAAATTACTATATATTAGATTTTTATCCATAGCGTGTTCCGGTAAAAATGGATTTTACGATAAAAAGTACTGATTTGGATTAAGATTCTTAGTAATTTGAAGCGTAATTTTTTTATACTGCAGATTATAATTTAAGGAAGAAAAAAAAGCTAATGTACAGAATTTTTTTGCTTATTCTCGTTTTGGAAATAACACTAGTGCAATAAAATATTTGATTAAACTCGAAAACGTTTTACTCAAATAACTGACAAAATAATAATTATTATTTTGTCAGTTATTTCAGTTTTGTCAACTTTTCACACGCATTTAGCTAAATTTAAAGGGCATAATTTAGGCGATATAAATTAAATAGAAAGTATGGACCATGGCAGAATTTAGGTATGATTTGTAATTGTTTTCATACTCATAACTTGTAATTGTTTTCGTACTTATAGCCTCGTAAGAAACTCGTTATTTAAAAAATCATTTACAAGCAGGTACTACAGTTTTAGAATTAACCATCTATTCATAATTATTAATTTTATTTGAAATGTTTATTTACATTCTAAAAGAGATTAATACTGCATGGCTTTTTCTAATTTGGGATGTTACGTTTGAATTATTTTTAAAAAATACATCACAGAATGGGAAAATACATTTAATCCAAAAAAGACCTGACCGCCCTGCATGATATCCTTATCATAAGAAATTTTTAAATAAGAAAATCACCTCTATAATTTCTTTAAAAAAAGATTTTTTTAATCAACTTATTGATTAAAAATAGATAAAGCATGTAATTTTTTATTTAAGTCATAAAAAGTTATTTCTCCACTTACCATTTCATGCATTTTCATTCGGAAAAATAAACCTCATTTGATCCTCAGTTAACTAAGAAGATTAACTAAGATACGTTAACTAAGAAGATTGAGATGTTTTTGTCGGTTACTAGCATTAAATTAATATAAGTTATAATTATATTTACTTAAAAATTATTATTTAGCCTTTATTTGCCGAATATTTGTATGTAATATATATATTTAATATTATTATCAGTTTTTAATACATTTTTATTTTTAATATTATACGCAATTAAAAATATAAAACTAAAAATACAGTTCATTGTTATGAAGGCATATAGTTAAAATAATGAAGACAAAATGCATATTTAGATTACTAAAGCACTATAAGAATTAACCTTTTGCACTATTTCCAAATAATCTCATTGGTGAAATGTATTGAACTAGTTTTTATATTAACCAAAAATTCAATAATAATATTAAGAGGAATTATAATAATAAAAATTATAACAAGAAGAATCATAAAAATAAGAATTATAATACGAAGAATTATAATAAGAAGAATTATAATAAGAATTATAATCAGAAGAATTATAATAAGAAGAATTATAATAAGAATAAAAAACAAGTTCATGGATGAAATTGCTTTGGTAACCGAGCAGAATTTTTAAAATTATAATTTATTCTAATAGAATTGGAAGTTAAATGTATGGCTGAATACAATAAAAAAATACGGTATCTTTTAACTGAAATTTTTAAAAAAAAATAAAACTTTATATTTATCTGCAAAATACGAAAAGATTCCTATATCACTCGATTACAGCCATGGTGACTCAGGGAATAGAGTGTTCGCCTTCAAGTGAGGTGAACCGGGTTCGAATCCCAGTGATGGCTGGTCAATACGAGTTCCGTACCTGGCTCGCATCGACCACAAAGCTGATGTAAACTACCTTCAGTAGATGATGGATTATGTGTTAGAGTCCCCTTGCCGTTAGGCTGGAAGTTTCCGTGATTTTCCTTTCCAAATAATGCAAATGCGGGTTAGTTCCATCAAATAGTCCTCCACGAAAGCAAATTTCTCTCAATACTTGATCCAGGATTTCTCTTGTCTTCTGATGAGCGTTCAAAATTGCAAGGGTACGGGAAAGGGTATTTTATCCCCAATGAGGTGAACCTTCCAGTGAGGCAAACAGGGTTCGATTCCCAGCGATGGCTAGTCGAAACAAATTCCGCACCCTGCTCGAACCGACCACAGTGCAGACGTAAAATATCCTCAGTGATAGACGAAACATGGGTTAGACCAGTGTTTCCCAACGTGGGGCCCACGCCCCACCGGGGGGCAATTTAATTGCAAAGGGGGGCAATTCAAAAATGGACTCGACATGAGTTTAAACCTTTTGCTCTGGGCCATTTAAATGCAATGCGAGATTTCGGTGACAAAATCGAAAGAAAAAAGCAAATTCTTAAATAATTGCGGTCAATAAATATTATGTGACTGAGGGATTTTTTTAGTGACAAACCTGAAATGAAGTATCTGTTTACAGTCGATGGTAAAGCATTTGTGAGTTATTTAGTCAATATCTTTGAAAAACTAATTATATTAAATAAGAAACTTCAGGGAACAAATAAAACCTTGTTGATGCAAAAGCGAAGATATATGGCTTCATTACCCTTATTGAGTTATGTCAGAAATATATTAACAACAAAAACTTTGAACAGTTTCATTGGCTCTAAAAATGTGAAGTAAATGATACCCCTTTACTTGTTATTGTTTATCATCTGAAAATTCTATCGGCTGATTTAAAAGAAAGATATTCTGATTTAAAACAAATTTATTTTCCAACATGGATGTTGCAGTTCATGTTAGTGGATTTGTCTGATATATCAAATATATCAAGAAGAACTTGCAGAAATGCAAAATGATGAGCCAGTTAAAACCTTATTTAATATGAAAGGAGTGATGGCATGGCTTCGTGAGGAAACAAAATACAAATACCCAAATTCAATCAAATGTGCAAGAAAACTATTGTTACCGATTCCATCTTCATATTTAGCTGAATGTGGATTTAGTGCTGTAAATGATTTTATTGGTAAAAAAAAAATCGTCTAGATATAACACAACGGGGAGACTTGAGACTGAGGCTAACCAAATTGGAACCTAAGATAAAATCTACGTGCAGCAAGCATCAAGGGCAAGAATCTCACTTAATTAAAATATTAAATTATTATAGAAAAATATTCAGATTATTTCAAATTTGAATTTTAGTTCTTTATTATATGTTCTGAAAATTTACTTACTTTGTTTCGCTAACAAGTTCCTAAGTTTCTGAAGTGAACAATTCGATTTTTTTAATATTAAAAATTATGTATATGTTACATAGGGGGGCATAAGAATTTTAGAAAGGCTTAGGTGGGGCATGGTACAAAAAAGGTTGGGAAACACTGGGTTAGACACTCCTTAGCGTCAGGTTACCTGTTGGAGGTTTTCGTGGTTTTTCCTTCCATGCAACACAAATGCGGGTTGTTCCATTAAAAAATCCTCCAAGCAGGCAAATTTCCTCCAATACTTGATCCAGGAACTTCTTCATCTTCTGGATTGAGTTCAATATTACAAGTCTGCAGAGTTGAATATTGATAGTCGAATACTGAGAATCGGATTGCCTGTTCAAATAAGTTTATAATATAATATATAAAAAGAATCACTCGATTTTTTATTATTTTCAATGTTTTTAACTAAATTTAAACTGACAAATAAAATAATACATGAAAAACTCTGTATCTAGAGTGGGTAATGTAAGATTACTCTTTGAAGAGATTGATTAACTGTAAGCCTGATAAATATAATTCAAATTTCCGAATTAACTTTTTATATCATTGATGTAGATATCTTTAGAGGGCTGATTAAGATAAAATATTTTTTAACGAGTCAGCAGCATATTGAACTAAAAATACTCCAGTAGTTAGAGTTTAATAGTTAATTAATCAAAAACTGTAATAAAAATTTTATGGAAACTATATTACCGTAAACCGGGGCGAGTCTACCCATCCAGAGGCGAGTATATTTTAGTTTTATTTAATTTTCACTACTTTAAATTGCAAATAAAAAATTTTTTACCGACGGAGGACTTAGTTCAGACTCTAAGGAAGATGGCGCTGTAGTAGTTTGATCCGTTTTTATTTATTTGGTGTCTTTTTAACCGACCTGTTCAAATGTCTTTTGAGAGATTTGTATTGAAAATCAGCAAACTTTTAGTTGGTGCTACGTAAGTATATTATTATTATTACTATTTTCAATTTGGTTAAGTGATAAACTTATCTAAGACTAAGATTACATTAATTTTATCTGAAAAAACAACAAAAAGAATGTAAGTTTTGCTGTTGTAAACAAAAAGCCAGAATTCGCGGGGCGAGTCTACCCATTCGTATTTAGTTTTAATAAGGCATAATAATATAACTTAGAACTTTGTTTATATTAAAATTAAGTCATTTTAAATGAATTTGAGTATATTATTTTAATTCTGCATTGATAAATTTATCATTAATAAGAAAATTTATAGGTTAAATATAAATGTAAATATTAAATATGTTTATTTTACCTATTTTTTCAATTTTTATATTACAAAATTAACTTTTTTTATTTAATGCAAGTTAAATAAATTATTATTTATAAATTATTATTACCTCCCAAAAGAATGGGAAAAAGATTTTTCATGATTCCCAATACTTAAATTTCGATTTTGTTAATAATCTTTAATTATCATTATTTATTAATTATTTAATTGTAAATTTATATTAATTTTAATTTATTTTTATCAACAATAATCAGGAAAAAAATTTATTTTATAATGTTAATGATTATAAAAACAAAACTGTGATCAAAATGTGATAATCGATCAAATACTCAATTTGTGTTATTTTATGAATAAAAAAATGGAATATATAATAAAGTTATGAATTTTACTTCATAAATATTCTATATAGTAACTAAAATAACAATTTAATAGTAAAATTTGATTATTTACAATGTTAACATTCATTTTAGTAGAATGGGTAGACTCGCCCCATACGAGAGATTTGTCAGCAGTTCTATAAAAATATACAGTAACAGCGTAACTGTTAATATTTTCTAAAATCAATTTCACAGCTTTAACGAAGGATAAATAGCGATTCCGAAACACCTAATAAAAGCCTTTTTTCTTTAATATTTACAAAAGTTTGACCACTTGAATGTTGACAAATTGAAAAAATGGGTAGACTCGCCCCGGTTTACGGTAGTTATATTAAAAGTTGTTAAATTTTTAAATTAATCGTTTGAAACTTGAAAAAGTTATCGAATACTCAATAAATAATTTCGGATCAAATTGCAATACAAAGTGTTTGCGTACATCATCCAAAAAACCATTTTTATCTTAAAATAATACATTGCGATTTTAACAGAAATATTTATTTATTTCAAGTAATTCTGTCTTACTGTAAATATTGTAAAAATTATCGTATATCAGATTTTTTTGTTCCGGTAAAAATGGTTTTTACGGTAAAAAGTACCGGCATCTTGAGTGAGCACCTTTTAGTTTTGCATAGAACTTTAAAATCTGCATATCATGTTATTTAAGAGTTAATTTGAATGTTCATGCCTAAAACTATTTTATAATATACATTTCTGTGGTATTTGTAATCATGATTTTAACATGTGTTTTGTAAGGGTAAACATGATACGTGTGGGATATGGTAATTTACTCGTAGTTGTTTTTGTAACATAGGATTATGATTTTTTTACGTTTTTTAGATAACTAAAAAAGTAGGTTTTACTATGAGTTAGTTACTGAAAGAAGCAACATTTTTTTAAAAAATTTCTTAAGAAATTCAATAAAATTATTTCCCCTTCCTATTTTTAGTTTATGTTTATTTAAAATGATGTATTTAATATCTTGGACATTAGTACTATTATTTAAACTGGATTGAAATCTTAAGCAGTTTAAAAATATTTTAATGCTTGATATTTTTGTTGTTTGAAGAAATCTTCTAATTTATTCACTTTGGTTGGAAGAAACTCAATTCTTCAGGGGAGACTTTTCTAAGACTTTTCCTTTCAGAAAGAATCTTTATATTTCCTTTTTTGCGAATATTGTTTTTAGAAAAAAATTGTACAGATTATGAATACAGTACTTATAATGAAACTTTTCAATATAAAGACTTTTCTCTATCGGGGTTTCTTAATACAGCATAGATGCATTTTGAATGGATGAAATGTCAACAAAAAATATATCTTCAGCGACGAGCTTGGCGACAGAAAAGATGTTGCATTTAACTAGACTTATTAGCTAACGTTAACCAAGGCATGAGTTGTTTTAAGAACAAAGATTATTTGTTAACCACCAAAGGTTCATGGCCCTCGTTAGGATTTGTATCTGAAGAATATCCAAAATCATCTACCACCTACGCTTTGGTTGCTGAATCTTCAGAATAGCTGCCAAACAATGAGGGACTTTGCCAAAGCATTCTGAAGGGTGGAATGGATATTGAAAAGATTAATTCTTTGGGATTAGTGACAGCTGTTTACTTATGGAAGAAATTACATTTAAAAGCTGTTTAAAATGACACACGCCGCCAAAGAGAGACTTTGTAGTTAAGTTCACTTCTTCAAAACCGCACCTCGCTATTAACGTCTAATAAATCAGCCAGATTCAAAAATGATTATCTTGAGTAATAAAAAGCAGAGGTAGATGAGATGGATAAAATTAGAATGATGATTTATGGTGTTTGCTGTCCTGATCTAAAGATAGAATTTTTTTTTCTTGAAGAATATAGTCTCTAGTAAATTTAAATGAATAAAATGTATAGTAAATTTAAATGAATAGTTTGCGAAATATAATAAATGGTAGATATTTATTACGTCTCTCTAATCCCATTATCGTCTTATTTTTTTTGTCATAAAGAGTCAACATGGTGCACGTTTTCAAAATGTATAAAATGATGGTAGCGTTGGTGAAAAGAGATGACAAGCAGGCATTTAAAGGAGTAAAAATCAACAGTTAAAATGGGATTTTTTTTAAAAAAAGGGAATATTTTCTAAATATTTGATAAATATAGACCTGTGGTAAGATGACTTAAAATTGATTTCTTTATTTTGATGATATGGAAAGTTTCTCAGAAATCAAGGTCAATACATGAGATATATCTATAATATCAATTCAAATTATATACTTAAACTAGGAGGCTTTACCCCCTGCTCCCTGACGCTCGCCAACCCCCGGAGCTGCTTTCGCAGTTCATTTCGGATTGCTTCGCAATCCGATGCTCGCTTTGCTCGCTTATTGGATACATTCTTAACGTCTAGCTTTTGTATACTTTTTTGAACACTGAAGTTCTGAAAATTTTTCACTGTAGAAAATTCTAAACCTGTGCATTTCAATATTAATTTGAAATTCCAAACAGTTCACATATTTTTCTTAATCTCACTATTCTAAATTTCAGTTGTTGAGAATAGTAACTGTTGTAAGTTTTGTTTTAAAGTCTTTCCCACCAGAGGGCTAAAACCATGTGTTGTAAAACAATATGATATAATTCTGAACGCCGGATGTAAAGCATCGGCTTCGATGAAGATAATTTTGTAAGAATTTTTTTGATAATTCGGTGAGAATTCACCCGATTAGACATATGATGCGCACTACGTGCTCTTGCGCACCGAAGCCTATCAATTAAAACGTATTAGCGTTTTATATAATATAAATTATATGCATTTATACATAAGCATGCATTTATATATATGTGTATTTATATTTATGTATTTATATATGCATGTATTTATATATATATATATATATATATATATATATATATATATATTTATATATATATGTATTTATATGTATTTATTTGTATCACTCGATTAGAGCCGTGGTAAATCAGGGAATCGAGCACTCGCTTTCCAATGAAATTAACCTTGTTCGAATCCCAGCAATTGCTGGGCGATATGAATTTCGCACACGGCTGGCACCGACCACAGTGCTGGCGAAAGATATCCTCAGTGGTAGACGGATCATGGGTTAGTGTTCCCTTGTCATTAGGGTAAATTGTGAGAGATTTTCGAGGTTTGGCCCTCCATTTACCGCAAATGCGGGTCTTCCACGAAGTTGAAATATATCCCAATAGTTGATCCAAAAGTGCCCTTGTCTTCTGGATTGGGTTCAAAATTACAAAGCAACGGAGCTGCACATTGGTAGTCGTAAACCCAAAATTGGGTAGGCTGTTCAACGACGGTTATAAAATAAAACAAAATTTAGCATAACTTATATTTAGATATAAGTAATGTATTAGTGAAGTTTCTTTTATTTATTATCAATTGATATATTTGATTTACTTATATTTCATCAAATTATGATTAAATAATTAATAATAAATTATTTAGCATTTATAATAAATTATGTGTGTCGTATGATATGAATTTAATTTAATTTATATTAATCGCATTTTGAAATCTGATGTAAAAAAAGAAATATTACACTTACTCATGAAAAAACTGAAATTTATTTTCAAACATTATTCTGTTAAATCTAAACATAATATATTTGATTAATTTTATATGCCACATAACAATTTTATTTCTAATAGTACAGTGTTTTATTTTTACTGTGTTCAGTATTGTAAAACATTAATTTGTTATAAGTGAAGTAAATAATGAAATTTTTCAATTTACTCCTCAATCATCGAAAATTATTTAATTTCAATTCACATTTAGCCTGTAGGACTTATTATGACTTTAAAATTTTTTTTTCGCACAACATGACGACTGCATCATTTGGATAAGCTATTTTTCAGAAATATGAAAAGAATAAAAATTTCTTTAAAACTAACTTTTTTATAAAAATAGTTACTGTTAACAATAAATTAAGTGTCAAATATCTAATAACACTAAAAATAATCCTGCATGAATTAACAAATGTTACATACAGTAACATCTGTATAATGGAGGTAATACTCCATAATTTCGTGCTCAACGGCATGATTGGGGAAATGTGATCAGCACTGAGCACATGCCGCCTTTACCTCCCTGATCGGCAGGTACTCATCAGTCTGAAGCTGTGGGGGCTTTAAGCCGCCACTGGGAATCGAACCCCAGCTCTTCACAATGACAGTCCAGTGCCTTAACCACTAAGCCACCGTTGTTCACTAACTTTAAAAATCACATGAAAAGAAAATAAGTGGAATCCCTCTTTTTTAAAAAATTAAACTTGCGATATTTTTACAAGAGAAAAGAACTTACAAAATTTGCTTACTTTGCTTACTGGGATTTGAATTGAATTTCTGTTGGCTTCATTGGGAGGTGAGCGCTCAGCAGTCTGTTCAGTGTGGCAGTATGAAAAAAAAGTCTTATACTATTTTTATCTTAAAGTCTTAATTATTGAAATAATATTGTCCCACAGTGGACTGATCGTCAAGACACGGTTCCCAGTAGAACACCGAAGTCAAGCATCACTGTCTCCGGTCAGGAAGCGGAAGGGTGACCACTTTGATCAGCCTGCGTATGGACCGAGGGTGTGGTATTGATTCTCGTTAAACTGTTCTACCTTAAAGTGCTAGACTTCTAGCGCAGGTCGTCGGGCTACCAAAGCAGAAGAGTCATCAGAATTGTAATGGCATGTCTTCGGATCATGCTCAGGGTTGCTTCCCAGCTCGTCGCCAATAGCCCATTATGCACTTCTAGTGCGACGTAAATAAAGTACCTACCTGAAATAATATTAAAGTTTAAATACGTTTGAAACCATGGAAGCCCACTCGTATAAAAATATCTGGCAACTCAACTTACTAAAAAATATGTCTGATGAAATATAATTATCAGGTAGAGAATCAATTTGGCAATAAAATCGAATCTCAGATTCATTTACACGATGCTTAAAACCATAAGATAATTACTGAAAAATAAGAGCAAGTATAGAAAATAATCGCAAAATGATTTTGAAAAAAAAAGGTTGAGTTATCGTTCGGTAAGTAAATCTGCATAGCAAAAACTAGAATTTGAATTGACAGTTTTAATTCGTTTATGATTAAGGTGACAAAGAGAGAGAAACTGTTACTTGAAAAACGGTCTAAAACCGTCAAATATAGGAAAAAAGTCAGTAAAAAAAAAAGGGAATATTTTACAGCAAACGGGTAATGATTAAAAACGGAAAAAAATCTGTAATTATCTTTAAATAGTTTCTTTTTCTTTAAAAAATATGTTTCCGTTTTTTATAGAATTTACAGCTGTGCAATAGTAAGCGTAATTCTACGGTTAAGAGCATCTCTTCATAACCATGTTCATTATATATTTCCACTATGTTCCGTTTATGATTAGGGTCCATTTATCTATTAATGGTTAGGATGAAAAACAGAGGAAATCCGTTTAGTTATCAAAATAACCTCAAACCGTTAAATATACAGAGAAAGTCTGTAAAAAGAATAAATTTTTTTTGCAGGGCTGTCTTCTCCTCATAAACTTTAGAGACCCTAATAGGGGCCTGAAAAAATTGTGGATCCTTAACTGTAGTCCACAAGTTAGCTACGATTTTTGTAAGCGAAAACATATATTCATTGCAATGGCTGAATTTTTCAATTTTGTGTTTTTACTATGCTTAATTAAATTTTTTAAAAATTAATGTCACTTCTCCAGGGTGCGTAGCGTTTTTAAAATGTGCTTAAAGGTGTTTATTTCCGATTTTTGTTTTTTTAAAGCCCTTAAAGGTGCTTTTTTCTTTGGGTGTTTTTAAAAAGAGCTTAATTTTCCCTTTTCCAAAAATGAGATTTTTCCTTTACTATGTTGATTTTCGCTTCGAATTATACAAAAAGACACAGTTCACATTGTTCTACTCAACGTTTTCACAATTAATCAACCCCAATCTATTTCGGCGTATTGTCAGTCCGTAGTACATGAAAACGCCCTTCGTTTTACATAATTCAAAATTTTTTGATTTTTGACAATTGTCAAAAACAATGCCAAAAGGTTTTTTTTGTTGACATGACGGTAAAAACAAGATAAAACCGTCAATTGTCAAAAACTTTCCAACCCTGTCTAATTACGATATTTTTTTAAGGTGCTTAAAAATATTTTTTGAGTGCTTGAATAGTGCTTAAAAGGTGCTTATTTTTTGTTGAACAATTTGGCTACGCACCCTGTTCTCGTTTAATAATTAATCTAAAAGGACATTTCTTAAACATTCTTTAATATGGCGGTGGTTGACTCGAGAAAAAAAACTGAATAATAAATTGAATAAAGTTGAATATGTTTCAACTTTTTGACAGTAATAAAATCACATCGCATTTAACGAGAGTTGCAATAACTTGATACATAGTCCTGTTTCGTCATTGACGAATATTAAAATTTTACTCGAATAGTTTCTAGACGGGAAGTCTAAAGTGAGGAATGCGGAACGTTCAAAGCTCCCTGTTTTGTCTACCGTAACGTCTTTGGAACTAAAATATGCCGAGTGAGCGATATTCGATCTAAACACGGGGGATTTGATGTGAGGGAGGAACTCAGAATAGAAAGTTCTATTTATGAAACCTCAAAAGGTTTAAAATGATTAAGAATTGTATAGGGGAAGTAAAGATTAATTGTATAGGTGTTGATTTTTTCTCTCTAAATAATTGATTATTTTGTATTCCGTACGCTGTTATCGCAAAATCGTGTAGAATAGCTTATCTTCAACTGTAAGCTCTAAAAAATTTCGGATCAAATTACGGTATAAAGTACCAGCCCTTTTACGTGCATCATCAGTAAAATTCGTTTTTACCGTAAAATATTATATAGTAATTTTTACAGTAAAATTTATTTAATTAGGGTGATTCATTAATTTTACACAACTTATTACCTTAAAAATTACGGCATATAATATTTTTATTTTGATACGGTATATCATATCTATTTATGAAACCTCAAAAAGGTTTAAAATGATTAAGAATTGTATAGGGGTAGTGATGATTAATTGTATAGGTGTTGATTTTTTCTCTCTAAATAATTGATTATTTTGTATTCCGTACGCTGTTATCGCAAAATCGTGTGGAATAACTTATCTTCTACTGTAAGCTGTAAAAAATTTCGGATCAAATTGCGTTATAAAATACCAGCCCTTTTAGGTGCATCATCAGTAAAATCCGGTTTTTACCGTAAAATATTATATCGCAATTTTTACAGTAATATTCATTTAATTAAGGTGATTCAGATATTTTACACAAATTATTACTGTAAAAATTACGGTATATCATATTTTTATTCCGCAACGTGTTTCGGTAAAAATGAATTTCACGGTCAAAAGTACTAGTCTTCTGAGTGCCGGTATATTTTTTACCGGAATTTGATCCGGAATTTCTTACAGTGCACGCATGAGAGCATGTTAATTTTATGTAAGGAAAAATGTCTCAAATTTTAAGGAAATAAATCTTCTGAAAAAAAATTACATAAGTTTCTTTTTTGTTTACTAATTTTTTTAAAAAATTAAGTAAAATAGACCGTTTATAGATGTATTGCAAAGGTTTATTTTATTAAATTAATTTTAGTAACAGAGTTAAATCAAATGTTACTGATTTATTCCTAATTGGTAACCTTGGTAACCTGTTAACCAAGATCCACCTAGACCGATAATAATTTCATTTAAGGGAAAACATTATAAAAATCAGGATAAATTTCCTTTGTAATTGTATTTTTTTCTACTTTTTACCAACTGCATAAACTTAAACAACATATACCACTAAGATAAACAAATGTGTATAGTAAAAGTTAAGGTTTAGTTTCTTTATTATGTTAAATTGATTTTTTTTCTCTTTAATGGTTTCATAATTGATCTTAAGAGACAATATTTCTCAAACATATAAACTGACCTCAACATTAGACGATAATAAGTTTGTTTGAGGGAAAATATTTTTAGTTTCAGGTTTCTAAAAAATATCATTTAATCTTTAATTCTTTAGAAAAATTTCTTTAATATTAATTTTAAAAGTAAAATTAAATACACTGTGAACCATTCTTGATAAAATCATGGTATAAAGTATCGTCACTTTGGGTGCATCATCCGTAAAATCCACTTTACAGTAAAATGCATTTTTACAGTAAAATATTATACCATAAATTTTACAGCAATATTTATTTCATCAGAGTAATTTAATTATTATTTCACTATAATTACTGTAAAAATTACAGTATATTAAATTTCTTCTTCCATAACATGTTTCCGGTAAAAAGTATTGGCAAGCTGAGTGCCGGTACTATAATTTGATCTGGAATTTTTTTACAGTGCAGATCGGTTGTATATCGGTTGCAAAAGTATATCTTCTTCCAGTTTAGTAATTTTGAAAAGCTTAATTAATTTTTCTTAAGTGCACTAATCGTAGTCGATATTTATTTAACCTAGAAAATATGAAGCGAATTTTATTTCAAGAGTCCGATAAATAGGAAGAAACTGAAAGCTCTTTCTAACACATTTCTTATAAAACTTATGGGTGATAAGTTCTTATAAATTTTAAAATTACAACAGGACTAAAGTTTTAAAATCGCAAAACAAATATTAAATATAGTTCACGTTAGACAATTATTTTGTTATTAGACTGCATTTCTAATATGAAGTCAGGGGTCTGTTTAGAAGAAATGTGGGACGTTAACGGACCCTTCACAAAATATCCTTTCATAAAAACGGACCCTTCAAAAAATATTTTAACTTAAAAACGGACCCTTCACAAAATAATTTATCTTTTAATCGTTCCCTTCACAAATTTGTTTATCTTCATTATTGTTTTGTTAATCGAATAAACTCTTCTCAGGAAGGGGGGGGGGAAGAAAGACAGATGTAAACGAACTAAATTTTGTCTTCCGCAGACGCTTTTTCCTTTATTCGTCTGAAATGAAAATTCTGCCTTCAGCAATATAGGCTAAATATCAAATATTTATAAGTTGCATCGCTAATTTAGTAGCTGCAATTGCTGTTTATTTTTTAAAATTTAAATTTTTTAATTACGATTTTACAGTGTTGAGCATAGTTTTGTATGTCTTTACAATTTAACAAAATCCCTGAAAAAGCTTTTTTGTAACAACGGAACCAATTTGCACAAATTCACAAAAGCGGACCCTGGTTGAAAGAATGTGACTTAACGTTTATTTTATATTCACAAATTACGAGTAATTTTTTCACAATTTCGCAAAAACGGACCTTTCACAAAATGTCTGGACAGACTCCTGAAAGTTAATAGCAAAAAGAATGAATCAGTAGTAATGAATGATTTCAACTTCCTTGTTAACTTTCCTTTAACGCTTCGTTTATTTGTCATTAATGAGTAACTCAAATGACTGCCTTATACGGAATAAAACAATCAACAATAAGTTATAAAATTAGCTTCCATTAGATTGATTAGCAGCGGAAAGTTCTTTAATCAGAGTTTAAATTGTTTAGCTTCGGAATTGCGGAAACAAAGGAATAGTTGTGGTTTTTCTCTCTAAATAGTAGTGCATTCTTTCCAATGAGAAACGCATGTGCTTTCAATAGAAGAATATCTGTTTCAACTGTTGCTGGAAAAAATTTGTCCACTAAATATTTCTAGGTTTATTTATTTCAAATAATTTTGCCTTTAATATTCACTCAAAATTCTTCTAAAATGATCATCATATTTTTTAAAAATGATAAGCTTTGAATGGGGAACATCTTTTTATTAGTCTTAGTAATAAAAAATATTTTAATTTCTATTGGCTTGGAAATAAATTCATCTTGCTTATCTCTCAAGACGATTTCAAAAGTGATTATGCGAAATAAAGCGGAACACATAACTAGAGTTTTAAACGAAGAAATTTTTTTTTATGTAATCATAAATAAATTTATTTATAATAACCTTTAAATAAGGAAGAATGAATTTAACAATAATCTTTAAGTAGAGCTTAATGAATAAATTTACTTAAAATAATCTTTAAATAGAGAATAATGAATACATTTACTAACAATAGTCTCCAAACAAAGAAATAATTAATAAATTTGCTCACAATAATCTTTAAATAAGGACTAATGAATTAATTTACTTACATTAATATTTAAATAAATAATAATTACTAAATTTACTTACAATAATCTTTAAATAAGAATAAAGAAAAGATTTGCTTACAATTATCTTTAAATAAAGAATAATGAATGAATTTACTCACAATAACTTTTAAATAAAGAATAATGAATAAGTTAACTTACAATAATTCTTTAATTAAATAAATAATATTACTGTTATTTGTTTCGAAATGTGTTGACCCTAAGTGTTCTTTCAGTACTAATTGAAATAACTAAAATAAGACATAAAAACTAATTTTATTGAATTTTAGTTTCCTATCTTCTTGTAGTTTCATGCAGGGGCGCACAAAGACAATTGTGAAATCTGCCTAAAAATTCTTCAAGCATTTTTTTCAGAGAATGTTAAAAATGCTTTTAAAATGTTATTCTTTCACTAAACTAACCTTCCTATTTTTGCTCTTTTTTGTATTTTGAAAATTTATCAAAGATTTCATAGTTAATAACATCCATCTGTCTATCTATCTATTTATCTATCTATCCCACTTCCGTCCGGATATGTAACTTATATGTATCCGGACAGAAACGGGCACTAAGTTGTCTAAAAATTTTAAATTTATTTAAAGACACCATGTTTTTTAATTCATTACTTTTATGTTAAAAATAGATACATTTTACAAGGTTATCACATGCAAGCAAACAAACATATAATTTATGATAAATGTTTATTATTCTATTGATATCCATAAAAAATTTTTGAGTTTATAATAAACGAGACATTAAATTCGATGAGCAATAAAGAGTAATGATAAGTATGCAAATTGTTCATATCACATTCAGCGAAATCATCGAATAATTGCGAATGACCATTAAATCCAAAAAAAAAAAAATGAATTAAAAGTCACAATTCTTAGCTTAAAAGTTATTAATTAAAAGTAATTTCTTCTCCGCTTCCCCAGGGAGGGGATACAGTGCCTTCTGTATCTGAAATTCATTTTGTAAACAAATTTACTAGAATTTGTACCTTAAAAAACACAGCTTAACTATTTGAATTTAAGAATTATTTTAAAGATTGACTTGATTTCATAGTTCATAAAAAATAATAAGATTAAAAGCTCCGAAAGGGTCATTAAAATTGAAATAATTACCCAATTTATTCCATTGTTAATATTTTTTTAATTCTGTAAACTTTTTTGTGTTGTAAAAATTTAGCATTTAAATAAAAATATATTTTAAAGCTCTAATTTAAATTTAGTTCTAATTAAAGCTCCCGAACTGTAAATTTTTTGAATGAATATACTTGTAGCTAGTAGTTTACAAATCTTGGTAGACACGTGTCTGAAATATTGCAGCTGGCATCCAAAATTTTATGGAAAATTTAGTTCTTTTTTAAAAAGTGTAAAATACTGAATATTTGCTTGCAAGTGGTTCCTCGAAACTAGTTCTAGTTCCAAGAAATTTTGAAGTTTTGTAGTTGGCCCTTGGTTTTAACTATTCATTTAATTGTTAAAAGCAAGAAACCTTTAAATGCTACAAAATAAAAAAAATAACGTGATGAACTAATAAATCAATATATGTTATAACATATATAGCATATATAGCATCAACAATATATATATATATAGTACAAGTATATCGCACAAGTATACAAGCACAAGTATAGTATAGAACATGTACATATATATATATATATATATATATATATGTAGCATATATAACATATATAACTATAAGCAAACGTGTTATACACGCAATTTCTTAAATTTCAAGTGTCGAAGAAGTGTACTGAAAAAAAAAGTATTGACAAAACTACCAGAATATGGTAAAATTTACCATGTTTCTGGCTCTATGGGAACACCAAAAGGCTCATTAATTTTATCGAAGCATTTCGCTAACGATTTTTGTAATATGTGATAATATGGGATTTCATAATATGTGATTTTATATCATGTTATAAAATTTGTTAAATATTGTGAAAATTGATATTTTGTTGATAGAGCTTGGCATAGATCTTGGTATGAAAACCATTTATATTTTTTAATTGAATTTAAGTTTTGGAATTTTTACTAAATGTGAACTGTAATAATGCTGAAAATCAGAATTTCCGGTAAATTATTACCATGCGAAAGGAAAAATTTACAAAAGAATGGTTTAAATACCGTACATTTTGGTTTTATTAACCAGAATTATGATTTTTTAAAATCAGAACTGTCATTACTATACACTGTATGGCAATTCTTCCATATTGTTTTACCATAATGTGTGAAAAGTAAAATGAATGGCGGAGTGTCAAATTTCTCATTCAAGTATTGTTTTCGACAATGAATTAAGTTGAACAAGAAGTTTCTTTAATTCATTCAGGGAGTTTGCCAAGTTCTTTTTTTAAAGCATGGAAAATCTCTGCAGTCAAAACAATCGGACCCATTTTACTTCTTACGTAAAACACTAAGAAAATTTGCTTTATGGCGTTCTCTGTTTCCTCTACTTGAAGAAAAAGATTTGTCTATTTTTAACTGTTCTTCAGTGTGTGATATTCTCTTTACATTGAGAACTTATAGAATTGCTAATACTTGATTAATACAAATATTTTAAGATGATTGTAGAAACATATTTTTTTTAAAATAAAATGTTTCTATAGCATTTATAAAATGTTTATGAAGTTAAGTCATATTCAATAAAATAAACAAGTAAACTGAAAATGTTTCTCTTATCTACAAATAAAATATTAGATATATAAAATATTACATTAAGAAATCATAGAATTGCTAATAATTGGTTACTACAGAGTTCTGAGATAATCATAAAAACATGTTTTTTTTAATATAAAATGTTTGTACAGCATTTATTAAATGTTTAGTAATATTCAATAAAATCAACAAGTGAATTGAGAATGTTTCTCTCAGTTACGAACAAGTATTAGATATACAAATTATTACATTAAGAAATGATAGAATTGCTAATACTTGATTACTACAAATATTTTGAGATAATCATAGAAACTTTTTTTAAGTAAAATTTTTGTATAGCCTTTATTAAATATTTATGAAGTTTGGTAATATTCAAAGAATAAACTAGTAAATGTTTAAATTCAATTGAAACAAGTAAAAAATAAACAAATCAATTTAGGTAATATTAAAAAAATAAACAAGTAATCTGAGAATATTTCTCTCATCTGCAAAATATTTGTAAAAATAATTTCCATTTTATTTATTATTAAATATTTGTAAATTGAAATAAAATATTCGAATTATTTGAGATCTTCATTTAGTGGGCTTGTTGTATGTTTTTAAATTCTTATTGGAAATAAAAACCATAGAATTTGTTACGAGATTTAGTAAAAAAAAAAACAGGTGTCGGAAGATTAATCAATATTTTAAGAAATGAAAATTTTTTATCAAGACTTAAATTAAGACTTAAAATTCTTTTTAGTTTAAGGTAAAATTGAAAAAATGATGTTTTTTTTAAAAATATATTTCAAATTAAAACTTGAGAACTTAAAACTTATCAGCAAAATAAATAAATAAATAAATGGATGAATGACATAAAATGTATAACAATTAATTAATTTTATTAAATCAATTTATCATTAAAAAAATTAATAATTATTTTATAAAAAAATTTAATTAAAAAAATTAATTATTTTTTGAAGATAACATAAAATTTATAGCAAAGATATTTCTCACATCACTTTTTACAAAACTGAAAAATCCAACCTGAAAGCCTTTCACGTATCGAATCATAGTAACGGTGGGCAAATGTAATAAACAACAAGACAGGTTTGACTGCTGGAGAAAATAGAGAGGAATTGAAAGAAAATTAAAAGAAACCCATTCAAGTTTCATCTCCCATCAAATCTGTTTAGATTTTTTTTACATTTACCTTTCTCTTCTGTGATTTGTCAGACTTCGATTACTTTCGATTTGTTTTTTTATTCAATTAAAAAAATTTATTTGCGTCTCCCAATGCGCATATTTCTTTGTTTTTATTTTCAGTAAGAGTTCTAAAAATACATATTAAAGGTGGTCTTTACGGGTCACCTTATACATGAAGATATTTAGGATTCGCATAATTTGAATAAAATAAGATAGTGCGCTTAGAAAAAAGTATGGTCAAATTTACAGAATAGGGTTAAAATTTTTCGTGATTTTGGCTCGATGGGAGCGCGAAAAAATTCTTACCGAAGTACTTTTGTAAAATTAACAATAAGATATGGTTTTACAATATGTGATAAAATTTTGGTAATTCTATCATGAAACCTAGGAGCAGTGGTCTCCGAGCCTAAATTATTTCAAATTTATTTATTGTGGTGTATTTTTCTCGGGTTTGTACTACTCTCCATGGACGAGAGGTCATACAGGAGATGAGAAACTTCACCTAAAGCCGCACCAATACCGTGCATTTGATTTATTTTATTTTGAAGGCATTTTTAAACACAATAAAATTAAAACCATTGAATCAGAACAATCTAAAATATAAAAAATCAACTGTTATCCCCCCTTTCTCAGCCGATAGCGGTAAAATTATCTAACGTTGATCGGTCCGCGGCGATAAAAAGTTTGGGGAACTCTGATTAACAGCATGGTGTAAAAACTATTTATTTTGTTAAATTGTCAGTTAATAAATGTGAGGTAATAAGAGCTTAAAATTTGAATATCAGAATTTCCGGTAAATCATTACCATGCGAACGTTGAAATTACCAAATGAATGGTTTTGTAAGGAGACTAGTTGTTGTCGACCATGTCAACCGTCATCTATGTAAAGGTACCCCGACATAGAGTCGAGTTAACATGTCTTATATATACTAGTGAATTGTAATTGTAATTTTGTAGTGGTAGATACCCTACAGTACTCCCCCACCAGAATTATATCTGTGATAGAATTCGATACATGGATTCTAGCTGCTGTATTTGTGACAGACCGGGAGAGCTGGATTAAGGTCACCGGGTTTTTGAACATTAGTCATGAGAGCTGTATTAAGATCATGGTCGTAGTCACTCCTGTGATGCCTTTAGCAGTCGAGTGTATGCAGGCCGACGTTGTGTTTTAATCGAGAGTTAGTAGCAACAGCGTGAGGAGGTGGATAATGTCGCAGTCACAAGTAGCAAATCAACTGTTCAATGTGGACCATCCATCGAAGTAGGCGTTTCTGCTAAGGTAGGCGTTACTGTCATGATAGGCGCGTGTTCGCATCATGTCCGGGTCACCAATATGAGGAGAGTAGTTGTTGTCGATCATGTCAACCGTCATCTATGAAAAGGTACCCCGACATAGAGTTGAGTTAACATGTCTTATATACTAGTGAATTATAATTGTAATTTTGTAGTGGTAGATACCCTACAGTTTAAATACCGTGTACTTAAGCTTTATTACCAAAAGTAAGTGTTTTTTTCTTTTTTCTTTCCACTGGAAATGTCATTACCAAACATTGCGGTAATTTCACCAGAATTTTTTTCTTCGTGTGAGATTTTTCATATTATATTAACGTTTTTGGTGGTATTTCATAACAAGTGACTTTAAGACACGCGTGCGACCTTTTTTAAAAATGTTTACTAGGTAGACATATGAATGAATAAGCAGAGGTTCTAGAAATCACTTATCTGGAGTCTCAAAGGAAAACAGAACAAGCGAAAGTGTTTAGGTTGTAAAATTTGGGACGTAGGGTAGTACTATAATGGGAAATAGTTTGTTTTTCTTTTTCAACTGAAATGTTTTAAACAAGAATTTAAGAAGCCGATGTTGTTAGCTTGTTGAAATTTACCCATAATTTAAGCCAGAGTAATGGTTATTGTAAATCTTTCTACTCTTGTCAAACACATTTAGTTCTGGAGTTGACTATTTACTTGCCAAGTGGGTCACAGCAGATCTGGCGCTTGCAATCAAGTTATCAAGAAAAATAAAGATTCATTAGGTGCCTTTGGAGGTTGGAATCCCAAGGGATTGCCAAGTTAATTTTCTTTAAAAAAAATATGTCATACAGACAAGGTTGCCTTGTGGAGTAACACATGTTTTAGCTAAATAAACATGTTCTAAAATGTTTTGTAGAAATTTGCTTTAAATGATTGTAATACCTTTTTTAAATATAACAAAATTGAAATATATTATTTTAACATAATTTATCCCATAAGAACAACTTTTGTAATTAAAGAAGCTAAAATTTTTCTTACATGTTTGACATATAAGTTAAAAGTAACACAAATTTAGTTTCCTAACCTTTTTGCCGATAATGAATCAATTTATGCAAAAATATTAATCAAATGCCCTTTTCTTAAATATTGTAAAAATTGTTTAAGAAAATGAATATTTTCCAGCCATACATTGGGCATTAAATTGCCTATGCATGGTTAAAAACTATGTATGAAACTAGTTTTGAACTATGGATAAGCACTAAAGTGCCCATTAAAAAGTTCAAAACGGGACGGGGACATGTTTTAACAACGTGAATAAAGCACAAATTAAACACAGTTTTGTCTATTTCTGTGCTTGATTTGAGCTTTAACTACGTTGTTTTTCAGGTTAGTATATGCGATGCCACAATCGGCACAACAAATTTCCCAGCTTTTAAAATTTCTTTAATTTCTTAAACTTAATTTTTTCAATCATTCTTTATCAAATTTTAATTAAATTAAAAAAATTAAATTTTTATTACAATTTATAAAAAGCGAATATAAAATACTTGATTCTTTTCTTAATAATTAGTGCAATGTAACGGCCAACTTTTTATTTCAATACTAATGTAAGACTCATTAATTTCATGTCGCGACTAAATCGAAAACAAAAATCTATTTATAGCTCTTAATTCTTTATTTCTTACAACAAAAATGTTTCAGTAGCATGGTTATACAAATTTTCACAGTCTTTTTGACAATTCGTTTTCGCCAAATTGGTTTCAAATTTAATATTGATTATGGGGGGTTGGCTTTATTTTTGGCCGTGTTATCTTTCGATAATTCGCCAACCTTGGATCTCTTCCCATGCTCTTAACTGTTAGTTGGGAACAATTCATTCACTTTTATTTTGGAATTATTGGCGTGAAGATAGCAGTCCCAACCGTTGTATAACTATCGCAACAGAAATTCTCAACGTTGGGAATGATTTTTTTGATCCCTTTAAGGGACTTCTTTTCTTTATTTTTATTTTTTTTGAACATGGTCATAGTCTAATTTTATATTTAATAAATAAATCAATTCCTCTTAAACGATTTTATACATTTCTCTGCAATAAACATCTATTCTTGATATCCAAATTGAAGTGTATCTCAAACGGTCAAAAGTATGTTTAATATTTCAATGATGCTACCGAAGCTACCGCTAAAACTGGACTGATGATCACCGTCTCTACATGAGATTAAAAAAATAAGTTTAAAAAATTAAATAAATTTCAAAAGCTGGGAAATATGCAGGTTGCTTATAAAGTCCAGGACCCATTTTGATGTTTAATAACTCATAAAATAATAAAGATAGATTAAAATGGTTAGATAGACTCAAAAAGTTTCATGACCCTTGTCAATGAACTTCCACGTGTGCCCCCTTCGTCGCACGGAGAATATCAAGTCGATAGTCAATTTCACGCCAGGTAGCGGCAAGCATGTCGGCATCCACAGAGGCTATTGCGGTTGTAATTCTGGCATTTCCCGTTTCTGGCATTATTAATGGCCATAATGTGCGCATATGGGGATCTGAAAACCCCCATGGAGACCGTGAGAACAAAGGGATTCCCCAAAGGTTAATGTGTGGTGTTGACTAAAGCACGACCGAGTCATAGGGCCTTTCTTTTTTACTGAAAAGACGGTCTTATCAGTCGTATACTTAGACATGTTGGAAAACTTCGTATTTCCACAACTAGAAGAGCTTCAGCCACATGTCTTTTTGCAACAAGATGGTGCATCATCTCATTGGGGTATCATCGTTCGTAGTTCTTTGAATGACCATTTTCCAGAAAGATGGATTGGGAGAGGAGGTCCAATTCGTTGGCCACCCAGATCACCTGATATAACGCCGCCGGACTTTTTTCTTTGAGGATTTATGAAGGATTATGTTTACGAGAGGATCGTGTCGAACACTGATGACCTAAAAGCCAGAATTACAACAGCAATAGCCTCTGTGGATGCCGAGATGCTTGCCACTACCTGGCGTGAAATTGACTATCGACTTGATAATCTCCGTGCGACGAAGGGGGCACACGTCGAAGTTCATTGACAAGGGTCATGAAAATTTTTGAGTCTATCTAACCATTTATGTTATTAATTTTAATCTATCCTTATTATTTTATGAGTTATTAAACATCACAATGGGTCCGGGACTTTATAAACACCCTGTATAAAGCCTATTGTCGCATCACAATATATGTAGCACAATGTATACCATATCCTTTATTTAGATGCATGGGTAGATTTACGAGATCCGTATAGATTAAAATGAGAAGAGCCCGTGTAGTTAGAAAATGGAGCAATTTTTCTTGATTTTTTTCCGAACCTATTTTTTCCTTTTCTATCAATATATTTGAGTTCACTTTAGTAGGTATGTTAAGTACCTTTTGGTAATAACTTACAGATAGAAATTCCTTTACTTAAACACACTATGGCACATAGTGTGTTTAACAACTCTCAGAACAGTTCACCGTTAAACCATCAGTTCTAGTGCAAATTTGTTGGAGCCTTAATAAGTATTCAAATAAAAACAGCCATTAATGTGTCAAAGTAATTCATAATGCTTTAAAAGTTAGTGTAAGTAGTAGGATAATTTGATTCAACGTTTAACCATATAAACGTCGCATTCTAGTAAAAGTACATAGAGTTATGAAATTTCTGATAATGACATTTCCGGTTAAGAAAACTATAATTAACAAAATATACGGTATTCAAACCATTCATTTGTTAATTTTCCCGTTGATATGTTAACGGCTTTACTGGAAACTTTGGTTTTCAAAATTATAGTGTTTATTATCACACAATTTAGTAAAAAAATACAAATCAGAAAAATCAATTTTAGCCAAATAAATGGTTTTAATGCCTTGCTCTAAGTTATTACTATAAAACTACCAAACTTTACCGCATTTACCAAATTTTATTACATATTATAAAACCATATTTTATTGTTACTTTTGCCAAAATCATTACCAAAGCGCTTCGTTGAAAATTAGGTGTTCTCATAGAGCCAGAAACACAGTAAAATTTACCACATTCAGGTAGTTTTGACTGCACTTTTTTTCTCAGTGTAATATTTACTTAAGTAGAAAATGGCCGTCCATGAATGAATAATCTTTGTTTATAAAGTGGAAGTTACGAGGGAATAAAATCATTGGAAAATATGGCGTTGAATTTCTATCTTTTGGAAATAGAGATACATGTGCATAAACGTACTTATTATATTAATCAATAGACTTATTTACATTTTAAGAATTGGTTTTTAAATTTTATTTAGGTAAGGAGAAAGAGCAAAGCTTATAGACATCTTTTAGAAGGGGATTTAGTATTGAGTGTGAACGATCAGTCTAGCCAAAACTTAACATATGATCAAGTAATGGAGATTGCAGACAAAAGCGGAACCGATCTAACGCTTGAAGTTTTAAGGTGAGTCAATTTTTAAAATTCGTTTCAAATCTTTGCATTTCTTTGGGTGTTGTTTGCCTGTAATTGCAGTGAATTTTGATGTCCTGCGAATTAAAGTCATTTTCCATATATACTTAAATGCTGAATAACGCTCCTCCGCAATTTTCATTTGCTCAAATGAATTAACATTACTATTATTAGTTTATGTGCATCAATAAAATAATTTATTTATAACTGAATATGAAAAAGCACAGAAAAAGATCATGCTATGTGGCATTTATGAGAACTTAGATAAAGTTCTGTAGCATTTATGAGAGCTTAGATCATGTTTTGTGGCATTTATGAGAGCTTAGATCATGTTACGTGGCATTTATGAGAGCTTAGATCATGTTACGTGGCATTTATGAGAGCTTAGATTAAGTTACGTGGCATTTATGAGAGCTTAAAGAAATGATTTGGGAATGTACAAATATGCCACGAAACTATTTCCAACTAAACTATATTCTTAGGTCTCTACCTTCGCTATCTTCGATTTTTGGTTTTGTGTTTTCTTGATATATTTTGCACTTAACAAACATTTGATGATATGGTAATATTATACAGTATAATACCTTTAATAAAGGGATCGCTCTATTAGATTAGGAGAAATAGCGCTCGATAATTTTCAGAACTTCTATGAATTTATCATCAAAACTTTAAAGCAATAAAATGATGAGATTTTTGGTTTGTGTAAATTAAAAGTGCTCGTTTCTCAGTTTTCAGATTTTTTAAGATCTAGTTTTACTGTAGTTAACCGACTGAAAACCTATTTGGATGAAGTTAAACATTTTTTTAAATGCAAGAAAATAAAGATACTAATCAAAAAATTAAAAAACAAACAAACAGGCTACTGTATAATATTTAACTACCTATCCAAAACTGATGATTGCAGTATTGTATTGGTGTAATATTCGCAAAAGCATAACAGAATCTGAAGTACCGTTAGCTTTAAATGTCAAATTATGATTGGGTGGCGATCGTGTATTTTATGTGTATTAAAAGATAATATCAAATAGAGTAAATATCCATCATTAGTTTATTTGGGAAAATTAAATAAAAAAGATTAAAAGCATATTTAGAGTTTTCCCTCCCCGCCTCTACCCCTTCGGCAATATAGTTCAGGTGGCAGAGGAAGTGCTACTTAAATCTGGAAATTTGAATGTTTTTAAATAACAACAACTATCATATTCTTCCACTTAATACAAACTTGTAAATATTTTCTGTATCATTGCTCACACTTAAAAGACAATTTATGGTGTTTCTTTGATACCATTTGATTGAAGAAAACACAGTTTATTATTACCGAATGATAATTATGTATAAATAAAATAGTTTAGATCAATTGATAACTTAACAGTATGGTAAAAGGTCATAAAAGTGACATTTATGTGAATTAAGAGACAATCAGTTTGGAACTTATAAATACGCTTGGAAACTATTTGTACACTGAGAAAAAGTCATGATCAAAACTACCGGAATAGGGTAAAATGTTTGACTCTATTGGAACATCGAAAACTCGGTAATTTTTACCGAAGCGCTTTGGCAATTATTTTGGTAAAATTGACAATAAAATATGATTTTATAATGTGTGATAAATTTGTTATATGTGGAGAAATTCGGAAATTTCATCACGATACCTAAGAGCAGTGGTTCCCAAATGGTGTTCCGCGAAAAGGTAAAATGGAATTTAGCACATTTTTTTTAAAACTAGTAATGATTTTTTTTAAAACCTGTAATAGGTTTGTATCCAACCAATAACACATAATTTATTTAATATTAAGGTTATTTTTAAAATAATTATTTTTATATAATTGCACTAATATTTAAATAGAAAATTTTGAAAAAAATATTTTTATTAAATACATTTTGACATATTTGATATTTTTCTGAATCTCCGTTTATATTTAATTAATTAGTTGGGATATTTTTTTATCGTTTTTTTAGATTTTTTTTGTTTATTCTATGATCTTGTTTCTCATGATCTGGAATAAAGGTAATGTGAGTTTTAGCTGTAATTTGATTTTAGTATTTTAGGTTATGGATGACGAAATTTCAAAATTGCTATTTGAAATTATTTTATATTATTCTTTATTTTAATCTTCACATTAACTAAATGCTGTGCAACAAAATTATTTTTGAAGATTTAGGAAAAAGCCCTGAGATTAGATTTGATATCTAAAAGTTTTTTTTATTTTTAAAACATAGTTAAAGATATTTTATTTTAATATTTATTTACATTAGCAGCATATTATTTTAACAGTTTCAACTATTTTAAAATAGTTTTCCCAAAATTTTTGGTTTAAATTAAGTTAAAACTATATATTAATTAGGTAATTGGTATTACTTATACGCAATTAATTGATCTAAATTACAATTTCAGCGTCATAAACAAGTTTGATACCAATTTTCGACGCATATTTGGAATTTTGTTTGATTTTGACAAGCCATTAAAAATTATCTAAGCTGGAAAAAACATCTGGCTCATAGTTATGATTTTAAGTTTTACTAACTTACATTTTTTATTCAATTTATATTTTAGATTAAATACTTTTACACTAAAAAAAGCATTTAGTCAATAAACATTTTTGAATGCAAATATTGTAACAGTTGTTAAAAAAGGAATTACTAATAAAATAACGATTTGTATTTAACTTGTATAATCAATGCAATTATTTATTAACAGCTATTAACTATTAAGGAACATTATTATATCAGTAAAGCGAAACATTTTCTAAGTCAAATTAAAATTAAACTAGTATCACATTTCATTTCAGAGACAAAATTTTAAAAGTTTAATACATATCATTAATTAAAATTTTTATAAGATTTCATCTTTCATTTTCTACATTTTAAATTGGTTTGCATAGTTTTTTGACTGAAATATTTCCCTTTGAAGTTAATTTGTCCCTTCATTTATTTACATTTTTAACTATACTTTCCAGTTTTTTGTTTCTTTTTCTTCAATGTTTCAGTTTAAAAAAAAATAGCCCAGAACATTGAAATAATCAAACAAAAGACTGGCCAACAAATTTGTTATCGTTGATTATCAGAAACTTAATCAAGTGCTTACGTAAGACCACAGATGTCCCTGTGCATCTATTTAGCACTTGTTTACAGAAACACCAAGGAGAGAAAAAAGAAAAAGGACGCCCACCTGTCTAAGTTTTTTAGTTACGGCAAACTCTTCTGGTCTGCATGGAATGTTGCCAAGACAGGAAACCCTTTTATCTTTTATTTTTGTATCATTAGCGTTAAGTCAGCCTTTTAATAGCTGATTTAGGTGTTCTTTTCCCGATACATTTGGCAGCAGTTAATCATATTTTTATTTTATCCTTTCGAGGAAGCCTTTACGTATTAATATTTATAAGGGGAAAGGAAGAAATTTTCATTTTGTATCACAGATATTTATTTTAATATTGTTGCTATATGTCTTGCTGATAATGCTGTGACAGTATCTTCCGTTTTGCGTAATAAAATTGCTTAAATATGTACAAATACGCTTAAATATATACAAATTTGTTTAGTATTTTTTTATTTAGTCATACCCGTAATTATCTTGGAGTTGTGATGGCTTAGTGGTAGGCCCTTTGACATAGACTTTTTATTAGTCATATTTTTCATATTTATTAATATTTATTTTTGTATTAATTTATGTCAAAATGCAGAAAAAAACATTAAAATAAGTATTTTAATAATGTATGGTTATGAAATAATGCAAGAAAAACCAGTGTAAAATTTTCTCTACCGAACAATAATTTTTCTAATTTGCGCTTATTTGCAGTTACTGAGAACTAGGAGAAACAGTGATTCATCATTGAAATTTACAAAATTAGTTATTGATAAAGGTTTGAATATGAATGAAAATGAATTTGTTTTTCAAACTATATTTTGTTTTGGATTTAATATTTTTGAACAAATATATTTCCGATAATCTAACAGATTTTTCTAGTATCCATTACACTGTATTATTTTCATTAAAAAGTACCAAAATATATTTTTACAAGTAATTAGTGAGTCAGATACATATATATACTTATAAGGGACATCGGAGTTCATGTGCGTCAAAGGGTTAGGGCTCTGAACGGTCACTGTGAAGAACCAGGGTTCGAGTAACTGATTATCTGGAGAAGATGGAATTTGCACAGTGACACAATCATGGAGTTGGGGTCGAAATTGTGGAGCATTAACCTCCACGATTCCATGGTCCTCACCAGGCCGCTGAAGGAATGTTTTTATATTTATCTTGTATTTTAACCAGCATGACTATTAAAACTATATGCAACTCTTAAGTAATACATTTACTTTTAAATATGATGCCATATAAAAATAGCTTTTGTTTTGCTTTTTGTTCTTTCATTACTTGTTTTTTGTTCAAAAAATGGTTTGGAAACTTCTATAAAGATACATGAAAAGAAGGAATTGATTTTACAGGAAACTCCACCTTTTGCTTATTATGGAAATGTTCAGATTAGTTTCCTTCTCCAGATGCAACGACTGGAATTCTAATAATGAGAAGGAAGCACATGCTAAGCGCAACACGAGCTGCGTTCATATAAATTATTATTTTGTAATCTTCTCTGTTTGTCATCGAGATGCTTAAAGTCAACGGTTTATTGGACTTGCTTTCCTACCTGGTCGGACTGCATGAGACGAGGTAGGAAATAATAATAAGAATTATTTCGTAATGATGGAGGTTCCACAGAAACACAACTAAATATGTTGTCTTGGAGAAATCGTAAATTCAGATGAAGTTGAATGCGAAGTACATTGTATAAAATGATTTAGCAAGGTTTTGAATCAGGTTGCAGAAAAAACTTGCATTTCTAAAAAACAAATGCATTTAGAGCTATTACATTCGATTTTTTCACGAGCAACTGAAAAAAAAAAAGGAAATTCAAATTTTTAAGCCTGACATGAGCTAGTTTAATAATATTTCCCAATAGAAACATACTACTTTTTATTGCGATCTATAATGCTTTAATCTCTTTTCTGCTTTTGTTTTTTATAACTTGAGTTATGTATTTGTCTTAAGTTTACTGTGCTGTTCCAAAAATAGTTTAGATAAAAATAGTAAATGGAGAAATTTGGACTTTTCTCACATGTTTTGTTATGTTTTATTAAGGCCCGGTAAGTGGTTCCTTGAACCCTGGTATACGGGGTACTGGGAAATTACAGGCTATTTTTCAAGTATAAATAAATTTATTAGAGGCTAATAAAAATTTGTTGGATAAAAAAATATACTAAACTAAAAAAGCGGGTTAATAATATTTTCAAAATTGTGGTGGGAAAGAAATCGTAATTTTTTTTCATGTACTCCGTGTTTCTCTTTGCTTCTTTGTTACAAAAATAAAAAGATATTTCCAATGAGGTTTGGAGTGATGAAAATTAAACATAGTCCTCCCCTAATTAATTATATTTAATAAAAAAATAACTTTTTAATAAATAATAAATGAAATAAATTACATGCATACACTTTATTTATTTGAAAAATGATATCCGCTGTTTTGCTTACTTTCCGATTTACACATTAGTTGATCTTACACATTAGTTGATCTTACACTTTAGATGATCTTACATATTTGTTGATAAACTAATAAGCCAATTCTCTTATTTGTTATTACGAAACTTTGCGGCTACGTTGATTTTCTAAAGCGCCAATTGACTGACTAACTTATTAGTTCCCAATTTCTTTTTGACTACGGAACCCCAACTTCAAAAATAATTGTTTAACCCACTGGCGGTTTAGCAAATATTCAATTCCCCCCATCACGATATTTTAATAGCTAATAAACATAGAAAAACAGTTTTTGCTATGCAGAGAAAACTGCAGGTTAGAATACAATTTTACAGGTTAGAATATTAATTTTCTGTTCATTTATAATATAATTACACCGTTTCGCAAATCAATATTGGTTTAAAAAAATTTCAAACTTTTGGAACTCCTGTGACCTTTTCACGGAACTCTAAGATTTCGCTGAAAACTGTTTGGGAATCGCTACTCTAACTTATGAGGTTTTTGGTTTTCCAACTTATTCAAGTTATCGGCCATTACATCATTTTTAACAAGAATTATTCATTGCATTGGTGGAGCGCTATTTTAAAAAACACCTGTGAGGAAGATAGCTAAGGTCTATTGTTTCAGAATCTTAAGACTGTTTAGAAACATATAAAAATTTACTGCTTGGAAATTCAATTGTAATTTATTCCTTGAACTAAAAATAAATAAAAGAACTTGTTAGAAACTTGATCATAACTAAATATTATAAACCTCTTGAAGATTAAAGAAAAGGAAAAACTGTTTCAAAATTTAAAATTTTGTTCAACATCATTTTACCATCCTAAATAATGGCAATAGCTTCACTGGTAATAATTACTTTAGAGCTAAATACATCATAATAATAGAATGCAATAATTTAAAATTTCTTGAAGATATTATAAAAATAACATTATGTAACTTATACGCATTATTATGTGAAATTTCAAATGAAGCTTTGGAAAGTTATTGATATCATTTTCTAAATCTAATGGTTATATTTCTCTTCCTATTAAAAAATCGTAATCGCTGTTTTGGGTGTTCAGTTTTAAGTACATTTTGTTTTCTTGCGCAAAAACTATGAAAAAATGAGAAATGTAGAAAAATGTACAATCAGTACGATGGAATAAAAGTAAATAAACTTAACTAGTTAACTAAATAAACTCGAGCCATTTGAATTACATATTAAGTTTCTACATACATTTTAAAAATGCATTAATTCTTTGTTTTCAATATACTTGAAACGCTTGTATGTATCACCATTATTTTTCGCTTGTAAGTGAATGGATGGTTTTAGTTTCAATAAATCGTAATTAAACGCTCTTAAAAACTTTTAATGAAATACATACAGACACTTATATAATTGAGATTTGTCGTTAACGAGTCACAATCGAATTTTCTGAAGCAGCCTCCTCTTCACTTACTGAAAGAAATCATTCTAAATCAGGATTTTCATAATGGAATTTTTGTGTCTAAAAACCTCTCGAGTTATTTATTTTGAAGTAGTTCTCCTACTCATAAGTGTTCGAGAAGAGTTGGAAAAAATATGAAGAAATGGAGGGAGGAAGCTGCTCTTTAAAACATCGCAGTTCTTGGAACAAAAAAGAATTACATTCCTGAATCCAAAGTTAGCTACAGACACCAGAGGAATATCACGAGGTGCGGATAGAAGTTAAAAAGAACATGGAGTAGGAAAAACAAAACTGTAATGAGTTTCGTTGGCTTTTACCACTAGTTCTACTTTTTCAAGATGGCTGAATATCGAATGTGTGAATTTACGATTGGAACGAGAGATATACGATAGTAGGATTAAAAAGTATGGTGACTATGGGTGCGTTCGAAACTGTCACTTGTTGCGTCTTGGCATTGATGACCTTCGCTGTCTTTCGTAAAGAACTTCTGAAGGTGAAGGACTTATTTCTTTCTTTTTGGATACCAAAGAAGAGACAGAAAGCGCGTGAGACAAAGAATAAAAGGTAAAGGAAAAATTATATTTAGTTTTTTGAGTTTTCATTCATTAATTCTGTGAATTTGCAGTTAATTTTTCTGGTTTAAATTTTAATGTGTGACGAAATTTTTTTGTAATATTTCTTTTTAATCCACTCAGAAAAAAACAATATAATAAACTGGTTTAAAATGGAGCAGAATATTCAAATCTTAAATCAGTCGTAAAAATCCTATCTTAAATTAAATTTATTTTTACTTAAAATTTTATCAGATGGTGGGAATTTTTTTCTAAAACTTAACTTGTTTTTATTTAAATATTAATTGGGAAATATAAATTCTTTTCTAAAATTCAGTTTCGTTTCACTTAAATATTTAATTCCTTTTTGAAACTTAGTTTAGTTTTAGTTATATATAAATCAGGCATTGAAAATTCTTCTTTAAAATTTAGTCAATTTTCTTAAATATTGATCAGGAAGTAAAAATTCGTTTCTAAAATTTTGTTTACTTTTGTTTAAATATTAATTAGGGATTATAAATTGTTTTCGAAAATTAAGTATCTTCTAAATTAAATAAAAATTAGATAGTACAAATATTTTTCAATAAAATTTAGTTTATTTTTACTTATATATTAATCAGATAGTAAAAATTCGTTTCTAAATGTTTAAAAAAGAATATTAATCAGGAAATATAAGGTACATATAAAACTTTTAATTTGTCCCTTTCTTTAAGCACAGTTAAAATTCAATTCATTGAAAGAAAATAATTAGGTGGAATAAAAAACACTTTTCTTTTCTAATTTTTTTTTATATCATTCGTTTCAAAAAGAGTGAAAATTCCTTGAATTTGAATTGTTTTTGGCTTAAGTGTTAACGGTGAAGAATAAAAAAAAAATATTTATCCTCCTTTTATAACCATTTAAGAAAGTCATCACTTTTTACTTACGTTTAAAACATTGACTTAAATATCAATCAGGTAGTTAATAAAAACATTTGTCATTTTCCACTCGTCATCTGCTAAAAAGGAAATGGTTTTCGAATACGTTTTAATTTTTTTTTTAACGTGCATTATTTCAATACTAATTATCATACAGAAAAAAAACATTTATACTTTTCTCTCTGTCTTTTCGAAAGCAAATCAAGTGCGTCGAGTGTAATTTATAATAAATTCGTTATATTTCAAAATATGTAACTAACAGTGAGTGCTAGATAGTTTTGAGCATTTTTTTATGTTGTTATATTAATCAAAACTGCGCAAATCGTTTAGTTATCAATTGAATATTATTTAATTTAATGTTACTGAATATATTATAGTTATTTGCTTTGTTTCAAAAACATAATGTAAGAAGTGAGCATTAGAAATTAAGAAATAGAACTTAGAAAGATAATTTTTTGAAAAAATGTTAATATCTCAAAATTGAGAAACATTTATCCATGTTTGTTTTTTAGTACTTGAAAAAAGAAATGATTTAATACAGACAAACATTTAAAATGCAGCTTTTGACTAATTATCAGGTTGAAAGAATGCTGTACTAAAATTTAGTATTTCAAAATTTAGTGGAGAACTTTAATATTTCAAATGTTTAGGTAGTTAGTTCTATATTAAACTTATACTATGAGGTGAATAAATTATTTTACTTTTTTTAATATTTAAAGGACGAAATTATTCTTTTCATATGTTTGCAATTAAGTTTTTTGACTAATTGATTAGGAAGCATCAAATTTTTTAAAAATTTTCTTTCTCCCTACTAATTTAAGTATGAATTAGGTAGTGGAAAAAATATTTATCTTTCAACTAAGCACATGACGAAAGAAATTAACTTTATGCTTGCGTATAAAATAATGACTTTTGACTGAAATATTTATCAAGTGGTTAAAAAACATTTTTCATGCTCTAATCTTCATCTGCTCAAGATATTTTTACAAGCTTTACATTTATCTTTTTGATTCACACTTTTTCATATAATAAATCAAGCTGCAAAGAAATATTTAACATTTTCTTTTAATCTTTCAGCTAACGAGTAGAATAGAGAGAGTATTTAAAAATAAGTTTCTTATATTGTTCTTTATATTTTAAAATGTATTATTAATAATAATGAATATTTATTTTAAATATTTTTGAAAATTTTATATTATTATTTTAATTAAAACTGCTGAAATTGTTCTATTATGATTATAATAGATTGAATTAAATTTTGTTAAATATATACTTTATTTATTGCTATTAATTATTTTTTAAAAACATAACAATGGAAGTGTAAGCTTAATAACTTATTCCTATGCACATATCGTCACTAAGATGACTTGTATATTAATTGGTCTTATTTTTAAAACCTTTAATGATGGATTTTAGTGAAATCACATAAATAAAAAAAGATTAAGTACGTTATATAGTAAAATTTGTGATTTTATTTTACGCTTTTAATTTTTTTCAAAGTTTTATATATAAAGGATTCTTATAATAAAAACCTAGCTGATGTTTATGGTATAATTTAGTTGGATAGATCTGGAAACATGCTAAATTGATAAAGATATAACATCGTGTTTAGTTCTACTATTGCTTCAAAAACTTATTTAGTTTAAAGACATTATATAACGAATATCTAACTTAATTTATTCGTATGATATGTTTATTTTCTCTAAAAATATGAAGGATAATTTCAAGCACTTTTTTGAGAAAAATGACTTATTCTAGATATTTATTTATTATACTTCATTTATTCATTGCAGCTATCAGACCTTTAAATGTATTCAGTGCTGACAAAGGGATTTTAATTATACAGGAATGCTTAAAATTATGATTATTTTTAAAAAATTGCAGTTTAATAAATTGGATGAATATATGAAACAATAAACAAGAAACACTTACCTGCTTATATTTTGAATAAGCATGGGACCTGTATTTTGCAGTATACTGAATAATATTAGTAAATAATATACTCGTGTTTTGACAAAATAAATAAAAATAAGTAACACATAAAGAACCCTCAACGGACATAAGAAGCTGAAACATAACGGTTTTCTAAATTGAAGTTAAAAGATAAAAAATCGTTTGATTTTTTATGGAATAAATCATATTTAAAATTCATTAGGGACAACGATTTTTTACGTCGCATTTCTAAGTGAAGTTTGTCGGAACAATAAGTTCTACTGATTTTTAAGTAGAAATAAATTCCTAATTGAAATCCTTCTACAATGCGCGAAAAAAAAATCAATAAAAAGTAAAGAATTGTCTTGAATAAATTTTCACGTACGTTTGCATTTTTACGCACTGGGACTCAATTTTAATGGTTAGACTCAACTGAGACTCAACTTTTAATGGTATACCTTAAATATATTTAGAATTACCTTTGCAATATCAATTTTTTACGTGGAATTATATTCGGATAAATGAATTTTATAATTGTATGCAAAAGTATTTCAATTCGCTTTGAAATTTCTCGCAAAAAGTAAAATTATCATTATGGATTGAACGACGGTGCAAACTACTTTGACCATATTTCCTAGACTGCAGCTGTTCCCTTTATTTGAGGGTCAGAAATTCAAGTACGATAATAATTAATAATTGATGATAATAATTGATAATAATAATTATTAATTATCATAAATAATTATCATGAATAATTATTATTAATAATAAATAATTAACAATAAATTATTATTATTAATAATCAATAATTAATAATTATTATTAAAAATAAATAATTATTATTAATAATTAATAGTAGAATAAAAATGTGCATAATTTCCTAACTTAAAATATCGGTGATCCTTACTTAAAATATCAGATTATAAGTCCTTCAGAGTGATATTTTTTTTTTGGCTCACTGCACCTCTTTTTACAAAAATAATTGATGAGGACCAGTTCATGGCTAAATATAATGAAAATATTTTGATTTTTGGTAAAATTTTATCTCAAAACGTATTTCTTGTATCATCCATCTTCATTTCTAAACAGCTGTGGACAGATTTTACCCAGATGTGATCTAGTCTTTTGATGTAATTCATGTATGAAATTGAAATATTTTGGATTGTTTGTTTTGCACATAACTGAAATGTGGAGAGTTTTGAGTTGCATTTGTTTTGTCAGTTTAACTTGAAGAATAATTTTTTTACGCTTTTATTGTGTGTTTTGAACTAGTAATAATTAAAATTTAAACCTGTGAATAATCAAAATTAAGATTATAAGGCTGTTTTAAGCTCATTATTTTCTACAATAACGTAAATATGAAGTAATTGTTATAGCATAGGTACGAAACAATAACTATTCGTATTCCGAGTAAATATACAAAATTCACAAGTGGTGTTTTAATATATTTCAATGTTAATACAGTAAAACTTGTGTAAGTTGACCACTTGTGGTGCATTGTTTTAGTGGTCAACTTAGACAAGTAGTCAACTTATAGAGGGGGTGGGTCATTGTTTACTTTTTCGTTTCCTATATCATGTTGCTATATGTTTAATTTTTATTTTTACTTGACTTAAAAATTTTATTCAGAAAATATGCAAATGAATATCTTAAGAAATGTGTTTAAACTTGAATGAACTTCAATTTAATACATATAATTCTAATATTTAACTAATTTTTTTTTTAAAAATTATTTCGTTAGTTATGCATGTGAAGTGTCTAATAAATATAATTTCTTAAAATACCAGAACACGAAAACATGTAATTTGAAAACTTTAACAAAATAAAATTATTTGAACACTTTAAAATTTATTTACTACACTTAAGGATCAAAGACCATAAATAAAGGATCAAATACAAATTTCAGAGCATTCATTTATTCAAATGCTTACTATTGCAACTGGAATAGCAACTTTTCAACTAACACACCTGTTTTCAATGAACGGATGAAAGAAAACATCAAAAGCTGACCCCTTACAGTTTCCCCTGATGGTCAACTCACAAACGGGTTTAGATTAGCTTTTTACACTATTTCACCAAACAAGTAAAATTTTAACATACATTGCCAAAATGACAGAAAATTTTCTTAATTTTTTTTTCTGGTCAACTTATGAGGGTTTCAGAATAGAATTTCATAATACTCCTAGATAAAATTTACTTATTTCAGTGGTCAACATACAAGACAGACAGGTGGTCAAGTTGCAAAGGTTTTGCTTCTTTATATTATATAGGAAATATTCCGCTCTTGATAATTGAAGTCAACTTATGCAGGTGCCTAACTTACAAGGGTGGTCAACTTGGCAGGTTTCACTACAGTGAAACTTGCGTAAGTTGACCACTTGTGAGACATGAATTTGACGGTTCAAATAGAGAAGTGGTCACCTTACCATTTTTGTTGTATTTACCAAATTTGTGCTTGAACTGTAAGATTAACTTAAAAGATTTCCCTATACGTAAATTTGTTTCGATTTCTTGTGCCACATATGTGTTTAGAGTAGGTTTTTTAAAATTATTTTTATTTTATTTCCAATGCAGCAGGCGATACAGACATTATCCTAAGGCTGAACAGAGATCAAAAGAAAAAAAAAATACAAATACAGAAAGAGATGAAATATGCAAAATACAAAAACAAAAGCAAAACATCAAACATTAAAATTAAATCAAGAACTTAAATTGAACAAAAGTTCTCTGGCCTCCCAGTATCGGGAGTAGATGCAGTTCTTTGTGAGAACTGAACAGTTGAGAAGATGTTCAGCATTCATCGTCGCACCACTGCGGCAGAGGGGGCAGGCAGGATTATCCACTATGTTTACAGTAGTTTGAAAAGCACATTTTTCGTTTTCGTCTCCGCTGTAGTGCGTACAAGTTGCGTAGGTTAAGTACCAAAATGATAACAAAAATTTAGAAATGAAATTCTTCTGTTTGTGTGTCTTCCTGAAAGTACAAAAAGAAAGTATAAAATACAAAATTTTGTTGATTTGCATAAATTTTTTACCTGACAAAGCGTTGTATTTTTAAAGCACGGTTGATAAGAAAGTATGCTAGACGCATATTATAAGAGTAACACTCGGGAACAAATTTGTTTTTGGGTTTTGAGGTTCGTATGAGATTTTTTTAGCGTATCTTGGATATTTTTAAGTCACTGATTACAAATCTGCAATCAGTTTCTTTCTCCAAGTTACAAAATTTGTGGCTGGGTGGCGCAGTTGGTTTGTCGTGGGCCTTCTGAGCCCAAGTCTGCGGGTTCGATCCCCGGCCCAGACACCGGATTTTCGGAATGCAGAAAATCCTCAGCAGCCATGTCGTATGATTATGCGGCATGTCCTGGAGTGCCCTGGAGAGATCCCTGGAGTGCCTTATTGGCTTTTGGCATTTCCGTCAAAATTAAATTCCTAGTGCACTTTAGCATCCAAATAGAGTCTCGATGCTGCCATCTAGTGTGGCAGAAACTAGACGTCCAAATTAACATGACCAACGGTATCTTACCCATTGTGGTGGTCCTGGAAGAGTGGATACCACTTCTGGAGAACGCACTAGGTCTGCTCATCGGCAAGACCGATTATACAGCTCATTGGAAATGAAAAAAAAAAATTACAAAATTTTTGAAGGAAAATTTTTTAGCTGATTTTTTTATTGAAATGTGCAAGTTTGAAAACCTTATAACAAGGGGCCACATAAATGGAGAGATAAACATTTAGGGGAGTTAAGGCACATCAGCAGGATTAAAATCTGATAGAAACCCATGCCTGGAAAATTGCTACCATACGCCGTTAATGTCACTTCTCTATAATGAACTATTTCTCCGTGTGCTATTGAACAGGTCATAATAGTGAAACGCTCTCAACCACGAGAACCTTTATGGACATGGGTTCTTATGCAATTTTAATTCTGATGATGTGCCTTAACTCTTCGAAGATATTGTCGAAATATTTATTCAAGCCCTTTTTAAATTATAACGTTTTCAAACTTGAGCATTTAAAAAGAAAATAGATTAAAAATGTCATTTAAAAATATTTGAAGCTTTGGGAGCAAAACTAATTTCTGATTTGCAATCCCTACACCCAAATTAGGCAATATCAAGTATTTGTATAAATTCAACAAAAAAATTTGTTCCCCAGTGTGATTAAACAATCATACTCGAATGTTAACAAATTAGCTCTTCAATTCTTGGGCTGAAAATTTCATTGCTTGAAACATTTTATTCCTTTCATTATAAATATAAAGCATTAACATTGATCAAAGTACAGTTTTTAAGAAAACATATATTTTATCATATAAAATTGTGAAAGCAAAAAATAATTTAAAAACACCACTAAAGAATAGCAAAATGTCATGGAGCTTTGAAAGGAATCCACCAATTAATATTTCCTTTTATTTCATTATTCATTTTTTCGCTTTCGCCATTCTCAATTTTTGATGAAACTTTGCTTGTATGCTTGTGAAAATTTGCATTGAAGAAACTTCATTGTAAGTCTGTTACTTGACGTCCACAAATTCAGTCTTAGATTAGTTAGAAAAAATATTTTACAAAGATGTATTTTAGAATGAAGTGTAATTGATTGGATTATAATGTTTATTCTAACAGTTCGTTATATTCTTGTAGGCAAGATTCTAACAAAGAGAATCTTTATCCTTCTTATTCTACAACCCTGGATTCTACAGTAAAGGTGACACCTTTTCAAACCGTAGAAAATGGAGCTGTCACTAAAGAAACGTCTCTCAAGGAAACGAGTACCAAAGTGAGAATATTTCCCTTTTACTACTTACTTATCTAATTTAAACTTAATTAACTATAAAAACTGAAACGTTAAACCTTAAAATTTGATCGGTTTCTTAAGAAACTGAAGGGATTCTAAAAACAGAGGGAAGATCTCTACTGTGGGATTCATCTTAATATGCGACGTATCTGTTTGATTTTGCTTTATAATTGATGTTGAACAGACGAACCAGTTTTGAGTTAGTTTTACAACTCAGAAGACAATGGAACTCCAGGATAAAGCATTGGGACAAACTAGCCTTAGTGGTGGATTTTTCTTATGGAACTAATCCGTATATATGTTACCTCAAACATCCAGCTTGATGACAAGGGTATTCTAACCCATAAACTTTCTACCACTGTGTATATCTTATGTAATCTCTGTGGTCGTTGCGAGCCGAGGGCTGAATTCGTATCGACCATCCACCTGATTCAACCTGGGTCACCTCATTGGAGTTTGTGAGGCGAGTGCCTTATCACCTGAGCCATCACAGCTCAAAAATCAGGGATCTTGATAACAATTGTAACATAGGGATGAGTGGGAATCAAATCCACAACCTTCGCATTATTAGCACGACACTCGAACCAGCTAGGCTATTAAAAGTGTGATGATGGATTTGGATGATGTAGTAAAAACTATCTAAAACACATGGAATGGTTGTATGAAGTCAGTTAGAAAACAGAAGCCTTCGATTGGTTATTGCGTGGTTTTAGATGGTGTTTAAAATTTTTTTGGCGAGTTTTTATGTTCATCATTGTTTATATTTTTGACATTATGAACATTATATATAAAAATAAAGAACATCATAATAAATATTAAAATTTTAACTTATTATCTTAATTATACACCGAAGAGCCATTACATTATGACCACCATCCATCTACAACAATGGGCTCGCCCAGGTTTTCATGGTTTCTCGCTAGGAACAATGTTTTCATGGGGCACATTAAGACCCATAATCCTCATAGAACAATCCCAGACGTCTGTAAGCTACATGAGCATAGTTGTAGACCAGGTTCACCCATTCATGGCAACAGTTTTTCCTGCGGGGGATGGTGTTTACCAACAGGATAATGCACCATGTCATAAGGGTCTAATCGTCATGGATTGGTTCGAGGAACATTACAGTGACTTTCAAATCATGTCTTGGCCCCCAAATTCACCTGACCTTAATCCAATCGAGCATTTGTGGTCCTGCTTGGAAAACCAAATTCGTGCTGCCACGCTACTCCCTCGCAATGTGAGGGAATGGCAGGACCACTTGGTGAGCGCTTGGTACCAGATATCTCAGACTACCTATCACCACCTTGTGAAATCAATGCCACGGCGGGTGCTAGCAGTTTTGAGGGACAAAAGTGGTCCTTTTTGTTATTAGCAGGGTGGTCATAATGTAATGGCTCTTCGGTGTACATAGAGTATCCCAAATTAGACGCCTTTCCCCATTGAGAAACATCTTTGAATTTCAGTAGTACCAAATTAGGAAAATCAAACAAAAACTAAGGAAAAAATTTATTATCAATTTCTTCAATAAGGATTCGTTACATTTTTTTGTTTGTTCATCACTTAAATATTATTTTGCGACCCATGATTAATATGTTTCTTGGCAAGGATCTTAAAAGTATAAATTAAGAGTGATTATTTCAGAACACCTTTTCTATTGATTATTAAGCTCATTTACTGTTGTTATTTTAGATTACTAAAGAGGAAGAAGGTTTGAGAATAAAGTCAGCGACTTTACTTCCTGATGTAATTACCTTTCCTCCGTTGAAGTCGTTTGAGGACTTCACTAGTCAGAAGTTGACAGAGGACAGCGGAAGAAAAGTGACAGAAATGACGACTGTCGACCCCTTTCCCCTATTTTCCGACTTACTTCAAGGTCCACCAAAACCACCCAGATCTCCTATCGATTCTTCGACCTCAACAAAAACGGAAGAAATTAAAAATGATGACAATAAAGTGACGAAGATTACAACAGAAACAAAACACGAGGTAACATAAGTTGAACTTGTTGTAGAATTTTTAATATGTCAATTCATCTTAATCCTATTTTACCCTGATGTTGCTTTCATGGATTCTTTTAAGTTCTTTTTTTGGTTTGAAATGGACTTTCTGTTCATTTAACAAAAATGAAAACTCCACCATTGTGTTAAACCTTTTTCTCTTATTTTGGTTTATGAACGAACATCACTAAAAAGGTTTTTTTAAAAATTTTTTAGACAAATCACTTAAAAATTGAATGAAACTGAAACCTACCATCTTCAAAGTTGCACATCAGCACTTTATTTATTAAATTAAGTTTCATTTTTAAATATAGCTCAAAAATTTGCATGAAGTGAATTATAAAATAAATCGCGCAAAGCTTGTTGTTACACATATTTAGTATTTATTTTATATAATAGTATAATTCATACAGTATACAATATTGCAAATTTTATAAAAAATGTGTAAATTTAGTCGGAAAAATAAAATTTTTTGTCAGTGATAGTAGTTTTCTCCCTTAAGTAATCTTTCATAGTTAAGAGCTTTTTTTTATTTTTAATTAACTATAAATTGTGTTGCATATTAAATCATTAGTAACTGAAGCTTAAAACCTTTTCATAGTTGCGGTTTCATAGTTGCTCTGTGTTGTTATTTGTTTATATTTTTGGTTGTTTACGAAAAACATAAGAGAATTTTCCCAAGTGAAAATACATTTTATTTATTTAAAAAGAAAAAGAAACATTTGGGAGGCTAGACTACTGACTATGCCAACCATCATCCATCTAGAGCAGGGGTTTCCAACTTACATGAGGCCGGGGGCCACAATTAAAAGTACAAATCAAATGGCGGGCCGCAACTTTGTCAAAATTTTATGTAGGACTCTTTTATGTTTGAGGGAATATTAAATATTACTGTCAGATTTTTACCAAGTTGACAAAACAAAAGTATTGAATTACAAATTAAAATAAGAAGTTGATTTTTAAAAATATGTAATTGTTATTAATAATATTTAAAAAAATATTAAATAAGTAATGAAAATTCGGGCTACAATAACTTTAATGTGCACCTATGTATTGAACAATTTAGGTGCAACAGATATCTAATTGTTAAGATATAAAACTTTAAAAAGGTTAATATTAAAACTTACATAGTAGCACACAAAATGTTCAATGAGAAAATTGAGGTTGTTCTGCTGCAACCACCAGAGAATAGATATTTACATTTAAAATTTACAAATGTGTGTGCAAATATTTTCGTCCAAAATGAGTGGTTTCAAAAAGTTAAATCAGAGAATTTCTTCGAGAAAATTTTTGATACACGCATGCTAAATATTCACAAAATACAAAAAAATGAAATAAAAAAAGTGCAACATGCGCAATTGTTTTTGTATTTGAATAAATATTTTCTTGGTTGAAAAACCTGAGAAATAATTTTTTTTGCACAGTTGGTATGTTAAATTTCACAGAAACGAAGAAATTAGGTTTTTATTAACGAGAAAAGTATTTTAAACCCATATAGATTTTTTTACGAAAATTGTCAGCAAAAAATGACAACTAATATATTTTAGTTCGCGGGACACCGAAAAAAGTTCCGCGGGCCGGATGCGGCCTATGGGCCGCCAGTTGGAAACCCCTTATCTTGAGGTACCTCTAGATAGAATCGAGTTAACATGTCTTATAAACTAGTGAATTGGAATTGAATAATTGTAGTGGTAGCTACGCTACAGTACTCCCACACCAGAATTTTATAAGGGATAGAATTCGATGAATGGATATCTCATCATAGAAAAAGAATGGGTGAGAATTTCTCACCCTTTCTCAAAAACAGGGTGAGATTTCAGAAAGTTAAGTGAGATTTCTAAAAACTGAAAAAATGCAAATAGACTTGGAAAAAAAATCATTTCTTTTATTATAATACATTTTTAACGTCTTCTATTTTTTAAAGCATTGAATATTCTTGCTGCATCATCATAGAAGATTTTGCCTTTACTAGGTATTTGTCCATCTTACATCAGTGCATAAAAAATTTGAACGTCTTACATGAAAAAACCTTACCTGCGGTAAACACGTGATTGGAGAGAAATGTGTTCTGAAAGGGGTTCCGTGGCTCGGAGGGGTTGTGTTCTGTTGTTCGAAAAAGTTCTGAACAATACTGGTAAATAGGGAATCTAGATAACGGGGCAAATGTTGAAAATAATGAAAGATCCAGGAAGAAAAGTGAAATGGATTTTATTCTAATTGGCGTAATTCGAAGCTTTTTCCAAAATGCGAGAAATTCGCGAATTTTGAAATTGATTTATAGAATGCCCGAATTTCTCGCGGTAATCATTTTTTAATGCGAGAAAAGAAAAAAATATGCGAGATTCTCGCGCTGTAGTGAGAACACTGAATTATCACTAGTTGATTCATTGCTGTTTTGCGAGACGATTTGCTGTTTTGTGAGGTTTTAAGATCTAGGAAGCATGGTTGTACGTAAAAAGAGGGAGGAGAGGTTTTAGAAGAAAACGAGATCAAACATCTTGAAGATGGAGGGATGTGTAATTACGGGAAAGGGGAATGAGAGTAATTTTTATGAAATAAGATGCTGTAAATTGCAGAAAAAAATTAATTACTCTGAATAACTTTCCCTCTAACGATCGTGTCTTCATCTGCTAGAATTCCATCTTAATGGTTTAAGGGGGTGATCTCAATTATACAACTTTTTAAAAATCTGATATCTCAGAAAATATTTGAGTGGTTAAGCTCAAATTTTCTATTTCGCCATGTAAAATTACATATTTTAAAATAGGGTAAAAAATTGTACGCTAAGCAATTCAAAATTGTTTAGACTGTTATTAATAAATATTTATCAAAAGTTATTTTTTGTGTGAAATCTTTGAATAAACTAATTTTATAATTGAGTGCAATTTTTTTTCCAATTCGCTTTAAAAGTTTTCGAGATATAGCAAAATACGCAAAAAATAAAACTGAAATTATGAACTTTGGACCATTCTTCTGGCCAAATTGTTGAGACCATATTTCTCAGATTGCGACTACCCCTTATATTTTGAGAATCAGATATAAAAACCCGCAAAAAAAGGCATGCTTGCTCAGATAAAGTATGTTTTTGTGTCTGATTTCCTAACTTAAAATATCGTCTGCTCTAATTAATTAGCATATTTGAGGTCAACACCTCGATCCATTAAAATTGAGTCCTAGAACGAGAAAATCCGATCATTCGGTCAAACGTTATTCAAGGTGGTTCATTTTTGTGCACAGTATATAATAGATCTTTAGAATAGTTAAATTAGGTTTCTTTTTAATAAATTTTTAAATATATTGCACTTTTAATAGATTTTCCAAATCATTATAAAATAGTTCTCTTGTTCATAAAGTTATCGTAAGTTGTAAGGCTTAATCCTGACAATTTATGTAGTTCTTTTTTTACAGAATATCATAATTTGATAAGTATTTATTATTTTAAGTAACTTTACTGATCTTAGATTGAATATGACAATATGAAATAAATACTGCGTAAGACATGTGTAACAACAACTATGCAAAGGCTTTAGTTCCAGTTGCTAATACTTTATTATGCAACACAATTTATAGCCCCGTCCCATGAAAATTAAAAATGCTCATAAATATGAAATATTATTTTATGGAGAAAACACTACCTATTATTGCCACAAGCATTGTACTTTTTCCAACTAAATTAATAAAATAAAATAAGATGTAAAATAAAAAAATATATAAAATAAAAAAAATTTATAAAATAAAAAAATATGTCTGAAATAGCACCCTTGTTCATGAAGTTGCCGCAAGCCATGAAACTCAATGCTGACAATTTATACAGTTTCTTTTACAGGATTTAATTTGATTAGGATTAATTATTTTAACCAACTTTACTGATCTTAGATGGTTCTATATTATAAATTATGATACTTACTTTACTGTTCTATATTATAAAATAAATACTATTTAGGACATATGTAACAACAACTATGCAAAGGTCTTAGTTCTAGTCACTAATAACTTAATATGTAGCGCAATTTAAAGTCCCATATACATTTAAAAAGATCATAGACGAGAAATATTATTTAATGGAGAACATTACTATTATGGCCAAAAAACTGAATTTTCCAAATAAATTAACATATTAAATTATACATTTTACAATATTGTTTATTAATCTTTTTAGATTAAATGCTATAATATGAAATAAATGTGTGCAACAGAAAGTTTTACTCAATTTATATTAAAATTCCCATTATGTTTATTTTTGAACGATATTTAAAAATGAAATTATATTTAATAAATAGAGTACTGTCCGTCAGGCTAACCATGGGAGGGTTTCGTGGTTTTCCTCTCCATGTAACGCAAATGTGGGTTAGTTCCATCGAAAAGTCCTCCACAAAGGTAAATTTCTCCCAATACTTGATACAGGAATTTCCTTGTCTTCTGGACTGGGTTCAAAATTACGAGGCTACGGAGTAGAACATTTGTAGCCGTAAGCCCAAAAATTGAGTCGGCTGTAGTACTGTGTAGAGTACTGTGTGTGCAAAAATATGCGAAGTCGATGACGAATTACTAATCTCCAGACAGATTATTTTATGGCTGGTTTGATTTTCCATCAGATTTTAATCGATTTATCTAAAAATTAAAAAGGCTTTTTAGTGTAGTTGCAGCATCCATTTCAATCGGAATTTTTCATAAGATGGCGTATTATACAAAAATGACTTAAAAGTTTATGTTTTTTCACTAAATTAATCAAAAATTGCAATTTCTACAAAAAAATCACGCGTGCAAGAAAGACTACACAAATCCTACCTTTCAGTCAAATTTTGAATCAAATCAGACGAAAATTTTAAAAGTTATCGAGCCTGTTTTTTATTGTTAAATGCTGTTTTGAGAAAGTGCCATGAAATATTTTTTTCTATCTGTATACATATCAGTGCAAAATGTGATAAACATTTTTTTAAATCGATTATTTAATTGGTCCGTATCAACAATTTATTTGTATTTATATCGATTAATTATAATATAAATAATTATCGATAATTATATAAATTATTACTGATTATTATATTAATATTACAGATTATTATATTAATTATTATAGAATATTATATTAGTTATTATCGATTATTATCTATATTTAATTCAATTATTTGTAAAATAATATTTTTAACGTGTATGATGAATTATTATATGAATTATTTTGCTCTTTTTTATAAGACTTTTTATGGAGCTATAAACATAGAGTATTGAATATCTACTTTCCTAAAAAGTTATTAATTTATTAATATGCACCCAAGAGTGATCAATCAATAAAAGAAAGTACACAACAAAAACTGTCAATTTCCAAAAAAATATAGATTAAAAAAATGCATTGAAAATCTTTTGCTCTAACACAAACCCACCATAAAATAAATCTTAATAGTTGAAAATGTATTAATTTTTGATAGTGTTTACTTAATGCACATTAAATAGATGATCAATTAATGAATGCATTGTTGCCATTGTCGAATTGTTATCTAAAGAAAAAATGTGCAAGCAGGGATATTCAATTGCTTTCTTTTTACTCAAGGTAATGAAAAAGTAAATCATTGATTAAACTAATGGGGTTAAACTTATCATGAAAGATGTGGTACTTCTATTAGTTAACAAAACTTTCTCGAATTCAAGCAAGTTCATGTGTGCTCTTAAGTTATTAAAATAAAAATAAGAAATTTAGAGAATAAATAATCATCAAAAGTGTTTGAAAACAGTTTTGAAAGATTCAGTTCAATGCTTTCCAGGGAAAAATGATATCAGTTTTTTTAATCTAAGTTTAAATAAAGGGAACAAAATTTATGTAAATAACTGTTTTTTCAGTCCCAAATCGATCTGACTCCTCATGTTATTTATACAAATAAATTTTTTTAATTCAAACGCAGTTCAGTATAGTTTTTATGAGTCAAAATATGCTTTTAGGTTCGAGCTTACTGTTTGCTAGGGGATTAAAATCATGTGCATAGAAGTTTTTAGGTCATTAAAGTAACAAAACAATGTGTTTAAAATTATTTCTAAATGATTTCGTATATTTCCAATTCAATGGCTTCTTGTGGAAAATATTATCATTTTTTGGAATTTACATTGAAAAAAGGAACAAAAATTATGTAAATAACTGTTTGTGGAGATTGAAATCAAACTGGCCCCTTATCCTTTTTACAATTACATTTCTTCATACGGACTTGGCAATGATTTTTATGCATCTAAAATATGCATCGTGGCTGCAGTTTATCGCTTGTTTGTGGATTACAAACTTTTTTTCAATTACTTTATGGTACATCATGAAGAAAAGAGCACGAAAAATTCACTTTTTAATTATAAAACTACAAAAACTTTATTTATTTTGTTTTCCGAGAAATTTCAACCGAAGTCGGAGTTTGAACATAAAATTAATTATATTTATTACATTCATTTTATTTGAAACATTAATCATGGCAATAGCATCCCATTTAGCTCCGCTTGAATATGTCGTTTTGTATACTTTTGGTAAAAATGTAGAACCAAGGATGATTTTAACCTTAATTATATTCCTTGAAGATGCTAGTAGTTTAATTTTGCTTACTGGGCTCCCAGCTTTGATGAGTTTTGCATTAATCACAATTTACAAAGATTGTACTGATTTATTTGTTAACTATCAAAATCAGTTGACACAATTTAAAAATAGACTTCCAACAGCTAGTTTTGTTGATTTGTATTTTGTGCTCTTAAATTTGATTGAAGAAATAAACGATGCCCTGTCTCTTCCCGCTGGCATGCTCTGTGTTATATTTTTCTTAAATGTGTGTATTTCATTGGCTTGGGCTATATTCTCGCCTGGTGCATTAATATTTCACCTGCAGATAAAGATAATATTTCATGGTATTATAGAATTTACATCATTGTTTTTATTAGTTCATGCAGGTGCTAAGATACAACTAAAATCTGAAACATTAAAAGGGTGTTTTGAAAAAATGCACGCTGTTGCAATTCGGAAGACAAACTTTGATAAGAAGACTACAAAAATGATTGCAGTAGCTTCAAGAAGAAAATGTGTACAAATGACTGCTGGTGGAATTCTTGATTTCAGTCGGAAGCAAATAATATCAATGTTAGGCGCCTTTCTGACTTATGGTTTACTTATTTTAAACTTAAAGGTTTAGTAAAAGTATTAAATTAAATTTTACAGAATTCTATGAAATATGAAACACGAATGAAAGATATAACTTGTATATAAAAGATTCATTTTTCACTTGCAGATGAATGATTTATATTTTATTTCCAGGAAAAAAGTTTATGTTTTATTTAATTTTTTAATTTGTGGAAAATCAAATGATATCTGAAACAATAAATGATGCTGAGAAAAAAATATTTGCTAAAGCTGCTGACGACAAAGTTTTGATAAGTTTACAGAAAAAATGATAGAGGTCGCTTTACCAAGAAAACGTGTGCTATCGTTTGATGGTGGATTGCTTGTTTTCAAAGCAAGTTTTTCAATATTATTCGTTGTTTAGATACAGTGTTTAATATTTTTAACTTCAGAAATTAAGGAAGAGTGTATAGTTGGATTTTATTAAATTTCAGAAATTAAGGAAGAGTGTATAGTTGAATTTTATTAAACTCAATGAAAAATACAAATTTATACGAATAAATGATACAAGAAATACAAGAATATAAATGAAACAAGAATTAAAATGATACAAGAATATAAATGAAACAAGAATTAAAATGATACAAGAATATAAATGAAACAAGAATTAAAATGATACAAGAATATAAATGAAACAAGAATTAAAATGATACAAGAATATAAATGAAACAAGAATTAAAATGATACAAGAATATAAATGAAACAAGAATTAAAATGAAACAAGAATATAAATGAAACAAGAATTAAAATGATACAAGAATATAAATGAAGCAAGTTACTTGTTGTTAGTTGACTTAATTTACTTTCATGATAACAAAATCAATTGACACAGTCAAGATTATTCACAGATTTCTTTTCGAAATTATTAAAATTTATGGAGGAAATAAATGGTGTCCTATCACTTCCTGCTTGTTTGCTTTCATGTGATATTTCTCATAAATGTTTGTAATTCAATAGCTTAGGTATTATTCTTGCCTAACGCGAGCATTTCACCACCAGATTAAAAAAAAAAATGCTTTACGATATTAACAAATTCATATCGTGGTTTTTTTTGTATTTGTAGTTGACATACAACTGAATTCTAAGACAATCAAAGGATGCTTGGCAAAAATGCATGTTTGAAGTGTTCCGAAGAATAAGTTTCATAAATGTACTTTAAAAATTATCGAGGTAAATCCAAGAAAGAAATGTGTACATATGACTGCTGTGGAGATACAAAGACAAGTTTTTTTAAAAATATTAAACGGAGAAAAAAAAATCTGGTAAAATTGCCATACTGAACGGTAATGACAATCATAGTAAAAAAAACATAATTCTGGAATTAAAACCAAAATATATTGTATTTAAGCCATTCATTTGGTAATTTTTCCATTTATTGATATGGTAGCGTGGTTTTCGGGAAATTCTGATTTTAGTTCTGATTAGCACACATTTAGTAAAAAATACATAACTTGAAAGTAATAAATGGTTTTTATACCATGTCTGAACTATCTTGATGAAATTAACAAATTGTATCACATAATATAAAATTATGTTTTATTGTTAATTTCACTAAAATCATTAATAAGCGCTTCGGTAAAAATTATCAAGCTTTTTCATGTTCCCATAGAGCCAGAAACATGGTAACTTTCACCATATCCTGGGTAGTTTTGAATATACTTTTTTTCTGAGAGTAGGTGCTCTTTTGAAGCATTTTTTATTTATTTCAAGCCGAAAAGTTCACTTAAAATGGATTATTTAATTCGATGAAAGTATTGTTTCAAATGAAATATTTCAGTTGTAGACAAAGAAAATACTTAACTTGTGAATTAATTTGTGAATTCGATGATATTTTATTGATTTAAGCTATGTATGCATGTTTTAAAAAATTGTATCTGAAAGATTCAGTTAAATAAGTTAATAGTAAAAATTAAAAATGTTGGAAGTTGCTTCCAGAAAAACAACATATACACAAAGGACTCTCGCGAAATCCTGCATTTCAATAGAAAGCTATTTCTATCTAAGGTAGGCGCCATTTATTTACGGCTGGCTTTTTTTTTAAAAATTCAAATATCGAATAACGATAGTGCAAAGATTTTAGCATTTTGAATTTAACTTCCGGATTCATTTGCAAATTTTCTATATCTCAAATGAAATCTGAAACAAAAAAATAATGCTTTGAAAAATTACGTGCTAAGGCTATTCAGAAAACAAAATTTATAAGTATCTTCAAGTTGCTTCAAGGAGAGAATGCATAAATATTTGTTGGTAAAATAATTTGATTTTATTAGAAAGCAAATTCCATTAATGCTAGGCGCATTCCTGTTTTACGGTTTATCTAATTAAACTTTTAAACTAACAAAATTTGAGGTTTTCAATATTATGCAATTTAAGGGAACAGACAAATGCAGCTAACATTCTTATTTCACCGACTTTTATAAAATTAATATTTTCTTTGTTGAGAAACTCATTTCAAGATTATTGCTTAATTGGCAGAATTGAAATCAATGATTGAAATCAATTGAAATATAAAATAAAAAATGGTGTTAAAAATTGCTCACAAAGTTCTATAGACTGTAAAAATTTACATATATTGTAAATATGATTGATATTCTTCTTCTAATAAAATCTGCTAGTAGTATTCTTCATTTTGGTTGAAAACGATTTATATATCGCTCATGGGCTGCAATAGTGGCACAACTAAAAAAATACACGTTTTGGACTAAGAACAGGTGTAAATATGAAAATACACATTCTTTTCAATACTAGCACAACTCATAATTCAACTCGAAGGTAATCTTTGTTTAAGCAGACTAAAGCATTTCTTATGCATTTTCCTTAGCAATGAAAACTTTAAACCCACTTATCTCAAAACATGATTTTTTGAGTTGTGCCGCTATAGCAGCCCATGAGCGATATATATATTTTTGATCTAGAGTTTTCAAATTTTAACCTAAAGAAGAAGTAAAAACATAGTTTAATGAAACAACTTTCAATAAACGCAAATAAACAAATGTTACTATCATAACTACCTTTATTTACACATTGCTGTATTTCAAAAATACTTTTTTTTTGTCGTTTGTAATAAGCTTGCACTACATGATATCGTTGAGTTTCTTAATTTCAAAATATACTATCGAAATTGCATAAAGCGTGCAGTGATTCACTTAGCAAAACAATATTATAAGGCAAATTTTGATGGTAAATTTGACTCTTATTTTCTTAGGTGCTGGGAAATACAGAAACATCTTTCATCAAGAAAGAAGAAGAATCTGTATCAAAATCACTCCACACCGAAGGTGTTCCAAGCATTACCCATGACGTCATGGATCTGAATGAGTTAATAAACGCTACCCAGAAAAAACTGGAGAGTTTCAAAAATGGGTTCCGGTCTCCTACTCCTGATTCTGGCTTGTCTACAAGCACTTACGAAGTTAAGAAAACAGAAGAGATATTGAAAGAAACACAAACTAAAGAGACAATCGATTCTTTAAGTCTCGGACCACTTCCTGACCTAGATTCTATTTTTAAAGATATTAAGGTCCCACCTGAAAAGGTAAATATATTAAATTCGTGTTATTTTTCTTACACAAAAGTATTTTTGTAAATAAATAATTTTTATTGTTCGTATTGTTATTTAAACGAGCATTTTAAGAAATTAAATGCAAGAGTATAGAAGTGTTGTGGATGTAATAAAATAAACGTAATAAACTTTTATCAGCTTTAAACACTTGTGAGAAATCCTTTTGTAACAGAATTATTATGAACACGACGTCGGTGAGACAGAAATAGATTATTAAAGTTCAGGTAAGTGTAATGAGCAAAACAGCAAATATAAACATATTCATTTTAAGGCTGTTTTTCAAAGGCTCCGTCGTAATATGACATGATGATGCTTTTTTGCGAATAATGGACTGTTTATATAACTGCTCTTAGTTTGTAACTGCAACTCATGACTGTTTGGTCAAGTTTAGCTTATCCAAAGCCAGTGCTGTCTATTATGAAATTGGCGAGAAGCGTCAATATGGAGGAAAGCAATAGTTTTGTGAAAATGAAAAGCTTTGGTCGTCTAATTTTTTAATATTTAAAAACTCAATTCAATGCTACATTGCTTGGGCTCATAAAAATTTGAAAGAAAAAAAAAACTGTGAATAAGGCAGTGATTTTGATAATTTTCATCTAGGTGGAAAAATGTCGCCGAAATGGCGACTTTTAAAAATGTTTAATTACTTAAAAAATATTTAAGCCATTTGTCTGTTCTAAAGCCCAAATAACTTTTCTCGGTAAGATTATATATATAGTTTAAAATCATCGCATTGCTTAATGTGTAAGGTACTTAAACTATGGATTTTTTTATTCTCCTTGGCGACAGAGCTTCGAAAAACAGCGTTAATTCGTTCTCGGAAGCCTTGACTACCACTCCACTTCAGAAAAGAGTTCCAGTTCTCCAAGATACTTTCAATAGTTTTATTTAGGAACTTTTACAATCTCATCGTCGTATTTAAATGAAATTAAAAAAAATTGATGTATGCACATATAGTTGGAAGGTCAACTTCAACTAAAATGAACTGAAGATTTTTTTTTAAAATAGTTAAAAAATGTTAAAAAGTTAAACTTTTAAAATTTTAATTGGTATATTACTTAAATCAATATTTAAGTATTATTTTCGAGCAGTATTTTGCGACAATCTTAGAAAAAATGGACCAGCGTTGAATCCTGATATCAGTTCCTTGATTTTTAATCTCAAGCAAATTTGCTGCAATCTTAATAAAGATTTAGACTAATTCATGTATCTGTTAACGTTGAGACGATGTATTGAATAATTACTCTTACTGATACGGTATTACGAATGGAGAATGTCCCATTACCTGTAATGTACCCGTAAACTTGATAGAAAATGCTTCTTCGTTGCAGATAATTTAAACCATATCGGGACTCAACAGTTCCAAAAGTATTTGAAAATTTGTACCATATTTCAACTTAATAACAACTCATATTAAACACTAATCGTTTGAAAGATTTAATAATGTCTTTTTAGGAAAATGAAGTTATAATTTTCGTTGTTTTCTTAAAAATATAGCTTCAATATACATTGGTGGACAAAATTAAGAGATGGAAGACATTTTCCCTAATATCTCAAAAAATACTGAATATAAATAAATGAAATTTGGTATGGATATAGCTTATTCCATGATAATAAAGTATGCAAAGCAGAAATGAAAGTGCCATTCACTGGCAAGACCTATTGCCAATAAATCCAATGTAGTCTGAACTTAAGGATAAAAGATGACAATAAAAGTGAGGCTTGTAAGGGGTGTGCTGCCTCTAGTATGGTGTATGGTCACCCCTGAGAGACAGACAGCATGCACAACGAGTATGCATGCTATTAATAAGGGAGTTAAGGAGGACTTGTGGAAGACCCTCCCATTCTTCCACCAGAGCAATTTTTAACTCCAGAATGATTCTGGGGGGAGGTTGGCGCATCGCAATAGCTCTCCCAAGAGCATCCCAAGCATGTTCAATAGGATTCAGGTCAGGGGGTTTGGTTGGCCAATCTATTCGTTGAATATCCTCGTTTTCCAGATATTCATCAACCATGAGAGCCCTATGTGGTCGCGCATTTTCGTCCATAAAAATGAACTCAGGGCCAATAGCGCCCCTGAAAAGACGCACATAGGGCTCCAGGACCTCCTGCCTGTACCTCTGGTCTTTCACGGAACCATTGTCAAACACTTGGGGCTGTGTGCGGGTATCTCGCATGTGCGAATGAATGTGCGAAAATGCTTTCCATATCTTAATTTTGTCCACCAGTATATTTAAGATAAAACTAAAAGGGATAAAATTGTTTGCTTGCTTTTGCGTGTGGTTTTGAAATACTTGAAAAAGAAATTTTTTATTTTCTGTTTATTTTTCTGTACACTAGTATTTTATTTGCATTTGCTAATATTTTATTGCATTGTATCTGTTTCCTTCACTAAGAAAGAGGAGCCAAAGAAAGTAGCCCCACCCGTACCACCTAAACCAAAATTGCGTCCTCTTAGTGATCCAATCATGAGTAGTTTTAATGATTGCTTGAAAGAAATGGAAAGGGTAAGAATATTGAGTGATGGTGTGGGCTTCAGCTAATCCAGCACAACAGCTAGCATATAGCTACTTAGTTTCTAAGCTAATTACAATTTAGCATGCGTAGAAAAAATTAGTTTAAATGTGTACACTGAAAAGCAAATTGAAATGGTTTTAAGCGGGAGTACATAAAGTCCGGTAAAATCAGATCGTAGCCTAAAAAATGTCGCTAGTAAAATCTCTGTAATTTTATTTGGCAGGTATGAATATGTATGCAAGCAGATACCTTATAAGTATCTGCATCATGAGACGAGAATTGAGATTTTTCTCTAGTAAAAAAATGTTTTCATAGTCAGCAGATTTTAAGGTTGATTTTTACTTAGATGTAAAAATGAATAAATTTTCTTCAAACAAAATTTCTTTTTAAATATGTAAAGAAAGTTGGCGCTCATGACCGTAATCTCAAGAAACGAGATAACACTAATTTCCTTTCTTTAATACCATAACAGATGGTGATATTAAACTATACATATGCCATTTCATTTTACCTCTCAGTGTATTTATCCGTAGAAAAAATTAACATTTTTATTCGGTAAATAAGTATGACTTAGTATCCAAAATTTTAATCAATTTCTGTAGCAGATTTTGTTTATTTGATGTGTTTGTTTTATATTGTTTAATATATGTGTTTGTTTGTAATTCTGATTTATCCTTAAACATATGTTGTTATTTCCATATGTATTGTTCAATTACTACAACGGGAGCTTATAATCAAGGTATTCAATTAAGGTATAATTTATATTTTTTTGGAAGAATAATTCCAAAAGGTGGTTATAATAATTTGAATAGTTTAATGTTAGAATAATTCCGTAAGTTTGTATTAAGAAATGCCAATAGTAATTATAATTGGTATTAGGTTTAATTTCATCTCTCAAGCACATATAATTGTTTTTTAAAATAACTTTTGTATTTACATTTAAGAAAGTAGATTAGATTTTACTTTAAATTTGTACAAAATATTTTTAGGAAATGTATAAAATTTAATTGCTAATTTTTAATTTATATTTCGGAAATAATAATGTATTTTATCCATGCTCTTTAAAAAAACCCTTCGCACAAAATGCATAAGCTTAGTTCTTCTGAATTAACATTGCTTTGGGAGTATTTTTAACTGCATATTTAGAGGTACATTGTTACGCAGGAAATTTGTTAACATAAGTTATTTCAATTCTCATTTATCAGAATTAGAGTCCCGTGATATAACATTAACTAGTTGAACCAAACATTTGCTGATAACGTTGTTAATTTCATTTGATTTACAAATAGGACCTTGCAACTTTAAATGGAAATTTAGGTTATTCTGAAAATTCCACTGAAAGCTCTTGCATAACTGAAGACTCACCATTTGGAAGCACAATAATCACAAAAAAGAGTAAGTAAAGAATTTCATGTTTCAATGCTGTGTTATTAATTTTTTTTCAATTTTAAATTCTAAGAACTGTATCATATATTTGTACAAGGCTTCTCTACCAGTGCAACAAACTTGCATGATTTAAAAAGGATACGAATTAAAATTGCATAGGAATGCGGAGTCTAAAATGTCTGATTCAGGTAGTAGGTGGATGGTTTTGAGCGTTGTTCGTTCGTTACTTTAAATTCTAAGAACTGTACCCCATACTTGTACAAAGCTTCTCTACCAATGCAACAAACTTGTATGATTTGAAAATGATACGAATTAAAATTGCAGAGCAATGCGAAGTCTGAAATGACTAATTCAGGTAGTAAAATAGGTAGATGGTTTTGTTCGTTGCTCGTTCGTCATTTCAAGTTCTAAGAACTGTTTAAAGCTTCTCATACAATGCAACAGACTTGCATGGTTTAAAAAGGATGCGAATTAAAATTGCACAGCAATACGAAGTCTAGAATGCCTGATTCAGGTAGTAGGTGGATGGGTTTGAACGTTGTTCGTTCGTTACTTTAAGTTCTAAGAGCTAAACCCCATACTTGTACAAAGCTTCTCTACCTATGCAACAAACTTGAATGATTTGAAAAGGAATTAAAATTGCAAAGCAATGCGAAGTCTGAAATGACTAATTCAGGTAATAAAATAGGTAGATGGTTTTGTTCGTTGCTCGTTCGTCATTTTTAAGTTCTAAGAACTGCTTAAAGCTTCTCCTACAATGCAACAGACTTGCATGGTTTAAAAAGGATGCGAATTAAAATTGCACAGCAATACGGAGTCTAAAATGCCTGATTCAGGTAGTAGGTGGATGGGTTTGAACGTTGTTCGTTCGTTACTTTAAGTTCTAAGAGCTAAACCCCATACTTGTACAAAGCTTCTCTACCTATGCAACAAACTTGAATGATTTGAAAAGGAATTAAAATTGCAAAGCAATGCGAAGTCTGAAATGACTAATTCAGGTAATAAAATAGGTAGATGGTTTTGTTCGTTGCTCGTTCGTCATTTTTAAGTTCTAAGAACTGCTTAAAGCTTCTCCTACAATGCAACAGACTTGCATGGTTTAAAAAGGATGCGAATTAAAATTGCACAGCAATACGGAGTCTAAAATGCCTGATTCAGGTAGTAGGTGGATGGGTTTGAACGTTGTTCGTTCGTTACTTTAAGTTCTAAGAGCTAAACCCCATACTTGTACAAAGCTTCTCTACCTATGCAACAAACTTGAATGATTTGAAAAGGAATTAAAATTGCAAAGCAATGCGAAGTCTGAAATGACTAATTCAGGTAATAAAATAGGTAGATGGTTTTGTTCGTTGCTCGTTCGTCATTTTTAAGTTCTAAGAACTGCTTAAAGCTTCTCCTACAATGCAACAGACTTGCATGGTTTAAAAAGGATGCGAATTAAAATTGCACAGCAATACGGAGTCTAAAATGCCTGATTCAGGTAGTAGGTGGATGGGTTTGAACGTTGTTCGTTCGTTACTTTAGGTTCTAAGAACTGTACCCCATACTTATACAAAGCTTCTCTACCAATGCAGCAAATTTGCATGATTTGAAAGGGATACGAATTAAAATTGCAAAGCAATGCAAAGTCTGAAATGACTAATTCAGGCAGTAAAATAGGTAGATGGTCTTGTTCGTTGCTCGTTCGTCATTTTTAAGTTCTAAGAACTGTACAAAGCTTCTCCTACAGTGCAACAGACTTGCATGATTGGAAAAGGATATGAATTAAAATTGAATTGCAATGCGGAGTCTAAAATACCTGATTCAGGTAGTAGGTGGATGGGTTTGAACGTTGTTCGTTCGTTACTTTAAGTTCTAAGAACTGTACCCCATACTTGTACAAAGCTTCTCTACCTATGCAACAAACTTGAATGATTTGAAAAGGAATTAAAATTGCAAAGCAATGCGAAGTCTGAAATGACTAATTCAGGTAATAAAATAGGTAGATGGTTTTGTTCGTTGCTCGTTCGTCATTTTTAAGTTCTAAGAACTGCTTAAAGCTTCTCCTACAATGCAACAGACTTGCATGGTTTAAAAAGGATGCGAATTAAAATTGCACAGCAATACGGAGTCTAAAATGCCTGATTCAGGTAGTAGGTGGATGGGTTTGAACGTTGTTCGTTCGTTACTTTAAGTTCTAAGAGCTAAACCCCATACTTGTACAAAGCTTCTCTACCTATGCAACAAACTTGAATGATTTGAAAAGGAATTAAAATTGCAAAGCAATGCGAAGTCTGAAATGACTAATTCAGGTAATCAATGTGCTATAAATAGACGTTAGAAAGAATATGAACTATATAGCTTATACAATTATCATAGTATCACGAGAACTCTTTCATAATTTTATTTGCTCTATATGTATGGTTAATTACCTTTTTAATCTATCTGAGTTTTAAAATTGTCGCGTACACAAAATTTTGTCGCCTACAAAATTAATACACAACGTGAATAACAACATAACTTGAACAATACCGTAATCGATTTAAGCAATTTACATCTGGCTGCTGGAATCGAATTCTATTTTTCAATAATCGAGATTTGCACTTATGCCTATTAAATCTTTCAAAGCTCGTTTTCTCATAACTACTGTTCTAATAACCACATTTTCAACTTTTACCGACTAGTTGGTTACAGTTGGAAATGTGTCAGTAATGTGGGATGAACTGCTCTGGTTCTTTTTTTAACTTTGGCTAAAAATGAATGGATAATATTTTTCAGAGAAAATGTTTTCTTCGTCAAGTTTTTACGAGGAGCCGCAGTCCATATACCCCACAGTAGAAGAACAGGTAGAGATGGCTAGAAAGATAGCTGGCTCACTTGCTGATGATACAAACAAAAAATCGAAAGGAGCAAATATGTTTTACAAGAGACTGAAACGATCATCAAAATGGATTCATGAAGGTAAGTATCTTATTATTAGTTTGAGATCAAAGAACAGCAATCCCAGAGTTTGACCCCTTACCCATCATGCCCCACTAGGGAATCTATTATGTTTATCTCCGTTAAAGAGATAGACATAACCCAAAATTTTATACCTGCTCTTCTTAAGAAAACCACCCATCATGTGTAAAAATCACAGCGACATAGCTTTTCCCAATGGATCCTGAATAATTTCAGAGATTGATCAAAATATTTACTTAATTTTTGCTGTGAACATGGTTCACTGTTACCCGTTATCTTCAGTGACTAATAAGGCTCATCGGTAAGTTTTGTATCTGGTGAAACTGTTGTTACAACAGCTGAATTGTAACAACAGTTGATAAATTATTATACGCTTTGTAAGTAGAATACGTGTCGCAAGTTGACGTGATTTTTCCACTCTCTACTTTTCTCCTTTCTTCGTTACCAGGGTATCGGAAAATCTTGCTTTTTTCCTCACGCCGGTATATTCCCTTTTCTTACTGAACCACGCAGCCGTCGGAAAAAAGCAAGATGGTAACTGAGAGACCATGGTACAAAACATGGTACAATTTAAAAATATAGAAAAATATAGAATATTGTTATAATATTTCTGTAACAAATTTTTCAAATTAAGTTGTGACAAATTTTGAACAATTATTTTAAATAAATATGAAGTTCAAATTTCAATCTTATATATTTTGTAATGATTGCGGTTTTTAATATTCTCTAACATTAATCCGCGATACTCTTAACTATGATTAGACTATAGAAAGGTTTTCAAAAATATCATAGTATAGGTTAAGGCTGGTTATACATTTTCTAAAAATATTTAAAATTATTTTTTAAATTAGTTATTCAAAATTTGTCTTATGTTTTGTAAGAAAAATAGGATTTTTTTTAATGTTTTAAAAATAGGATGTAACACTCTTAGCAGTGATTAGACACTAGAAATTTAAAAAAAAAGATGATAGAAAAAATCCTCTTAAAAGTTAAGATGGTTATTCTTTTATATTAAAGTTTAAGGCAGTTGTACATTTTTTAAAAATTTATAGAGTGAAGTTATGGATTTTCTATATTTTGCTAATTATCGATATGTTAGACAATTGGTAGCAGTAGATTGTTTATTTATGCACGCCACTGTGTTCTTGGATCTTGAAATTAGAAACTATTTTAATTGAAATTATTCTCAAAAAAATAAACGATAATTTTTTATTTTAGCAATATACAATTTTTTATTTCAGCAATATGCAGGCCCGGATAGCCTGCATATTGCAATTCTACAGATGAACGTGATATCTAGAGTTCAAATCCCGCCGTCCCCGAAGAATCCCGTTTCATTAAATGGTGACTGGTGCACATTAAATCTGCTGGTGTCACAAAGTCCTACAAGTTCCCATAACAAATCAATACCTCTGGAGGTACTGAATTGAAGATTGATCGTTCTCTGGTTCAGGCCAAAATTACAATCTGTGGATGACTGAATGGACATATGAATGGATCCTCCCTGTAAAACGGGCTGTGCCGTGTGTGTGGCTGAAGGCGCATTCTTGGTCATAGATGGTGCCACTAAAACATAAGACCTCACTCTCTGCCTTAAAATGACTTTGATTCTCATAGAAGGCTTGCTGGTATTGGCTAGTGTCATTAGTAACAACAACAACAACAACAGAATTTCACTATACAATATATACGATATAGAAAAACATTATAAAATATAGACAATGCATACAATATGGTTTTAATAATTTACAATATATACTTTATTAATTGATTTTGCAGGACCAGAACCAAGCGATGAATCAGGACCTGATACACCAGAAATTCCAGGTGTGGAGCCTCCAACTCCGGATCCATCTCAAGTTCCATTTAGACCTTCTAAAGGGCCCACAAAATTAAAACTTGTCATGGATTCCAGGCCACCACTTGATCTCACAGCTCTCAAGTAAGAGTATTTCTTTCTAATTCCAAATAATTAAAATCGCACTTAAAATTCTATGAATAGGCTTTATTTACATGTCTTTATGTATTGAAAATGACCAATGATTTAAAAAGTCAATAAAAAATGAAAAAAAAAATTTTTTTTTAAGAGTTAGCAAAAAATTTTAACTAAATATCATTTTGAATGTACCTAGTATTTTTTTTCTATTAAAATGTGACTATTTTCTTCATTTTGAGAAATACATACCCTATAGTTCGTTCACCAGGAGTTGACACTTGGCTCCACCTACTCAGACGCAGAGTTCATTTCAGCGCGGGAGTCAGAAGAGAAACATCTCCGTGCTTGAAATTGAGACAAACCTTAATTTGCGCCAAACACAAACAGTGAATTCTTTTTCAGTCACATACTTCGCTTTATCATCTGCTATTATACCTATTGTTACTCTAGCTAATTAAATATAGTTTAAATTTAAAAACTGCTGCTCTCCCAGCAAAATGTCTCATAAAGGACAAACTATTCACTCAAAAGAAAGAAATATCATAAAAAATGGAGCAAAATACCATCAAATTTATGAAATATTTATTGTTAAAAACTGCACATAAAGTTAGCGAAATAAATATTTTTGCCAAACGATCGCCAAATAGCAACATTGTTCAGGATTGCTCACAACCTTCTCCCAAAAATAGCGAAATAGAATCGTCGCATACCACGTGATGTAGGCGGGGCCAAGTGCCAACTCCTGGTGAACGAGCTATAGATGTATGTATATATATAATATATTTTTTTAAGTGTTTCTGTCGACACTAGCACCATAATTAGGAACACGTGAGGACAAGTTATAAAATTGATAATTTAATTTATTGTTTATTTTATTCAATATAAATTATAATTAAGTTTTGCCTAAGCAAGAATATGTTACAAAACAAACTGCATGAATTGAAATGTATTACTAATATTATTTAATAATAAGTAATGAATATTACACTAAATTCGATAAATTAATTTTAGTACTATACATAGGTACTAATAATTTAGAATTAAAGGAAACTCAAAATGTGCTATGCGAAATTTTCACTACCAAAAAATTAACCAAATTCTACTCATAAATGTGGGAAATGTAGAAAAAATTGTAGTCTATAATTAATTAATTTACGCACACTAAGTACCAGAAGAAATGATTTAATAATATTCAATCAGCATTTTTATAACCGAAAATTTATTAGGGACAACACAGTAGCTTCACAAATATAAATCCCTAGAGTCGTTTTTCCACTTATGTCTATTATTGGTAAGTTAAAAAGAATTGAAAATCCAAAGTAATTATTAAAACATGTAATAAGTATGTTAAAGTAAGTTTTAAAATCAGTTTCAAAGTTGTTTAAAGGAAAATCTATAAAACAATGTTTTCTGTTGCATGTTAGACTATTCTAACTGAAATATTTACATATGAGTCAGTTTATATTGTTCCGAGGCTAGTAATATAGTTTCCATGCTGTTTTCGCAAATGGTAGTTATTTTTAAAACAGTGTCTTACAATTTTTCTCAGTTAGCAGCGCCATCTCTCGAAGAAGAAAGTAGCGAACTGTGCATTTATATCTTCTGTTTTCCTTTAATTGATTTTTCAAATCATCGTGCACTTTTTGCACGCACACCCAGTACGTGAGGAATCTAAATAAGAACCTATTAATTTATAACAGGATTAATTAGAGTTTGTTCTAATTTTTGACATATTTGTTAAAGGTGGGAAATGTTAAGACATTTGTCTGAGTTTGCAATGTTTTTTTTTTAAAATTCAGGATATATAATTTTATTGTGAAATATTTATAGGTCATTTGGTTTGCAAATCAGTGAGCACAATGCTGTTAGTCCAGACATCTGTCATGATCTGGTGAAAGATTTACAGTCACCGAGGGGAAAAGGTTGGCATTTAATGAATGTTATTACTGCTTTCACATGTTTTTCTTAAACTGCTTTTGATATATAAAAGTTCTGAAATTGCGTGAAGGAGAATGTCATTCATTGAATTAAAGTTTATTAATATTTTCAAAACTTAAAAACAAATAAAATAATTAATAGAAAAATAATTCGTTATTAATTTTTGTTTAATTTCGGTTTACTTGTGTATCTGATGATAAAAGTCACTGTATTATTTTGGAAATCGGGGACAAATAAATTGTTTGTCACAAAATTTATTTTTAAGCAATAATATTTTTATTTAAAAAATAAACCATAATTAAATCTGTTATTATTAAATCTGTCATTATCAAATCAATCATTATTCAATCATATGTCCGCACTAATTTTAATGTTCTATCGTGCATTAGATGCACAACGGCGCACAAACCACCCCCAAACCTTTTGTTAGAAAATTAAGATTCAATTTAAAAATTCCAATCTCTATTTTAACTATTAGATCAATAATTAAATCCCTATATTCTCTTAAAAATATGTTGATCAACTATCTTAATGTAGGTTATGAATCTAACTAACTAGTTTGATTATTCAAACTGAAGAATTTATGGAGAAAATTCAAACTTTTGACAGCTTGCTGAGAAAAGTTTTGATGCAGATATTATGAAAAAATTTTCTCAGCTCATAGTTTCACAAAAAAATGAACAAAAAAAGTATTTCTATATGATAACAAGACTAATTTCTTGTAGGTGCTGCCTTGTTTGCAAAAAGAAAGAAAAAATCAGAAGAATGGGTCGTTGATGAAGAGAAAGTTAAAACATTACTACGTGAAAACGAACGAAGATCTAATGTAGTGCCACCTATTCAATCGTACAATCAGTATTCAACATATTCGAGACAGGTAAGTACTTTTTATTAGAATATTTTTCCTATCTCGCTTTCGTCTCTTAGATGATGGAATCTTAGAATCTGAATTTGTGAATTTGACCACTTTCTGGCTAGCTAGAGTACAAAATTTATATTGGGGCTCCGTGTCTGATGACAATGCTAGTTTTAATTGTTGCGTGACCATTACACACAGAATTTATTGTCATTCCATAGTCAGAAAGGATTTATCATTAAGCAAAATTCTAACCATTCTGTGACTAATGAGAGCATTTAATCCTTATCTAGAGCTCTAAGCTTGCCTAGTGAAAATTAAAGTTTCAAGCTCTTCTTAAGACTTCAAGCGCAATATTTTTTTTAATAAAATTCATCGCTACTCGAAACTTTGCTTCCAACTTGACTTTCAAACAACTAGAGCGATGGAACTTTGAACTGGATCTTTGTTCTTGATGCAAAGTTTTAAGTTGGACTAAAAGTTGGATTTTGAGTTTTAAGTTGGATTAAACAATTAGGTATGATAACGGTAAAAACGTAAAGTTATAAAGTAACCATGTATTGTTCAACATATTAGGATAAAGCTCAGTAAACTATTATTTTAAAGTATGCGTCCCTTAATTGTAATTTGTCAGATTTCGGTGGTGTTTTTCTTTCGCTTAAATATAATTTTACGTTTTCTAATATGAATACTTTTTTACTTCTATTTTGACAAGGATTGTAAAAATATATATTCATACCGGTCGTTACTTAACACCTTGTATCTGCTGCTATGTCTCATTCTATTATACCAGCAACTTTTCTTTTCATCTTCTGTCAATTTTTCTTTATTATCGCGAATCATTGAGAATAGAGTTTTCCTTAAAAATCTTATTTAAAACTTAACACCTTTTTGTGACGTTGAAAATTTTTTACATCTTGTGATTTTTTAAGAAAAATTCTGATATAGTAGTAAAACAGAGATAAAGATTTTATTTTTATCACATTTTACAATTTCAAAAATTTTGTAAGAAAACAAATATCAACATTTCAACACAACTAGTAGCATTTCTGAAATCTATCCTTTTGCGGATGTGCCAACTGCCTATGTATAGTTCGTTCCTAGAGAGTAAATACCATTCACATCTATACATATATACCATTCACATATATCTTTATCTTAATCTAATTTCTTTACAACAGGATATGAAGTTAGTCAAATCGCCTTGGGAAGCTGCCATGGAGAATCCGTATGGTTTTTGTGATGCAGCTTTCATGCGAGTAAATCCTGACCAGCTTGCAGACACTGTTATCAAAGCAGCCGACAACAAGAGAAGAAACTCTATTCCAACAAGGAGTTGGGACACACCCGTGCCAGAAACATGCATGTCGCCACCCCTTCCCATGACACCAGCAGCTGCGCAGTATGATATTTATCACGCTAAAGCACCCAGGGGTTGGGCTGGTGTGAACACTGGTAATTTGAAAAGCTAATTTTTCTTTCAATTATTTACATTTCGATAGGATTGCATTTAGTGTATTCAGAGTGCTCTACAATCCCCGTTCTTCATTTTTCTTTTAATTACACTCAAAGATTATATTGTAAAATATAACGACACATATAGCAATCCGTAGAGCCACCAGCTTGCACAATGGTCTTGGTCCTTGATCCAAAACAAACTCCAAACCATAACATTGCATTTACCATGTTTGTCAGTAGGAATTTTATATTTAATTTCTTTCTTTTTTGGACATCAAACATACTTTTTGCCATCAATCGATTGCCATCAAGAGATTTGCCGTCAATTGATCGTGTAAATTGATTTGAAATTCATCAGAAAAGCCTACTTCTTTTTACAATTCTCGAAAGTCTATTTTAAATTGTCTAAGGTAAACTGTAATCTAGCCTTCTAATTCTTTTTGCTAATCTAGCCTTCTAATTCTTTTTGCTAATCTAGCCTTCTAATTCTTTTTGCTAATAATGGCTTATGGATATTCGCCAATGCAATGCAGCATCATGAAAATGTCATGTAACAGTACTGGTATTTATATTTATATTATTATTTTTGCATAACTCTTGTGCAGTTTAAGCTGCAGTTTTCTTGACGTTCACCGTTAATTTACTTTTTATTATGCTGCCTACTTTTCTGTTATTTAATGTGGCTCACATTTAAAACCATATTCACTTCTATTGTTATTAACCATATCCTTAACGTTTGACTTTTCAAATGATAAAGGTGAAATTTTATTAGAGAACCGGACGTACATCGGTAATTTTATTATAATTTAATGTAGCACAAAATATACATATCTACTTATAATGAACGTCTTGACATCTAACTTTCAGTTAGAGATTTACGATAACGGATTTAAAATTGTCCGTAATAGCTGGTTAGCCAAACCGAAAGATAATGGAAAGATTACCACACTTGGTGACACATCTCCACTATCTCTTTCCCGAAGTGGACTGATCGTTAAGACACGATTCCCAGCAGATCACCGAAGTCAAGCATCACTGGCTACGGTCAGTGTGCGGGTGGGTGACCACTTTGATCAGTCGGCGTAGGGACCGAGGGTGTGCGGTATTGGTCCTCGTTAAACTGTGCTACCGTAAAGTGCTCGACTTCGCAAGCAGGTCGTCGGGCTACCGAAGTGGGGGTGCCATAACCTCCGCAGAGGATCAAAATTGTGATGGCATGTCTTCGGATCATCCTCCGGGATGTTTCCCAGACCGTCGCCAATAGCCCATTGTGCAGCTCTAGTGCGACGTAAATTAACAACAACAACAACTCCACTGTCTCTTTTCCCCCCTACGTGTTGGGAATTAATCCACGCATTTCCACAGTGATTTTCATTGGTATTTTAATTTCTTTTTCATGTATTATGTGCTGTTTAAGCAAAGATATGTCAAAAATGAAGGTATCATGTGCTGTTTAAGTCAAAAATGAATAATAGCATTTGATTAAAAGAGAAAATTTTGAATCAGTAAAAGATTTTTTTAAATTTTTAATATTATTATTTTTAAAAACCATTGGATAAGTTTTAAAACTTTTTTTATTAAACTTTCCATCTAATGAAGTTATATGGAAGTAACTCCAGCTAATGCAAACTAAATGTTTATTATAATAATAATTTATTATAATTTATTAAATATAAGCTTTTCAGATTATATTCAATAAAAGCTATTTTAATCAACTTAAAATCATAAGTCTGGCAGGGCACTTTTAAACACGAAAATATTCTTGTTTACTTTAGTTCTTATGTTCGTAAATCTTTATACATACATAAATAAGTAATAATAAGAAATTATAATAAATAATAATAAATAAAATAAAAATTATTTATTAAATAATTTTTCACTCGCTAAAACAGCCAAAAACTGAAAAAATAGGTGAAAAATAAACTGGCCGGAGACGAACAAGAAACTGCATGTACTCTTTTCTATGTTCTATGACGTTTCCACGATATTTTTCCGAACGTGGAGCCGGAAATTGATTAATATATTAGCCAAAAAGAGTATTCTGTAAACGAGTATTCTAGTGGCAAATAAGAATGCATGAAAATTACTTTATTCATATTCAGTCAAATTTTTTGATGGTTTTCCATTGATGGACCACCATATTCTTGATGGCATCCATCCATAGTTCCATCAGGAACGATTATATTTTTTTATGGCAACCAATATAAGTAACCATAAGCTTAACGGAGCAATTTCGGACTGATTTATGATGCTCCAACATAAGAATAGCAACTTGTTTTGATGGTTTGGTCACGTTGAACTATCACGAATTTCCATCATAGTATCTTAGAAATCAAATGTTGGAATGATCATGAACAACCATCATCCAAATGTAGGAATTCGGACTGATTTATGATGGTCCAACATAAGAAAACGCAAATTGTTTCGATGGTATATTCCTGAGAAACAACAAGAATTTACATTAAACCATCATGGAAATGTATAGATGAAACTATCATAAGACCATCAAGGATCCTCATGGATTGTTGGTCCATGAGATTCAAACTTCTCTTGATGGTTAACCATCATAGCATTAACGTAACATTTTCCATCATGGAATGCTGGAAGTTTGTTAGCATACCAAAAACCATGAACGCGTAATGAAAAATGTCGGATGATAGCGACCATCAAATGATTTTGGAACATCATGAATTACATTAAAACCAACATAAACCATCAAAGTTTTTTGATGGGACCATCAAAAATTTTGACTTGGATAGTCGAGTGTTCATATCTCATTTATTCATTTAGCAAATGTTTAAAAAACATGCTTACTAATTTTTTTAAAATGTTTCAGTTGATAATGCATCTTTATATTCAACACATCCATCTGTATCACCTTCCCTGGATACCCAAAATGTTCAGAACAGTTACACACCATTAAGAAAGATGAACTTCCAGAACTTTAACACTGTTCCGAGATCGTGGAAGGGTGCCAGTGCTCATTGATGTTTGACGAGAGAAAAGACCAAATCAGACATATACTGAATGTTAAGACTAAGCTTGGTGGCTGACAGCGAGTGTGTAGACTAATTTGTGTACTATGAGACACCAGAGTATTGATAATAATCTGTCAGTAAAATTTGCTTAACACGTTCAACTCTGTGCCCTTTTGAACGCTCTTTATCCCTGACTCATGTGCGTTAAAGGCGTTTTTCACATTGTATGTATTAGAAATTGGTTGAATTTGTCTTGTGCAATTAAAGCTTCAAAAAGAAGGCCAAAGTTTCTGAGGACCTCTTTTCTGAAATGAATAGCTTTTAATATTTCTTCTCTTAAAGATTTTAATTTTTTGATAATTTATATAAAATTGTATTCAAATTTCTGAAAATTTGTGCAAACCATTTTAGTTGTCTGGGCTTTTAAACAGTGAATAAAATGGGCTACTATTTGATAACAATATTCATCCCTGACAGTGCAATCAAGCTTACAAGAGATTCAAGGAGCAAAAAGAAAAATTGAAATTACCTAGCATAGTAGCGTCCAAAAAGAATTTTACAGAGCTACTTTCCATTTCGTTGGCGTTAGCGATTGAGTCGCCAATGCTCAGTCACCAAGAGCAAATAAATTCGACTGTTTTATTTTCATTTTTTGTAGGTGGCATCTACTTTTTATTAAGAAATGATAAATAAAAAACAGCTTCATTTACTTCCGCCGATGAATTGAAAAAGTTCCACTATGTATGGAATAAGTAAGGAAAGGAAACATTGGATTGAAGCTACGTGGTACGAAAGGTGTTATGAATTCCTACTAAAGGTAGGCACGCAGATTTCTCAGCCATGTTGTGAGCTACTCTAAACATTCTGGAATATTTCTGGTGTGTCTCTCAGCGACAAAAATGTGAGTAATGAGGCCTTTAATTGAATAAACTCTTTCTCGTACATGTAAGGTCTTAGCTTCACCTCAGAGGAAGAAGCCGAGGCATGATGGATCCCGTGACGTAGCGTGCCAGTGAGCCGAGCACGCCCTATGAACTTATAATGCTATGCAAATCTTTTTCGTCTTCGTATCTCTTTCACACCTAGAAAGTTAACGTATTAGTAATGAAAAACCAAAACATTACATATAACATTCTTAAATAAGCGTCTTGCACCTGGTTGAACGTGTTAAAATGAATTTATTTTGCTTGCTAACGCAAACACAAATAATTTTTTGTTGAATGTAAGTGTGATATATTATTATTAGAAGTACGATGTTTAGAGATCAAACTGTGTTAAACCCTTTGCCTGCCAGGATCCTCAGTAGAAAATTTTTAAGCAGCAATCAACCTTTTGATGACATAACATATGTTTATAAATGATATAATTATTTTAAAGCTTGATATGATTCACTCTGATGGCATTATCTGTGTATTTTAAAATATTAGTTTTGGGTCCTTCAATGTCAAATTACTCGTATTGTTAAAAGTAGACTTCAACAGGCTTTATAGAGCTTGTTTCACTTTAGCCCTAATACTATAAAACATGCTATGACTTTTAATTTGGAATCATACGTTCAATAAAATATAATTTTTTTTTAAAAAAAGAAATTGTAGTTCGTATATTTTTTGGTTATAAAATAGAAATGATACGAGATACCGGAATAAAAAGAAACCTGGACACATACTACCGTTGAATCGAAGTTCTTTCACTTACAGAATAGAGAGTAATTAGGGGAAATTATCCCAGCTCCTTAAATTGCCTCGCAATTCAAGCTCACTACGTTCGCTCATTGGTTACTTATATAGCTTAATCAAGCTTTCAGTGTATGAGGATATTCCTCTCAAGATAAGCTTCTAAAAGTATGGAACATTTACGTCTTAGAATCTTTTGGTATCACGGTACAAGACGGAAGGAATAATGAAAAACAAGGGAGGTTTGATTGAGGAAATAACAGAGAGGAGTTGAATAACGATTATTCGAAGCATTTCAACCTCCAGTTACTGTTTTGATGTTTATTACATCTGCTTTCCACCACTGCAATTGATGAGATTTCGATAGCGTTTTTTTTCTTGAATACATATTAATTTCTTGCATGATTTTTTTAAAATATTATAATTTTAATCCGAAAATTTAAAAAGTATTATTGTTTTTAAATGATTACACGGGGGAATTGTTTTCTTTTTCTGTTTCATGGGATTCTTTTTAAACGGATCTTGTATATTTTCCCGCCGCTGATTAGAAGTTTGCAATCGCTTACTCTCCCCAAGCTACAGCTTTTTCTAAATAACATTTTTAGTTTTTTTTGTCGAAATGTGCAAGTTTAAAAGTGTTATATATAATAGACTGTTACATAAGTGTTACGGCAAACTTCTAGTAGAGCTAGGGAATCAGGATTAAAATTTTGTAGGAACCTATGCCTAGAAATTTTGTAATTGGTCACCAGGGGTGCTTTCCTATTTATTCGTGTGGTTTTGAACAGGTCATAATAACCAAGTGCCTCTAGTCGCTTACGAGAACATTTCCGGGCATGGGTTTCCGTGCAGTTTTAATCCTAATGGTTTGTCTTAACACCTCTAATAGTTTTTCGTAACATGTTCACGGCATATATTTTAGCAATTACGCACATGACATTTTGAAACCTGTACATTTAAACAAAAAATAAACTAAAAATGTCATTTAAAACATTGCGTAGCATTAGGATAAAAACTAATTTCGAATTTTAAATCCCAACACCCAAATTAGGCAAGGACAAGCATTTGTATAATTAGCACAAAAAGTTTCCCCCTGTGTTATCAATGTATCAGTCAGTGTTGTATTTGCAAATCAATTGCAGATACAAAAAAGCTGTTCATTAGTTCCAGTTAATGTTATAAATAATAAATTTCTTCTCTCTAACTAATGAATTTCTATTCCCTAATTCAACTAAATTTCTTAATCTATCTGGTATAGCTTGTTGAGATAAATTACATAGATAAAATATAAGGGAAGCATGTGTGTTTGCACATGATGTATCCAAGATACAAGAAATAAGCTGGGATTAACTCGAGAGAGTTAATAATTAAGTGATAAATAAATCACTATATTATAAATTACATATCTTACTTTCTTACCTAAATCAAGCAGGTAACTGAAAAGAAATAATTCAATCAAGAAAAATGAATTAAGCTATAAGATAATTACTGCCGGCACGTGTGCATATAATACCGGCGCGTCATCTAAAAAAGATGTATAGCGGAAGCTAAAAAAGAATAGTGAATTCTAGTGAAAGACAATATTTTAGAAAAAATAACATGGCTCTAGAAAGAAAGACAGAATCAAAATTAAAGACAACTTACATAATTTATTGGAGGAATAGCACGTTAAAACAACACTAAATACAGTGGTGCAAACACCACATCTTGAAGAAAAGAATTTTACAATTCTATAAAATTGGTTTTAAACCTTCAATTCGATGTATATGGATATAAAACACAAGGAAAATTCATTGCACCTGAGTAGAAATTATTTTCTTGCCTATCACATTCAGGCAAGGACAAAAACTCTCTCTGCAGGAATTAGGGGGGCAAGCCCCCTAATCTTCGTGAAAATTACAAAAGAATCTCACCCACACATTCTTTGTTCAACAATCAATCTCTCCCAGCCGCAGTTGCCACACCTGAAAAACAGTTCTAGAAAAAGTCTTTCTACTTGTCTTAGGGCTCTTTTCCACTGCTCTGCTTCTCTCACAAGGTAGTTCTCACTGATTGAGATTGAAGTTAAAGGCAGTTCTCACTGATCGAAATTCATGTCACCCTTCAGGTGCAACACTATCATTATCAACAATATAGTCAAAATTGATTTGGTGAGTTGGTTCTTATAATTTGAGTCAAAATCATTAATTATTAATTATAAATTAAAATTTTAAATAAAGTGAATAAATCTAAAGTAATACTAATTTATTAAACTTTTATGACTCATTTCTTTTTCACAACTTATTAAGAAAAAATTATGGAGAAAATTCATGAAGAAACTTATTTCGGAAATTATGAATAAACATATAATGATCTATCTTCTGTTCACCAAAGAAAAAAAAAAAAAAAAAAAAAAAAAAAAAAAAACATCATTGAAATCTTTAATTCTAACGATTCGACGAATCACTATTGTATTGAGCAAAAGGCAATAAACACTTCAAACCCTGTTTGAATGTTCGTGGAAACATGCGTTAGAATACTATTTTTATTGGAAATTCCATTAAGTTGCATCCTTTGAACACAATAGCTTTAAATGTTTTTCATTTCACTTTCCTCAATAGTGTTTCAACAGATTTCGATAGCATTTTTATTTTTAATATGAACCTAATAATTAACTACTGGTTTCTAATACGTATACTTTGCTGACGTTTTTACATTAATTCTAAAAATATATGTTAAGGATGTTTACAACAATAATATTTTGCCAAAAAATGCTTTAAATATTTTTTTTCCTCAAAATTTTGATTATTAGTAGAATCTTTTCTGTATTCCGAGAATGAAATTTACATATTATAAAATGCAATACTGTGTATTAGAAGTGCTCTAGGGGAAGTTTGGCTTTAAACATGAATTTATAAGTAAAGTTTGTAAAATGAAAACATAGCTTTCCTTTCTCAACGAGAACTCTTAGGTTTTGAACTTAAAGTTATTGAAACAAAAATAAAATGCGCTTTATAAAAATTGTCATGAAAGTCAATGCAACAGATCCGGGTATTTTTAAGAATATAGCTATGACTATTTCATATTTTTGTTGATATTGAATATTTGATGTCAAAAACTACTTTGACCTTTTCGTGAACAATATTTTACTTCCAAGGTGACTTTTCTCCTATTGTCGAGCTTAGTTTGAAATTGAAAAATGTCATATTTTATAGACTCTTGTTTTAAACTTTTGTAATGCTAGAAAACGGATAACACCATGAAACTGAAGTGGAAGAGATATGAATTTCATTAGATATATAAATAAAGTGGAAAGAAGGTCTACAGATTTCGTACACGACGCTCAATTTCAAGAAAACACATTAATACAAAGCGAAGTAATACAGGTAAAAAATAACAAAGGACACTTTTAGCAACAAAAAAATGGGAAGAAAAGAATACAAAAAAAAGAGAGAGAAGAATCGTGTTTTTCGAGTGAATGAAGATGGTCGACAGGGATAAATCAGTACAGAATTTATTTCCATGTGGAATGTAGGATCGGGGCTGAACTAAGATAATTTTCTAGAGAAATGTATTCATATGAATGAAACAAGACTCAAGAGCATCAAGATGAGCTGATGTATCAAGAACGTAAACAACTTTGGCTTTATAGAAGCTCAATTTATGTCCCATATTTAAATAATGGTTCCTAAGATGCTATGTGAATCAGATCACAAGAATATACACCGAAGAGCCATTATATTATGACCACTCAGCTAATAATATGTAGGACCACATTTAGCTCTCAAAACTGCTAGCACCCACAGTGGCATTGATTCCACAAGGTGCTGATAGGTAGTCTGAGGTATCTGGTACCAAGCGCTCACCAACTGGTACTTCAATTCCCTCACATTGCGAGGGTGTAGCCTGGCAGCACGAATTTGGTTTTCTAAGTAGGACCACAAATGCTCTATTGGATTAAGGTCAAGTGAATTTGGGGGCCAAGACATGACTTGAAAGTCACTGGAATGTTTCTCGAACCAATCCATGATGATTCGACCCTTATGACATGGTGCATTATCCTGTTGGTAAACACCATCCCCCGCAGGAAAAACTGTTGCCATGAATGAGTGAACCTGGTCTGCAACTATGTTCAAGTGGCTTACAGACGTCTGGGAATGTTCTATGAGGATTATGGGTCTTAATGTGCCCCATGAAAACATTGTTCCTAGCGAGAAACCATGAAAACCTGGGCGAGCCCATTGTTATAGATGGAGGGTGATCATAATGTAATGGGTCTTCGGTGTATGATTGTGAGGTTAATTTGTGAAGAAATGGCATTTTTAGTCTTGGTAGTTCTTACTTTGTGAAGAAAATAGGAAGAAAAATGATTATGACAAAATAATGTCATATAATTATCTATCTCATTAAAAATTATTATTATGGCTCCATTGCCAACGTTGTTTTAGAAAGTTATCCCCACGCGCCCTTCTTGTTCTCGTATCATAAAAGCTATGGGAGTAAAATAGAAATGAATTTTTGAATATTAATAGAGAATTGCTGAAGACGCTACATTCTGATATGAAAATATTATTGAGGCGGACATATGTTTTTTAGTTATTTTACTAAGTTGATTCAGATTGTTTTCCATGTTCTTTTTTCCTTCGATCTTTTGTGTTACATAATTCAGTATATTGAAAAATTATTTATATATTTATTTTTTTGCAGTCACGTCCTCTTATGAATAAAAACGTTCGACTAGTCTCTATTTTTAAATTCCGAATTAGATTTAAAATATTTTAATTTGCAATTTTTAAAAAAAAAAATATTTTGGCTTTTTAAATATAAAGAAAACACCAAATCACAATGTGTTTATAGCTTCGCGAAGTCACATATTCAACGGTCTGAACATAAGAGAAACTTGAACCTTTTATTTAATTTCAAATTAGTTTTTGAGTAACTGAATTTCAAATATACTTCGTATTTCTCCTATAAGATTCATTTGTATATTCCCAAACCTTTAACAAAAAGTTTACATCCCCAGTTTTTTGGATGATTTGTGAGCAATAATAGGAAGGAGGTGGAAGCACAAATAGTGAAAGTTTAACGTAAGTCATTACCTCCTGTTCTTAACTTAATTACCCCAGATTTGTACATGAGAAACTCCGTTGAATGCAAAATAATTTGGTTTAATTTATTTTTAATCAACAAATTTTACCTTCCCTTCGCTTTCTATGAATTTATTTCATTTCTCCACAGAGTCATTTAAAATTAATATTCTATTTATGTAGTTTAATTGAAGAAAAACATTATTTCAACTTACAATAATTACTACCCTTTGCTTCACTGAAAGTTTCAATAATTGAAGACCGTAAAGCAAACTACTTAAATTTTCTGTCATTAGTTAAGTACACTTCTTGGTCATTATTATTACCATTAGAATTTATTTTTGGAATTCTTTTCATAACAGCATGCGATTCAACAAACTAATTATAGAGAGAATTTTGAGAAATCCAATAACATTATATAGCAGGAAAAAAATACATTTAGGCATTTGGAGAAATCGAAACTAGTTAGAGTTAATTGATTAATTTACTAATGACCTGTCTTTAACCTTTAAGAAAGCGCTTTAAGTTCGAATCGTTAAGGAAATCGACTGGGATATAATGATTATTAGATTAACGAGCTACTTTCAAGTACGTTAAATTATATTTCCAATTTTCAATGTTTGTAAACAATATGATGTTGTATGACTAGGAATTAAATATTAGCATTTTTTATGAGTTTTCGTTCATTTTGGTTGCATGAACAAAAAGATGGTAATAGTTTTTTTAGAGAATCTTTTTTTAAATTTTTATGAATTAGATACGCACATTTAGTCATATTAATAATACTGCGGGTTTATATTTGATAACCAGAATTTACTCCGCGTTTTAACTATTTTGTTATATGTTAACTCATTTAAAATGGTGACGTAGAATAAATTTTTTTGTGAATTTTAATTTCAATTTTGATGAATCGGATTTAAGCATTTGGTATAAACTTTAATAATATCTGTGTTTATACAATTTTATTAATGATTCAAAACCATTGTTAAATTTGTCTTGTTATTTTTTTTGTTGACAGCTTTTCTCTCATTTAAAATAGTCAGATGAAATCTTCTTATTTTATTTTTAATTAACTTTGTTATGAATTTAATATTTGTTATACGTTTTATTCAGCAATAATTTATGTTTACAAGCGTGCAGAGAAATGTTCCATAACAAATATTTAAAAAGTTCTAAGTTGAAAGTTAAATGTTGTTATAAAGCTCAGAATTTTAAAATTTTAAATTACGTTTTATAACCAATATTAAGTCTGTTTTTAACTGTTTTTTATAGTTTTTATCTTATATAATGTGTCAAAATGTTCATACTATCCTAAAATAATCTTTTAGTTGCATTACCATATTGAAATTTTATCGACGTGTTTCATTTATACAGGTCATTTCCCTCCTGAAGTTTTTATTCTCATTACATGAGGGATAAATATGTTTTCATGAAAAGAACTTTTAATTTCGTGAATTAATGATACATTTTCATGGACGGACCACAAGAAGTAGCAGCTGAAATAATAATAATAGCAATAATAATTATAGTAATAATAATAATAGTAGTAATATTAATAATAATAATAATAAAAGTAATAATAATAATAGTAGTTATAATAATAATAGTAGTAATAATAATATTAATATAATGGTAATAACTAGCATATTAATAACATTAATAGTATAATAGTAATTGAGCAACATAATATAATTTTAATAAGATTGAGAAAGATTGAATTTGGGAATGTTTCAAATATTTTTAAATGCTCAAAAAATGTAAAGATATAGAATGTTTTCAAGTCTACAATAGTGACACTGATTGTTTTATTTAAAGAAAATTATTTTTAGAAATCAAATTGTAGTTTATTTTCATATCATTTCGAAAAAATTACGAAATATTTTATTTTTGAAAATGAGAAAATGTTCGTGAATTTAACGAGCGTTTATTTTAAAGCATTGAAGTTTCTCAAAATAATATCAAATTATTAAAACGTGATATTAATTTTCTGTTTCTGAATGAAATATCACGCAGTTCTTAGCTTTGAAACTCTCGCAAAATTTCAATGCTTACAACCATCTAAAACTTTAACCACATCACGGATGTTATTAACTAAAATGGCATTACAATATAAAACTCAACAGTGTCAAATCACTTCGAATAAGGCTTGTTCGTTCGCGATAATACCTATTGCTTGTCACGTGATTAAACTAGAGCGTAGTTAAGTGCCTTGTTGAGAAAACCCTCATCTGTTAATAGAGATTGATGAGAACATTCCGACTGAAGCTCGCTTGGATCTATGGCTGTGTCAGAGTGAATGGGACACGTAGAATTTTATATATCTAACACAGAACTGGGATTGCAAACACTTATATTTTATCTGGTGCTTAGTAATATTATTTACTTAGTTACTTAGAATAGGGTACAATAAACTCAAGTTATCTCATTGTACATATATATATATATATATATATATATATATATATATATATATATATATATATATATATATATATATATATATATATATATATGTATATATATATATATATATATATATATATATATATATATATATATATATATATATATATATATATATATATATATATATATATATATATATATATATATATATATATATATATATATATATATATATATATATATATATATATATATATATATATATATATATATATATATATATACAGTGGTGGCCAAAAGTGTGGACACTTTTTTGACAGTTTCATGTTTTTCAACTTTGTGTGCTTGTATAATATATTAATTTTCACTTAAATACAAACGTTTATATATCCAAATTGAAGGTAATTTAATGTAGAATTTAATAATGAATACAGTATTACAAAAAAGTTACGCAACTAATAGTAAGATCTATCTTAGATTTGCATTTTTTTAAAGTGATACTTACACAATCAATACTTAGTAGGATAACCCTCATTTTTTAAGACAGCTTCCCAACTTCTTTTCATCGAGCGAACGACTGTTTGAAGTTCATCTTTCGTAATCACATGGTGCCAAGAATCAATTATAGCTTCAATAAGTTTTCTTTTATTGGATGGACGTTTTTTTCGTGCAAGAATTTTCAAATGTCGCCACAAATTTTCAATTGGATTGAGATCAGGACTGTTTCTTGGCCATGGTAATATATCTATACCTTTATTTTGAAACCATGCTTTGCATACTTTTGCTGTGTGGCATGGAGCTGAATCCTGCTGAAAAATAAATGGTGCATTGCTGGGGAAGAGATCCCGGATGGAAGGTATCAATTTTGGTTTCAGGACAGTTTCGATGTATTTTTTGGCATTCAGGATGCCAAGAATCACTTGAATTCGGCCCACACCATCTACAGACATACAGTCAGCAAAAAAAAAAAGATATCACCCTGAATAACTTTCGTTCTAATGATCGGATTTTCACGAACTAAGTGTTAATCTTAATGGTTCCTGGGGGTGACCTCAAATATACTAATTAATTAGTGCTAACTATTAATTGAGTTACGAAATCAGACACAAAAACATACTTTCTCTGAATAAACATATATTTTTTCTTACATATTTGGATTCTTAACCTTCAAAATATAGGGGGTAGCCGCAATCTGGGAAATATGGTCCCCATAGTTTGGTCAGGAGAGCGATCCAAAGTTCGTACCTCTTAATGTTAATTTCACTTTTTACGTTTTTAGTCATATTTTAAAAACTAATAAAGCAATTCTAAGAAAATTTCACCCAGTCATAAAACTCCTTTACCCAAAGATAATTTCACGAAAAAAATAATTTTTAATAATTGTTAATTATTTTTCATTATTTAATTAAATTAAGGATGAAAAATTTTTGAATTATAAGGTATGAATTTTTTATACCATATTAATCTACATATTTTTCAATTGAAAAATCTAAAGTTTCAACTGTTTTTATTTATTAGAAGCTGAGAAAAATTAAAATTAATTATTTTTAAAAAAATAATTTGGCGACAATGAAGAAATGATTAAATGGGGCGATTAATATTAAAATGTGTTAAACTTGCGAGGAACTTGACTTCGCGCGCTTAGCATAAAATTTCATTCATATTTTTTCCGCTAATAATCGTTTGCTTATCTTTTCATTTTTATTTTTTTAAGCTATAAAATACGATGTTTCTTTTTTAGTCGTCTAAAATTCTATTTGCAATTTAGTAAAGAAATTTGAATAAAACATTTTATTGAATAAAATACATTTTATTCAGTGAATGTGGAGTTTTATAAAAGCATGCTTCTGATAGAATATGATTATACAACAGATTGTGCTTCTTTAATGTGATTATTTTTAATTTTTTAGTTTTTTTTTCTCAATAACTGATAAAATTTCAATAATATACATACGAATGAATAAATTTGGAATAAAATATTCATCAATTTCTTGAATATATATTTTATGAATATTAATAAAAATACGTAGTCAACATTTTTAAGCATCTCTCACAACATCGCAAATTTCTCAAAATCTTATAGGGTAAACTAACCAGTGAAGGAATACTTAAGCTTAACTTGTCTTTAAAAAAAATCATAAAAATTTCAAAATTTGTAATTTTAGCTAAATGACGTATTTGTTATTAAATGCATGTCGACATATTCGTTATTAAATGCAAATTATGTAAAAAAAAATTAGATAACTTACATAATATTGTTTTAAGCTTTTGGTGGTTTAAATAATAACTGGTAAGATAACCAAGTGAAGGAACAGTTCTTAAATTGAATAAACACTAAATTTTCCAGTGAATGAACAATTAATTTTGAGAATGTTTGATGCTCGTTAGGAATCCTTAGGTAACACAGATATCTGTCGCCCTGTAGATGCCTGAATTGACGGATGTTAACACAGGCGGGCATTAGGAGAAAAAAATCTTTTAAGTTTTCGTGCCCCCATTTCAGTATCTTAAGGGCCTTACGAGCTCTGTTTAAAAAGAGAGTATCATATCAGATATATATATATATATATATATATATATATATATATATATATATATATATATATATATATATATATATATATATATATATATATATATATATATATATATACATATAAGAAAACAAAAATAATCATAGTAGCAGTATTTGGTGGTAAATGTAGCTTATCGTAATTGAAGAATATGCTGTGCGACATTTTATGGTGAATTTGCGAACGTAAGTTTCAGAATGCATCGAAACGTGTGGATGCTATTTGCTAATCATCTTTATCCAAAGAAAACCATGTAACGTAAATATCTAGCAAAATGAAGCAATTTTTTAATCAATGAATCATACAATATGCAACATATTATTTCAATATCTTATTCTTAAACATAAAATATTTCAATGTTTTTAAAATGTCACTAAACATTCAGCAATTCATTGAGTTATAGAAAAAAGAAATATCGTAAATTATAGAAAACCTTGTGAATGTGCATTAGAATTACTATACAATCTACATTTTATTTTTCAAGCACTTTTTTTTTCTTCAAACTTTCATGCCTAGACGACTCGATTAAAGCTGTAAAAATCATTATCCCTAAAATTTTGTATATAGCTAATTTTGTTTATAGCTAAAATTTTGTATAAGTTATGTTAATTTGATTTTAGTATGAAATCCTCGAATAAACATAGCAAAAATAGCATAATCTAAATAATATCAGATAAAAAGTTCATGTATTTAAATTCTAAAAACTTATAAATCGATTCAAATTTTCTTTTCAAAGGAGAATAAAAAAATGTTTTTTTTTTTTTTTGCTTTTTGGACATAAATGAACTTAAAAATTGTCTATTGCCTAGAAACTTCGAGATGTTTTCTATTAACTATTAATTAAACCTCTCAGAGCAATCACAAAACATTATTTCATTTTTTTACATGTCAGAAATTGGTTGCCTAGCAACCTAGTAAAATTAAGCGTTTCTCTTTTGAATCAGTCAATGGGTTATCTTAAAATATTTATTTGCGCAGGCGACTTTTTTTGGCGGTTTTCTGGACTATCGCCAAATATATAAACCTTTATTGCAACCCAATTTACGACCCAATTGTTTTAAAATTTTGTCTACCCCCCCTAATTCAAGTGTCTAGATTCCAAATATGTAAAAAAAAATATATGTTTATTCAGAGAAAGTACGTTTTTGTGTCTGATTTCGTAACTTAATTAATAGTTAGCACTAATTAATTAGCATATTTGAGGTCACCCCCAGGAACCATTAAGATTGACACTTAGTTCGTGAAAATCGGATCATTAGAACGAAAGTTATTCAGGGTGATATCTTTTTTTTTTTGCGGACTGTACATGCCCAAATCATACCATTTGTTGGGTTTTTTGTAGTTGCTTCAATGCAATCAGGATGAAGTGCTTCACCTACTCTACGTCTCACGTATTTTCTATCATCACTACCAAAGAGCGATATTTTACTCTCATCGCTCCAGATTACTTGCTTCCATTGATTTTCTGACCATTTAATGTTTTTTTGCCAACTTAACTCGTTTTTCGCTTTGCTTTTGATTTAAATATGGTTTTTTCCTTGGAATTCCAGCTTGTAGTCCAAATCCTGATAACCGTCTTCTTATTGTTCTTGAACTTACTGCAATACCCGTTGCATTCATTTCACATCTAATGGCATCTGATGAAGTTTTTCTATCTTGAAGGCACAGCCGTTTAATTTTTCTATCGGCGGTAGCACTTGTGCATTTTTTTCGGCCTGATTTGGCTTCATTTTCCACTGATTTCGTTTTCTCATAACGTAAACAGAACTTTCGTACAACAGAACAAGTCACTGAACCACTAACTTGTCTTGCAATTTCATCATAAGAGTGGCCATTTTCTCACAATATGACAATTCGGCTTGTTTTTGTAGATGTCCAATTAGTTCTTCTTGTTGATGACATTGTTTAAAATTAGTTTAATTAAAAGAAAGGACTTCAAAATTAAAAAACAGCAATACTCTATTTAATTGTACTAGTATGCATCATTCCGCAAAATATTTCCACAACAATAACTCTTTTGCCATCCAAATAGCCTAAACTATAGTTACAGACATTTGATTGGTCCTAAGAACAGTGTTTGTGATTGACTAGTACGCTTTTACTACAAAACACGTCTTAATTCAAAACGATTTATGTTTGTTTGTTCTACTGAAATAGACATAACTTTTTTTATAATACAGATATTCTAATTCTGCTTTTATTACTAAATTTCACATTAAATTACCTTCAATTTGATATGTAAGCTTTTGTATTTAAGTGAAAATTAATATATTATACAAGCACACAAAGTTGAAAAACATGAAACTTTCAAAAAGTGTCCACACTTTTGGCCACCACTGTATATATATAAACTCATGTTTGTGAAAATTGCAACACCACGAAGGACTTACGCGAGTAAGCTGAAATTTTCAGGAAATGCAAAGTAGAGCATGATATGCAAATGATTAGAATTTCAGACCCGTAGCGCATGCGCATGCTGAGCAGCGCCCTCTGAACGGCTGATGGATCCGAATAAATAGACGGCTGTAGCGAGGCGTGTATGGTTTTCGGTGGTAATCTGCTTGTGGTAAACGTTAGCTTAGTCGTTACTTATGTCTCTTCGACGAAAGAGAGCGAGTTTTCAACAACTTACGGAGTTTGAATGGGGGAGAATCATCGGCATTCGGGAAGCTGGATCCTCTTATCGTACAGATGCCGCTCGTGTGCAGCGTAACAGCAGCACAGTGATGCGTGCTTGGAAGCAGTGGACGAACGAGTGTCAGACAATCTGGGAGTGGACCCCGAAATGTCACGTCAGCTCGCGACGATAGACACCTGGTCCACATGGCGCTAAATGACCGTACGGCTCCCTCTAGACAACTGGTAGCACAGTGGTCAATAGCTATTGTATAGCTGGCAGCATAGTGGTCAATAGCTAAATCAGGGCCACCAGTTGGAAACCCCTGATTTAGATTTTCATTATTGTTCCAAACTAAAGTCGTAGAACGGTTTTTTCTTTATTATAAAATATTCCAATGAGATTATTACTCAACATTTTATGACAAAGATATTTAAATTGGTCTCTGCAGTTGTGGTTGATACAATTATTAAATAAAATGCTTTTATTATAAGATTTGCGTAAAACTGTTCAATTAACATATGCAATTTAAGTAATTGATACGAAATTGTGAAATCTTATTAGGAAATAACTTTAATAATGTTGGGAATTAACTAGTGCTAGTTAATCTCTTTGGTATTTACAAGATTTTTGTAGTAATTAAATAGGAACTTTAAGAACAAAATTGTTGAAGTTGCTATGGTAGCCGAGCAAAATGATTCGGTTTTAACTTTACCCCAGTAAATATGGGATGAAAATGTATCTTAATGAAGAGAAAGATTTTGAATTCTTTTAATTGAATATATAATTTGAATGTAACTATCAGTTTATCGTCAAGAAACAAAAATAAATAAATAAATGATTGTAGCAATTATGGGGCTCATGAGCGAAGTGAGCAGGGAGAAAAGCTCTTTGGTGGCAGAAAATAGTTGAAATGTTGTTTTCTTTTGAATTTACAATAATGTAGCAAAGTTAAACAAGTTCGACACTGTAAATCAATAATAGTGACTTATTTGTTGCTGAAACCTTACTCCCCCCCTGTAATTAGATCTTTTTTTGATACAATTAATTATAAGCATGAAAACAATTGTTAAATAGGAATGTGCAAAGTAATAAAAAGTAATGCAAAAGGTTTTTTTCCAAAAGTTTTCTTTTCTACTTCTTCTTATGTACTTAATGTATTATTTTTCACAGTGGGCCATCAAAATGAGAGTAGAACGGAATCACTTATGTGGAAATCCATTAAAATTAGTTTTCAAACGACACTAGCAAACATTTTTTATAAAAGAATTAAATTGGTTAATAAATATTTATGTTCATGAAATGTTGCGCAAATAAACTTTTTTCATGATTCATATGTGAATTTTTTTTCGTATGCGAATCTTTGATGTAATAGAATGCATGAATATTAGGATTGTTCAAATGAAAAATTGCTTAATGCTTGTGAGAATGCAGTAGTGATAAGAGCACTATCATTGAAGGTTATAAAGGAAAGGTAGCACATGTATACAATAGATTTTCATACAATCTTGTTTGATTTGAAAATTTTTCAGTTACAGTTGAAACACGCAAAAAAGGAATCTAAGCAAACTTATAAAAGGATTATAAAAATGAAAAGGTTGTCCTAACTGTAAGTGAACACACGTGATATCTTCAGAAATATAGCAACTACAGCTTCATCACCTTTCAAAGCTATAAATGAAGATAACAGGAAAACACCGCCTACTACTTATAACTGATTATTTAGTTCTCACGAAAGTATTTAAAGTGAATGTAAAGTTAAGGTAAAAAGAATGCTTCCAGACCAGAACAAGGTGTAAAGAACTGTTTTCAGAGGAAGAAGAAGGTTGTTCCATTTATTACTCAAGTCAGACGGAGATTGAACTTGATTATAACTCTTTGTATACAAGCAATGCTCATTACTTAAATTTAACATGAGGGAGCATTTTAACTATAGTATTCCAATCGAGTAAAATCAAACTCATTACTTATGTTTTCTCTACACTAGATAATGCATTAAATTTTGATTTTAAGATTTAAACTCTAGTTGACAAAAGAATAAATGAAACATATTTTCGTATAATTGATATTTTAATGTTGGGAACAGCGTTATTTTTAAAGTATGCTTGGAATATCTTCTTGGGGGAAAAAAGTTTGTCATTGGTTTTGTATAAATGATGTACTGGATATTAAACATCATTAACTGCTTTGAAATGTTGGTTGAATGTTGAATGTACTGGTGTGTCCCCACGATATATCATATTATACTCGAACTGGAAAATAACGAAAAGGAGAAGAAAAATTATTTTTATTCTACAAGTTTCCAAGCGATACATCTCTTCCAGAAATTCTTTAAAAAATATGTTTCTGAGTGTTCATAGTTCGATCGGTAAAGTGGTAACTACTTTGTCTTGAAAACTCATTTTGTTCCTTCTGTCAGTTTAGAGTTCATTTATTGTTTGATGATTTATGTATCTTTACATTTATGTCTTTAAAATTGGTATTTGAACATCCATATGACTTGATGGGTTTTTCCTGTAAATAAATATTTAAGGAACTTTAAAAATAAACTGACTTTTCTTAATCAATAATTATACAATCGTTATTTTTGCTGAAAATTCTTTTACCATTATTAAAATTGTAAACTTTAACCCATCCGAAAGTAGAATTCTCACTAATATTATATTTACCTTTGATTAAAAATAAAAATAGAAATATTTCTAAATATGTAAATATCCTTTTCTAACCATAATAAATCAAATATTAATTTTAAAATTACTTGGAAATCCATGCTTCTTTTTTCATGAATTTATTCCGATAAAATAAAACCAGAACTATTGACTAAGCTTGGCATATACAGCTTAAACCGTTGTTTACATAGAGGGCAGTACTTACCTTAGGAAAGCAACATTGCTTTTGTGAGAATCCATTCTGGGATATTGGTTCAGCCTAATTCTTAACAATAAAGTCACTGATCTAGTTTAGTCTTTTTCCAACAAAGTCGTGCGTAGATGTCACGAGTCGTAACATCTTTTATCATGTCATTAGCAGTAGAAAAGCATTCACGACAGATAATAGCACGTGGTTACCCTGGGTCTTAGACTGATTCGATAACGATGAGCAGTGATAAAAATAAAAGGGAGGAAACCTTAACCCCTTAACGATCGGTTAATTTTCAAGAAAACGGTCATAAAAGTGCCTATTTTTTTATTAGTGCTATTTGATTAGTGCTATTTGATTAGTGCTGATATCTAGTTTAAAATAAACTAACTATCTACAATTACCTTAAAAATATCCTTGTACTGCCATCTAGTGTGCAAAATGAGAAATAAAATGTTTTCCGGAAAAAAGAAATTAATTAGTTTTATTCTTATTGGCGCATTACTACTGAACGCACTTCAGCCCGGAAATTTCACGGGAGCGAGAAATGTAGGGCGAAACTTCACTCCGTCATTTTCACGGGAGCGAGAATGAAGGGGTTAATATTTATTAATTGAATTTTCACTTATCAAAATGCAATATTAATAATTCGAATAGACTAACAGTAAATATGCTTTTTTATTTGTACAGACAAGATTTTAAGGTTCGATATCAAACACAAAAACTTCCTTTCCCCTAATAAGCATAATTTTTTTGAGTAAGGATTTTTTACCCTCAAAATATGGATGGTAGCCGCAGTCTGAATAAAATGGTTCCAATCTGGAAATTATAATTCCAATTGTTAGAGAGATAGATTAAACAAAGTTAAAACTGAATCATAGCTCTAAATTATTATGCTACGTGTCCAAATTAATAATCATAGTTAAAACAAAAATGTAACACAGTTTGTATGCATAACGATACTAAACAAAGACTTCTAAAGATTCAATATATATCAACAAGGAATCTTACCTTGTTTCGGTTCCAGTCTGTCTTCACCCAGTATTCTCTACCGGTTCTTTGGTTGTAGATAACTAAATTACACTTATGCTTAAAAATACTTCGCACAAAGACGTTTAAGAATTATATTTAATAATTAATCACGATAAAAAAAAAGAGAAAGCTATTTACAGATGAAAAGAGTTGTGGGTTGTTGTCTACAAATTCTAAGCTAACTGGAGGAGAAAAAGTTCGTAAATGAATGTTTTCGTTATTGTCCGCTAGGGGGATCGAGACATTCTCAACAGTATGTTTAGATGAAAAGTTTCATTTTAATTTTTCACATTTCAGCCCAACTTATAGCCCAGTTTGTTTCAGTGATTTTTTCGCAAACGAGAGAAAATAAATTGTTCCATAAAGTATGGTTCACTTAGTGTTAATTTCACTTTTTGCCTCCTTTTCCAATATATCTGAAACTAATTTTGAAATAATTGACGATTTTTTTTTGCCCACAATTAACAAAACTTGTTAATGCCACTTTGCTTGTTAATGTCAATTCGTTAGTCTCGCCAATGAAAGTTTTACATAAATATTTGCTTGTATAATTATTATTATTTTTTTAATAATTAAATTTAATAATGGTCAAAATTTTTTTAAATTAAAAGATGTCCACATTTTCATACCAGTTTTAATCATATAAATTTAAGTGAGAGAACTCAAAATTTGAAGAAATGTTTTTCTTAAGACCAATTTCATAACATTATGAAAGTGACCATAATTCATAAAGCTTCAGCTTCATAAACTTTAATAATAGCTGTAATGATAAAAATGGGTATAAGATAGTTAAGTTAAAATGTTAACTCTAAATAATAGAAAAATATGTTACGAGCTAGGAAGGAATGTATAATTTATTTTTTCCCGTTTTAGTTGTTTCTAGTTCATATGTAAACCTGTCCACAGTAGGACTGGGCGATATTAGAAATTATATATCGTGATATATCGTCAGTTTTGCATCGCGATATAGCGATGTATCGCGATATAGTATTTTTGAATTTTATTTACTTTAAGGCACAGAAAGTCAGATTTCTATCAAGACTTCATACGCATATTGATTTAAATCAATTTATAAATTTGAAAATATATATGTTTTGCTAAAGAAAGATATTAAATAAATTGACTAAGATGTACAAATCTTACTTAAAATATTTATTGAAAAAATGTGTGTAGATACAGAATGAAATATTTGCACTTCTTTATCGTTTATAAGGTATAAGCAGTCTTAATTTAAGTTAACTCCTAAAACACCCTTAATGAAAAAAAAAATGTTATTAAACAAAAGCTGATTTTAAAATTTCAAAATATATTTTAATTAAAATAAAAGTTAGATTGACTAAAAGCCGAAGTTTAAAATTAAAAATGTTCGAATTTTAAACTAAAAAGTAAACATAAGATTTGTAATAATTTCTTAAAATTTTCGTTCTCTGAAAGATTTCTCAGTTTAAAAATAAAAAGGGAATTTTATAAAGATATCTAGCTGAAATTATTGAAAGAAAATTTAAAAAATTAAAAAAAAAGTTTGTTAAGAAATTCATTATACACTTAAAACAAAGTGTTAAAAATATTTTTTTTTTTAAAAAAGAAACTTTTTTTAACAAATCAATATTTGCTTGTACTATTATGCGTAAATAATTACAGAATTATTAAGTTCGATCGTAATGTTCAAATTCTTAATGAAGAAGTAAACACAAGTTTTGTTATATTTTCTAAAAATGATCACGCAAATAACAAAAGATTTCTTAGTTTAAAAATAAAAAAATAAATAAAAGTGAAATTTATCAATATATTTACCTAACAGCATAGGAACAAAATTTAAAAAATAAGTTCGTTAAAAAATTATTTGTATGCTTAAAACAAAGAGCTAAATAAATTTTAGAAAACAAATGCTTCTTAAACACTATTTTTATTATTATTTCATATAAATAATTAAATTAAATTAAATAATGACCGAATTATGAACGAAAAACAAAGTAAGGCAAAGTTTCTTAATTAAATTCTTAAAAATAAAAACAAAAGAATTGTGATATTCGGTAATATATTTAGCTAATTAACTAATAATATAAAACGAAAATTAAAAAAAAATAATGATTTTACTCTCTAATAAAACGAAGTAGTAATTGATAAAAAAAAAAAAAAGAAATGAATAAAATTCGCAAACTTTTCAAATTCTTTTGAACAAATAAAGTTTATTGACTTATGTCCAAAAAATAAGTTTTGTTTTAACTTTATTTCTAAAAATAAAAACAACTCAAGATTTATAAATTTAAAATCAGTAATAGAAGCCCATTAAATTATTAGAAACTTTTTTTAACAAATCAATATTTGCTTGTACTATTATGCGTAAATAATTACAGAATTATTAAGTTCGATCGTAATGTTCAAATTCTTAATGAAGAAGTAAACACAAGTTTTGTTATATTTTCTAAAAATGATCACGCAAATAACAAAAGATTTCTTAATTTAAAAATAAAAAAATAAATAAAAGTGAAATTTTTCAATATATTTACCTAACAGCATACGAACAAAATTTAAAAAATAAGTTCGTTAAAAAATTATTTGTATGCTTAAAACAAAGAACTAAATAAATTTTAGAAAACAAATGCTTCTTAAACACTATTTTTATTATTATTTCATATAAATAATTAAATTAAATTAAATAATGACCGAATTATGAACGAAAAACAAAGTAAGGCAAAGTTTCTTAATTAAATTCTTAAAAATAAAAACAAAAGAATTGTGATATTCAGTAATATATTCAGCTAATTAACTAATAATATAAAACGAAAATTAAAAAAAAATAATGATTTTACTCTCTAATAAAACGAAGTAGTAATTGATAAAAAAAAAAAAAAAAGAAATGAATAAAATTCGCAAACTTTTCAAATTCTTTTGAACAAATAAAGTTTATTGACTTATATCCAAAAAATAAGTTTTGTTTTAACTTTATTTCTAAAAATAAAAACAACTCAAGATTTATAAATTTAAAATCAGTAATAGAAGCCCATTAAATTATAAGAAGTTTTATCCGAAAGGTTTTTAATGAATTAAAAGAAAGTAAAAAAATAACCTAACAAATTTATTTACTTTGTAATTTAATTCCTTATGGGTGCCTTAAATTAGATTTCCGATAATTTTCACATTTAAAAATATAAAAAAAGTTTTGTCAGAAAATAAATAAAAAACTTACCTAATTAATGAAGAAACTTTTCTTTATAAATTCTTTTCAATAATACATTGCGTTCAGAACAAGGTTACGACGGCGATCACGAAGTTAATCCCATTGAAAATAATCTACAAGAAACGATTTCAAATCGCGAAGGTGCGAAAACGAACATGTGATATAACGATATAAGGTCTCAAAAGTGATTCTGATTCTACCGCTCATCAGTCAAGGCCGTCTCAACATAACGAAACAATATCGTCTTCCACAGCGCGAGTTGGCATCGGAACGTAAGAGAAAGTCCTTGCGTGTATCGCTATATCGTTATATCGTCTTCTTCACTCGACGGCTTAAATCAGATTTCTGATGTATCGCTTGGAATGAAAGTTGCTGTATCGGTTTGCCGATATAGGCGTTAAATCGATATGTCGCGATATATCGATTTATAGCCCAGTCCTAGTCCGCAGTATTCTTAAACCAAAAACCCCGCACTCTTGTCGCATAATTTTAAAAAAAATTCTCATAATTTATTGGGCTCTAGGCATAAAGTAAATAAGACTTCGGGCACATTTAAGAGCAGTGAATTTTTTTTCAAACATAATTTTTTTTTCTTTTCGAGTCTTTAAAGATCTGAAATAAAAACATATTTTGATTTTTAAAAATACAAGTGTGACATTACTTCTTTAGGGTATTTCTAATATTTTCCAGCAAATATTCAAAAAGAGTTGTTGTCTGATATTTGAAAACCGTGTGTTACAATGCATTCTTCAAATAGTATTGACTATTTCAATTTTCGAATGCGCTTTATAAAGTGAATGAAAAGATGTCGATACTATTTTTTGATTAAGTTTCTGATCAAACACTTTAGATCTTTTAAATGCAGCAAGTCGAAATGTTTTTCTAGTAAAATTGAATTTTCGCCGAATCCCTGAGGATTATTTCATATTTTGACAGTCGCTTATGAAGTTTAGTTGGTGATAAGTATTCTGGTAGATTTCTTAATCAAGTAAATAAAGTATATTTACAAAAAGCAGATGTTAAGTTGATGATCTTTCCAGTTCCAAAAAAAGGATATTAATTTTGAAATGTAGTTTTTAAATCGCAAAATTGAATCTTTTGGACCATTTAAATATAGTCTATATCTATAAGGATGACATAATATATCCAATTTATTTAAGAATAGAAATGTACATATTAAATGATGATACTCACTCTATATTAAAGTATGAGCCAAAAATTTACTCCAGTTTACTTCCAGTATTTGAGAATCATAAAATTTACCTCCAGTATTCGGGAAATTGTTAATTATGTCAATGTTATTTAGATGGTCTGACAGGACTCATATTGATGGTCACACACCTCTCCATGTCTTTTAACAGCCCCCGTGGCAGGTGTGAGAATAAGGATTAGGACTTTAAGCTATATATTCGCCTATTAAGGAATGCAGTTGACTCCAATTTAAACTTAAACAGTAAACAACGCACAGCAACTGGTCAACAATACTCAACAACTTAGGGCTCATCTAATCGCCGATTTTCTGGAATGTGAGGAGTTTCGTTGTCTGGATTGACCAGCCAGATCTCCGGACAGTCTTGTAGAAATTATATTTGGGATACTCTGAGAAGACTAATGTAACAACGTCTATCTGACAACCATACATGGTATGAAAACAGCGTAAGGCCAGCATATCGTAGAAAATTAGCCAGAGAAATATGCACAATCCAGTCACATTAATATAACCGCCTACCAAAAGCACGAATAATCATCTTTTGCAAAGCAGGCAGATGCGAGACATGCAGGAAGAAAGTCAATAATGTTCTTGAAGATATTCACTAGAATGGTGAGCCATGCCGACTCCAATTCCACGACCAGGTGTGCAAGGTTACATGGTTGAGGATCCATGGCAAGAACAACTCTATCTAGGAGGTACAACAGATTCTCGATTGGGTTTTAGTTCAGGGAGTTTAGTGGCCAGAAGAGTGAGGCAAACTCATCCTGGAGCTCTTCGAATCACTCCCATACACTGCAAGATGTATGACATTTCATAATGTCTTGCTGGTAGATGCTATCATCCTGAGAAAAAAAATCGCATATAGGGATGCACATGGTCATTAAAGACAAATGCGTGTAGCGTTAATCCACTGTGCCTTCCACAACGATGAGTGCACCTAAAAAGAGCCACCAAGCATTCCTCATGCTCCCTCCTCCAGCAATTGTTGTAGGGTGTTTGCTCTCTGACCGTTCCACGCCGCATATGCCAATGTCTATCTGTCCGATGGAGCATAAAACGTGATTCATCGGAAAAAAGCACTTTTCGCCACTCAGTGAACGTCCAGTTGCAATAATGGCTTGCAAATTTCCGCCTTCACTATATCAGTCAGCATAGGTGCATTAACCAGGCGTCTGTTGTGGAGGCTCATAAGCAGCACCATTCGCTGAACCATCGTTGTAAAGACACTGTAGATATCCCTTTTGCTCATCTGGGCGGTCAGTTGCTCAACAGTTGCACGTCTATTCGTCCAAACACATCTCCGCAGCCTTCGTTCACCTCTGTCACTGACTGCCCTTGGTGAACCAGTTTTGTTAGGTCATCATCTAAAACAGCACCATTTTGTTACGCATTATATATTTGCCATGCACGTGAACAAATTGCAAAATTAGCTGTTTCGGAATGCCTCTCCCCTTGGCCAGAAAATCGAAAATCATGTTCACTTAACGTCGGATAAATTGCACCTTTTCTGAAATTATGCCAACGATTGAAATATTTTCCGATTCCCTCGAACACCCTTTATGTTCCGTTCCACTGTAATCTGTTGCCACCCGTTTTCTGTGATTAGTGAGCTAAATTTGTGTCGAAAATTGGTGGTAGTCACATTAAATGCGTATTATTACCAATTTCTTCTCTGATCTTCGCAAGGGTTTACAATTAGTTATTGAAACTAGACTTAAAAAATGCACACGATAGGTCGCGGAAAAAAGGAATACATAAAAATAAAACTTTCATTGCTTTTTTTTTCAATACTATTTTTATCAACAGGGCACATACAAAAATGCTGAAACAACACTGCAAAAAATTTCAGAGCAAACCACAGTAAGTACCGGCACTAAGGGTATCCGTATTTTTTGCTTTAAAATTCATCGGATTCTGATCCAAATGAATGTTATGTATATGTTCTTTTTTAGGTGCGTAGAAAATTTTTGACCGAGAATTGGAAAAGCAAAATCACAGGCATCGCTAGCATTGCCAGTTTTGGAAAAGAAGAAAAACGTGTGCGTAGCTTTTCGTTTTTAGAGTTATTATACAAAATTGCTATTTCGTATTTCTTTGCGTGATATGCGTAATTTTAATAATTATATTTGATTATCGTTACTTACAAAGGGTTTATTTTCTTAATTTTAAAGCAACTGTAAACTGATTTTGTAGTTTTCGCAACTTAAAATACATGAATGCGTTATACAAATTGTTATTAAACGGAGGAGTTAGTTTCAATTTATCTTAACTGTTTTAGTCAATACTGTTTTAAATTTAGTTTAATATCGAATATGAAATTAATTCAAAATTGATTGGATGCATTACTTAAAATTTAACGCATCACTACCAGCCATCACTAGCATAGTTTGCTTAAGAGATCATAAATTTGAGCTGGAGCAATTGGCAACAGCACTTTATGTAATCTATCATTTGCAACTATATTCAAATTAATTAAAGACTTGCTTCATATTCTATAACCTGTAATCGATCTGACATATTGCGCGAGGTCTCTTGACTGCACGCGTTTAAATTATTAAATCTAATTAATTATAATTATATATAGTGTGCATCTAACTAAACATTATTAACATGAACATATTATGTTAATTTTCATAGCAAAATAAATGCATCATAGATAACACAATATTTGATTTTGAAAAAAAGAATGAAGAAAAAAATTTTGAAACATGTTTTTCAGTAGATTGTTAATTCAACCGAAAGTTTCTAGCCTATTATTTAGCTGAACTGTGCTCTTTAGCTTCTAACTCAGATATTTTTTTTTCAATTTTTAGAGTTTTAATTTAGTTTTAATTTTTTGCTCAGAGTTAACGGTAGAAGTCATAATAACAAGGAAAAGCTGATATTAGGGACAGAAAGTTTGAGAAGAAAAACTGAAAGAACTAGAAATGCATTGTATATATATATATATATATATATATATATATATATATATATATATATATATATATATATATATATATATATATATATATATATATATATATATATATATATATATATATATATATATATATATATATATATATATATATATATATATATATATATATATATATATATATATATATATATATATATATATATATATATATATATATATATATATATATATATATATATATATATATATATACACCGAAGAGCCATTACATTTTGACCACCCTCCATCTATAACAATGGGCTCGCCCAGGTGTTCATGGTTTCTCACCCAGGAACAATGTTTTCATGGGGCACATTAGGACCCATAATCCTCATAGAACAATCCCTGACGTCTGTAAGCTATTTGAACATATTTGCAGATCAGGTCCACCCATTCATGGCAACAATTTTTCCTGCGGGGGATGGTGTTTACCAACAGGATAATGCACCATATTATAAGGGTCGGATCGTCATGGATTGGTTCGAGGAACATTCCAGTGACTTTCAAGTCATGTCTTCGCCCCCAAATTCACCTGACCTTATTCCAATAGAGCATTTGTGATCCTACTTGGAAAACCAAATTCGTGCTGCCACGCTACTCCCTCGCAATGTGAGGGAATTGCAGGACCAGTTGGTGAGCGCTTGGTACCAGATAACTCAGACTACTTATCAGCACCTTGTGGAATCAATTCCACGGCGGGTGCTAGCAGTTTTGAGGGCTAAATGTGGTCCTACATGTTATTAGCAGGGTGGTCATAATGTAATGGCTTTTCGGTGTATATTTATGTATAAAATACCCATGGTTAGCAACAGCAATGATTTGATTAAAATTACCTGACATCCATAGAATAATTTAAGTTGTAATCGTCTGATAAACAGCAGAAAACATTGATTTTTTAAAAAGATTTTGTAACTAATTTTGAAATTTGACGAGAACAATGCATAGTTTCCTAGGTACTTTTTGCGATACTCAATAGATACTGTTAATTTGAAATGTGAAAATTGTATTTGATTACACATGTAGTTAATAAAGAACTAAGTATTTCATAATTTAGATATATTTAGAGGAATTTTAGTTTTTTTTTTAAGGATTTTTTGTTTTTCGTTGCCTGTAATTATGCAATTGCATTTTTCAGTGTTTAAATGCAGTTAAAAATTAATACTGCAATTTTTTAAAGAAAGATGCATATTATAAATAAGCACAAGTTTTCATGTCAAAACTAAATCGATACTAGAGATTAGTTGCCAAGTCAAGTAGATTATAAAATTTAATTTCAAAAATCAATCGATTAAAATTTTTCTCTTTGTCAAAGTGGCATTTTTACGGAGCTAAAATTCGGTTTAACTTAAGTCCTTCCAATATCCGTTTGTAAATAATTATCATAGAATCATTACTTAAATTGAACATAATTGAGTTTTTTTTCTTTTGATGTTTAAATCCTATTATAGAATTAAAATAGCATTACAATTATTTTTGCTGTTGTAATCTATTGAAGCAAAGTCATAATTTACAATGAATTAATATTCAACAGTTTCGCAATTTTTTATGGAATTTAATTTCTTTTAATAAAGTTCTTTTAATATAATTTAATAAAGTTTAATTTCTCATAATGCAGTTTTATACTATTTATTATCTTCTTATATAAGTTTTATGATCTAGCATCGATCTCTTAAGCTATAGTTCCTTTAATATAGTTTTTAGCCTTAAAAGAATAAGTATGAATTAAAAGAATAGACAGTGAAATATTTTCGTCAGGAAATAAAATATGCTGCTGCCTTTAAGGTTTTATATAAACTGAGTTTAAAATATTTAAAAAAAATCAATTTTAAAAATCATTCTATTGAAATTAAAACCATCACACAGCAATTTGAAATAAACAGACCAAAGCTATTGTATTTCTGAGAAAGACTTTAGCAAAATGATGAATGTTAAGTGGGGCTCTGAGGGAAAAAAGAATATTGGAAATAGGCTAAACTAAAAATGGAAATTCGGAGTAAGCTGATATTTAAACTACTGTTCCATGCATTTTTCTGTTTTTGAATTGTTTTCTTTCATACCTGGAAAACTTTATTGCATTTTCACACTGAAATGCAAGAAATATGATGACTCTGAGAGATATATTCAGGGCCATATTCTGTAGCGCATACTGACTCTACGCATTTTCAAAGTCTTTATGAATCGGTTTAAAAAGTTATCACAGTTTCAGCTCCTTCAGAGCTATCAAGAGTTTATAATTCTGCTTATTCCAGTGATTCTATCGAAGCTTAAATAAAATAAGTTTTCCCATTTTTAGGCCTAAACGAAGATGAAGTCTTCGATTGAAGGTGGTATTAAATGCAGTAAACAATAAATAATTTTAAAGAAAACGAAAACAAAAGAAGAAGAAAAATCGATTCAAGGTTACAACTAAACAAAAAAGTAATCTCCATTCATTCCATTTTTGACTGTTTAACTCTTTTTGGCCACCATTCTCAACTTGGTAAAAAAAAAAAAAAGGTCAGGCAAAGACTCGAGATTTGAGCTTAGAAAGGTAGATTGCAATAGTATTTTAATGTGCAAGAACTAATTTTAACAGATTAAAATTATTTTAGCAGAAGCTTTCTATTAGAACAATACGAGTGAAAAATATGGTTTTCAATATTTGCTCTTAGAAGGAAATGTAGAAAAAGTCTACTTCTGTGCAAAAACAGCAGGTAGCAAGTGTATTGAATACCAAACATGTGACACTCACCGGTTCCGTGAATAGTACGCTGAGAGTCACTGTCACTGCAGAGTTTTGATTTATGTGAGGATTTATGCGGATGCTCTTCATTTCCACGCACCATGTTTATTTTCCCCATAGCTTGCATATCCTTCTCGTATTAAAGACCTTGCGAAACAGCTCTACATCCAAGGTTGTTTGATGCATAAGTTGAATTTTTAAATTTTTTATAGAATTCATTCATGAATGTACGCAGGAAGTACTCAGTACGTACAGTGTACGTAGCATGTGCTCAAGCAGGTTGACTGGTTGGCTTTATTTCGTTATATTTTGATAAAACTTCTAAGTAGAACTCTTCTCTCTCTTGAACCACTCCACGCTCCTAGTCAGAACAATTTTTTTCGCAATTTATGTGTCATTCAATTCAGATCAATTCCGGATCTTTTTCACTCAAAAAAAATTTCAACTTATAGCTCTAATGGCGATGTTTTTCAAATATGCATATAATAGAATTATGTAAAAAAAATTCCATTTCTTGGAAAAAACCATTAATATTAATTATTTCTTAAATATTTAATTTCATAAAATATAAAGAAAAATAATCATTTCAAATTGATTCATTTTTTTAAATATACTGTCGGAAGAAATTAATTTCAATTTATTAAGGATTATAATCTATCAATGTCAGATATAAGCCACAACTTATACTTCCCCATCACAATCAATCGTTGAAAAATAATTCTGAAATATGAATCATTCTAATTAATGTTCCTTTTCCTTGAAACCTTAACTAGAAAAGTCTATTTGACTAGTATAATCAATAGTCATTATTTATCAATCAGGATGTAATAAGCGCTGTTGTCTTGAAAGGTCATTAAGAGTGAGTAGTTTATTTCTTAGGATATTTAACTTGTATGTAAGAGAGTTGTAAACAGTCATATTGTTTTACCATGATTCATTTGTAATATTTGTATGATTAATGACTTGATTTGTATGACTAATGATTATTTATATCAAACAATCAAATATATCATCTTAAGCTAAATTGCATGTTATAGGAAACTATGAAAAATAGAATTTTTCTGTTTGTGCATAGTATGCTTATATTCTAAGAATGGATTTAGATATTATCAAGCGGAGGAATTCGAAATCGAAATTTAAAAAAAAAAAGTATTATTTTTGAAATTCGATTTCTCGGGAACTATTCGACCGATTTCGCTCGAATTTTATTTTTTGCAAATGTAAAATTAAGTTCTTTAAAATGATGCAAAAGCTTGCATGCAATGGAATTCAAAATTTGTTTTTGACTAGTAGGAAATAAAATGAAAAATAAAAAAATGAATATTTACCAAAAGTTATTCTTCACATGGAATTATTTTTGAATAAGCAAATTTTATAATAATTCTGTGCAAAGTTTTTTGAAATTACATACAAAGTTATTGAGATATGGCAAAAACTCGATTGAGTAGAGCACGATTTATGATGATTTTTTTTCTTTCTTCTGATACTTTAAAGATGATAGATCGTTCTTTTTTCCTTTTAAGAATTTATGAATTAAGTTTTGAAATAAATTTTTAGAACTCACGTTCTATTTTCTGTTGGTTGTGACGCTACAATACCTTAGAGCATGTCATAAAAACTATTTATTCGGTTAAATTTACTTTCCAGTCTTGTATTTTTACCAAAGTGTGACAATAAGAGACGCCCAGTGGCTGAGCGGTAGCGCTTCGCGTTGTCATGCCACAGGTCCCTGGTTCGATCCTCGGGCCGGGCAGGGTTGACTCAGCCTTTCATCCCTTCAGTGGCTCGATAAATGAGTACCAAGCATGCTTGGGAACTAAACACTGGGGGTTCCGCGTTCGGCTGACCACCTGACCGGAACATCTGCTTCTGTACCTCAGAGCTCAAGGTTAAGAAAACTGAGATGGGCACAGTAGGCCTTGGCCCTCTACGGGCTGTCGCGCCGCTGAGTGCAGTTTAGTTTAGTGGTAATAAGAACTATAATTTTGACAATCAGAATTTCTAGTAAACGGTTATCATATGAAGAGAAACTGTTAACAGATGAACAGTTCAAAAACCTTATATTTTAGTTTCAATACCAATTTTTTCTCTTTTTTTTTACTTGAATAGCTTTTACCTTATTGTTCAGTAATTGTACAAGAATGTTTTTCTTTATGCGTCTTTCTAATAGGGAGAACACTTACTTTTTTTTTAAAATTAAAGATACAACTTTTATTTTTTAAACATCCCAGCAAATTTCATATATAACAATATCTGCGTTAACAGCGCTTATCGAGAGTTACTTAAATTTCAGTCCATATAATAATAATGCAATTTTTAATTATCAAGAGTAATAAACACTTCCCAAAGCATAATATATCCAAATAATTTGAAAAAAAAAAAAACCCAGACATAAATACTTTTATTTCTAACTAAATCCTTCTCAAAATTTCATACAGTTAATGAACCTACACTGTTTAAATTGCCAAATTCCCTATGAGAAAGTAAACACATTTTAGTTTATGTCTTGAATATGATTTATGTGTGAAGTATGAAAATAAAATAAAACCCAGACAACGCTTTAAAAAAATTTCAACTGCTGCTTTTATACCACGATACTAAAACTATACGAAAACAATTTTTTCAAACAATGGACTTTTTTCAAATTTGATCGGCTAATATTAAGAAGAAGAAAGATGATATGCTAAATATTTAGGCATGCTTTAGATACTTTCTGAAAATACTGCCTATCATCGTTTTTATGAATTCTCTGGGGCTTACCACGTAGATCAAGAAAAAAAAAACTCCATATATTGTGGTCATTCAAAATTTATATTCTACTCTTTTTTAGCTGACAGTGATGAAATCAGTTATGGTATAAAAATATTTATGAAAATGCATAAATTGAAAATGTTGTGAATAGTTTAGAATTTTTCAGTGCAACCTCAATTTCAGATATCGAATATTCTATATGGCTGCAAAAAAAAAAAATTTAAATAACGACTTTTTAAACTAAAAAGCTTTTTGTTATCCGAAGAAAAATTCTCATTTTTGATGTTTGTTTTCCTTTGTAACAAGTAAATGTGCTCATATTTTTATATAGATAAATATTTTTCTTGTGTGTTTACTTTCGCTTTGAGATATTCGACTTTTTATGGAGTGTTCTTGAAGTCTTTGATCATAATGGTCTTCTCTTTTGTGAGAATTTTATTTTAAATAAACAAGGCGTCTGACTTCAAACCACTTCAAGACTTCCATTTTTAAAATTTTCATTTAAGAGAAAATTATGAGAAACAAAGGGTAGAAGTTTATGGACTGAAAAAAATTAATAAAAGTGTAAAATTTAAAAACATGATGTTGTTATCGATAAGGTAGATTATAAGATATATTAATATCAATAAGATAGATCTCAATATAAAATCAAAAAATTATTCTATTGTTTTATATTTGTCACAAATATATATTGTCAAAATTATTGTTTTGTATGGTAATAGTAATTTTAGTAAAAAAATGTTTAACGTAATTCTGGTTAATAAACCAAAAATATACGGTATTCAAACCACTCATTTTCATTCGTATTGTAACGGCTTACCAAAAATTCTGGTGTTTAAAAATTATAGTTATTATTACTACACATTTAGTAAAAAATACAAAACTGAACAATAATCATAACCGAGAAAATAATTTTTATGCCCTTCTAGGTGGTATCATGATAAAAATCCCAAATTTCATAATATTTACCAAATTTTATGACATATTATGAAACCATATTTTATAGTTAACTTTATTAAACTCATTATCAAAATGCTAATGTAAGAATTACAGAGCTATTTGATGTTCCCTAAGAGCAAGAAATACGATAAATCTTGCCATATTTTTTCTCAGTGCTGAATAATGTTGAAATATGGAATAGCGACGGCCTCTGATTGGTTTAAAATCTAGAAACCTGAATATGTAGGCCTAAATTTAATTAAATTTTAATGGCTCATTTTTTTCCATTCTACAAAACAACTTTTTGGGTATTTTCTGAATTTTTTATTTATTAAGGTGTTAATGTTTGAAGCGCAAGCAAGCAATGTATGTTTGACATATGTTAATGGCTAGTAGGTTTATATTGGAGAAAATGTTGTTTATTGGGACAATTTTCAAGTCTTATTTCTTAGCATAAAAAATTGCAGTCACCGTAATCTAAAGAAAGTCTTTAAATACTTTAACAATGTTCTCTGTTATAAATTTTGTCTGACGCAATCGAATTTTGAAAGTAAAAAAAAATTCAAAGGCTTAAATTAGAAATTGCAAACTATCCCAAGATACATCACTTTTTTGTATCTTTGTATACATTCTGCGATGTGACGTTTTAAAATCAATAACTAGCATCATAGTTTTTATGAAACAAAAATGTACAAATTTTGGAGTTTAATAACTTCTAATCCATGGTCAGACTTTAGCTTTTTAAAACGGAGTTTTAATATTTCGAGGGCTTCACCATAAACATGCTAAACAATTAGTAGTGATATCCTATATAGTAGTGTAAGATTGATTTTCATGTTAAGAACAATTTTTAACACAGAGGTCAACAAATGTAATAAATGATTATCAAATAGAACATGCAAGTTTGAAACAATGTTAAATTAAAGCTAGTTTACACGCTGTGAGTTTCTAATTAAGCTTGAATAAGCAACCCATGAGATCGAAATATCAATAACATTATATCAAAATTGAATCTGCCTTTCTGAAACGAGGCTAAGAAAACCTTCGGAAATCGTAGATGAATCCAGGGCTAAAGAGAATACAAGGGCTAGTTCACTCCGCTCTTAGAGCTGAAGCTACGATTTCCCTCCTCATGACGTCACTGTGTCCACAGATCTCGGAGATCGCAAGCAAAGATATGATAACTTTGCATCTTTCTCTTTGTAAAAATAAGTTAGACTTTTTCTGGTTATTAGCCTTCAAACTTTACGTAATTAACACATTATTTCCGTTCATAAACATAGTTCAAAAAAAACTTTCTTGGTTATTATATTAAAAAAATACCATTTTAAACTTATAAAAATGTTTTGCTAGTTGGTGAAAATGACACGATAAATACTTTATTTTAAAAAGTTCAATTTTAACTTTAACTATTAAGAAAAATGAAGGCATATATCGACACTTTTTTTATCTACATATTCTTTTATAAAGATAAGTTAAGTTAAATTTAGAATCCCTGATTTTAAAATATGTCGTTAATAGCAATTTGTTCATACTTAATCATTAGGAAACATCAACCTTAAACGCTAATTACTGAAACAAATTTCTAATGACATTAGAAATTTTACAATTGTTTATAGACATTTAAATTTACGATGATATAATTTATAGATATTTAAATTGAAGAGAATATAATTTTTTAAAAAAATCATAAATATTTAGAATAACTACATTAAAAAATATGTTATGAAATTAGGAGAATTTCAACTATATACTATATATTTTATTTATACTTTTTACTTACATTTTAATTTTCTTTGACTTTATCCATTTTTTAATTCTTTTCACCTGCCTTTCTTTCTGAAGTAACGAGGCGGTTTCTGTTTAGATAATGAATTTTTATAAAAGTTCTTTAAGACAGAATAAACGTATTGCTGTTTTATATTAACTGTGTCATTTCGGAATCCATTCTTTACATAGTTGTTCATTTACTTTAGGGAACATGCGAAAATTATACTTTTTCCTTTTGTTTTTATATCAGAATTTTTGCAAGTTGTAATCACGCAAACTGGCATTTCGATAATAGTTTTAAATTCTTGTAAATTCACAGCAAAAACTGAGGAACGTCATTATAGAAAATAAAAAATGTCTTAGAATATCTCGCAAAAGGAAATGATCCAATATTAGTTAGAGCTAGTAAGGCCAAACGCTCCGTTCTTGAAGTAAAAGTGCGAGCTTTGCGCCAAAGTGACGTCACTAGAGTGACGTCGGAGGATCGGCGCGGCAAGAGATACTTCAAAGGAGTGAACCAGCCCTTCTATTCTCTTTAGCCCTGAGATGAATCCTCATTCGCAAAACTAAGGCCGAAAGCGTTTTCAACCCGTTCACCTATTCAAGGTTTATTTTATATTTTTTTGCCAACACTGAAACAAGGTTTATTTTCGCTGACTTTTGTGTCCTTTTTTAACACTCTAAAAGTGTAGGATGTTAAGTTTTCAACACAAACAAAATGTTGCATTTGAGAGTCTGGATAAAACTAGCATGGAAAACGGCCAAAAACAGCTTTATAGTAAGAACAATAAAATTTTTTTTGTATAGTTTAATGCAAGCCTTTATTCAATCTTTAAAGAAACAACATTGGTATACTAATAATTCTACTAAGTTTAGCAAAGAATCAATTAGTAAACCTTTCTATGCTAACCAAATGAGAGGAAAAATACAATGTTTGCCGCAAGGTTGCTTGCCATCAGGGATGTAACATTGCGAAATCAACCATGAAAGTGTAATTTTTTCGAGTAAACAATTGTTGGATTAAATGGATTTGAATTAAATGGAAATGGACTTATCTCTCTAAATATAAGGACTATCAGCAATCAAAAAAAAATGTTCCCAGTATTTTCGCCCTTACACAGGTCGGCATGTAGTTCAAATTTACACCAGAATAGCATCTATCTATAACAGAATAGTATGAATGCATATGCATTTTTTTGAAACATGGATTTATATTGGCATGTAAGTAACATCAGTTTATAATCTCACATTGTTAGAAATTTTTCGGAAAAAAGTTAAAAAAATCATTTATTTAATTGTTATTTTGTCATATTTAGTCAGAACAGTCATACAACCATGAAAAAGATGGTACTCAAACTGTTAAGTATGAAAAAATCATGTAGTGACTGTTTTCACCTAATACGGTTAAACAACCAAAATTTTATTCGCGCAAACTAGGTGCACAGCCAATGAGAATCATGCGTATCTTCTTGAATAATCCCATCCATTAATTGATTTGATTATTCAAGAATCCATCATAATCCAACCAATTGAATCCATCAATATTATTTTCGCTTTTTTCGTCCTTCGCCATCTCAAGGAAGTCGAATTTTAAAATTTTTATTTTACTAAAACTATTCGACTTATTTCCCTTCAAATTTTAGATTTTGTCGTTTAAAATTGGATAAATCAAATATGGTGTAAGAATATGTGCATTTTAAAATTTTTCGATCATCATTAAATATAAGCAATAATTAATGCATATAGAATGTTGCAAACAAGATCATATTTTTCTGCTTAAGACTACTTCCTTTTCATGTTTTGTGCGTCGAGAACGCAAGCCCATCGAACAAAGGTTATTTTTATTCAGAGAAAGTGTGATCTGGTGTCTGATTTCGTACCTTTAATTATTGTTTGCACTACTTCCTTTTCATGTTTTATGCGTCGAAAACGCAAGTCCATCGAACAAAGGTTATTTTTATTCAGAGAAAGTGCGATCTGGTGTCTGATTTCGTACCTTTAAATATTGTTTGTACTACTTCCTTTTCATGTTTTGTGCGTCAAGAACGCAAGCCCATCGAACAAAGGTTATTTTTATTCAAAGAAAGTGCGTTCTGGTGTCTGATTTCGTACCTTTAAATATTGTTTGTACTAAGTAATAGGCAAGATAAGCACCTCGAGCTACCGAGACCATGTCTTAGTACCATTCATTCTACTGAAAGTTTTTGAAATGTCCTTTTTTTGGCATGGAAGAAACGAAAGACATGGAAGAAACGAAAAGTCGAAAATTTTAAAGGTAGATTTTAACAAAAGGATTTTTTAAGCAAGCTGATAAAAATCATTATTTCCAAAACATAGAGTAACTAGAAATTTTGTAATACAACAACCTATGGCCAATTTATTGTCCCGAAAAACCATCAGTAGATTTTATAAATATTTTGTTTCCTTGAAAACTTGTAGCAATACATTTTTCCAAATATAACTCCCTAGAGACAGTTATGTTCCTTTTAAAACAATATTTGACAGTTTGTTTAATACCTTTTCAAAAACAAACACAAGTTTTTTCTTCTTAATGGTAAATAAGAACGAAGAAAAATAAGCGTTTTATCATTGATAATTAAACGTTTCTGAAACCTTTCATTCAATATTAGTGCAAAAAATAAATTAGAAGAGTTGGAAATGCTTATGGGAATTTGATAATGCAGAAAAAAAAGCATTAAATTATTTGAAAGAAAGTATTGGATTTATATATGCAAAAAAATGCTATCTTCATAGAAAGAATGTTGTCAATTAATGCTGACACTTTTTAAGCCTATTATAGTAAGATCAAACTACCTTTTGGCTAATTAGAAAATACATCATTCATCGCTCAGTTAGTCTACTTTATTTCAGACAGTTTGCAATAAGGACAAAAAAAATAAAAGCTTATTGTAAATAGCCTTAAAGACTTATTTTATTTTATTTTATAACCGTCATAGAACAGCCGACCCAATTTTCGGGGCTAAGAGTACGAATGTTCAACTCGGTAGCCTTGTAATTTTGAACCCTATCCAAAAGGCAAGAGAATACACGAAAATCTCCTACGGTTAGTCTGACAGCAAGGAGACTCGATACCCCATCATCCGTCCAGCAATGATGATATTTTTACGTCAGCACTGTAGTTTTTAAGAGCTGGATTCAGAATTCGTATCTACCGGCCATGGCTGGGAATCGAACACGGTTCACCGCATTAGAAGGCGAATGCTTTACCCCCTGACCAGCTTCGGCTCTTAAAGATTTATTGAAATAAACTTATATGCATTCCGACTAAGTTATATTTTGCAAATTTTCTAATTAGCCTAAAGGGAAATAACCTGATCTTAATAAGTCTAAGAACATCAGGCTGACTAGAAGATTCTAAAGATTTTTCAATTAGCTTGGAGGATCGCAAAATATTGGTAACATTTGCAAACTGGACTTAAGCTGTATCTTGCATTTTGATTAAATATAGCTTTTTTTTTTAATCATAAGAGAGCTTTTGTTTTTGTTTCATAAGAGAAACCGTTTCAAACTAACAAGAAGAAGAGTACTTTTACGCAGCGAATGCCCCTTAAGGGACATTTTGAAACATTACGTTAATTAATGTGTATTTTTGGAATCTTTGTCAAATACATCAGTCGCTGAAAAAAGTCAGAATAAGGAGTTGGAACATGATTTTATTGAAACAACGATTTTTATCAAGCAATCTAATTAACTATGGTATTTTCATCTCGTCTTTCTCATTAGTAATTCGAACAATTCCTTTTTTTTTCATATTCCTCAAAATATTTTTCATTTTTTTGGTGTGTTCATTCTGCATTATTATTTTGACCAGCTTCTAAAAAGTACATATTAATGGCGGTTAACGGGAGTTTTGGGTTTTTATAACAGTTGATATCAAAAAGTTATACAAAAATCTGTATTTCTATTAATTAAACATTAATCAGAACAAAAATTTTTCTTCTTTTATTTTTTATCTTTCACTTTTTTCCTCTAATGTCACACATACAAGCATTTTACTGGAAAAATTAAAGAATAATTAAAAAGTTTAATTGGAAATTATTTAACTTAAAGAATTTCATCCCAGTAGCAATATTTATGTTAGTAATGCTGAAATGAAATAATTATTGTTTTTTAATCTAATTTTAGTTGCAGTGTTTTTATAATTATATAATTGTTGTTCAAAAAGCATGAATTCAAATAAAGCATCTTTTTGCCCTTATAGAGTTTTTAGTTAATCATTAAACCCATAAGGCAGAAATCACATATTTTATTAAATAAATAAAATAAGTATCAACCATCGGCATTTTCTTGGAATAAATATCAATGATCAAAATCTAACGCAGATTGTCTTTTCAACAGAAGTTATAATAAAAAACCCTGAAGTTTAAAAAAAAAGTTAATGCACCTCAATAATTAAATTACAGGGATAAATTTAATTAATAACATAGTAAAAAAATATGAAATGTTTTCTCTTTAAATTAATGTCATCTCGCGTATGTCGGTTCCAAAAGTCGATCAATGTTTTTAATTAGCTAATTACCACTTAAAACTCCTCTATGCTCATTTTAGAAGTTGGAACACTTCATTTCTAGTTACTTTCTGTTTTCGGAGCAGTTTTATGTTCTTTTTAATGCTGTTTCATGTTTCAAAAGACTGTAAAGGTCTTTCGATCGACTTTAACACATGGCGAAGCTATACATTATTTATTTCCCTTGTTTGTATTAGGTCCAATCACAATACACTTTCTCGTAGAACTTTTCAAATTCGTATCATGCATCTAATGATTGTATATCGGTAGGAACAATAAACTTTGCCTCATTAACAGCCTCACATTGTTGGAGTAAAGCAAATAAGACTGGGTTTCACGATTGAAACTCCGTAAAGGATTAGTGCCTATATACTACCCACCAAATATATTCTTCTACTAGTACACTTACGGTCAAAAGGATTTATCCTGATATTTTGAACAACTTGCTTGTGATATATTCCTTGAATGCTTAAAAAAACTGATGCAGATACACTATTAAAAGTTTCATTCTAAAATTACGGTAAAATAACTGGCAGCATTCTGTCCATCCAATTAACAGTAAAGTTTACAGTAAATTTTTTTCTGCCCTTACTGTTTTAAAACTGCTAACAATTAATATGGTTAAAAAAATCAATTACGGATACAAAACTATAAGGCTTTTAACCATTTACAACTAGCATGGTTTAAAAACCGTGGAAAAGAAATTTAGCTGAACATTGGAGCTTGTCTTTTCGTTAGTTAATGGGCATTGCAGTTCTGTTGTGGTTGAGTTGTGTTTTATCAAAGGAACAGTGGAATGTGGTTTAATTAGTTTATCTGGTTATTTCACCTACCGTAAGAGATGGAAAATACTGGACTTTTTCGCGTTAAGCGGCTTTATGGTGCTGCCATCTATGCTTGAATGAGAGTATCGTTTTCTAATAGTTCAGGGTTACAAATTGGAGAATGCAGAACACTGGAAACTCTTCATGCGTATAATAGAATCGAGGAAATATTGTGGTATCTAAGCTGGGACTCAAATCCAATTTCTGTTGGTAATGAGAATGGCAAATTAACCCTCTCAGCTGTAATGTGAACCTGCGTGCAAGGAAAAAAGTGGCTTAATTAGGTGGGTCTAGTTGGTGCGATGAATTTCTGGTTGTTTAACCGTTTTAGGTGAAAGCAGTAAATGAACGGTTTTTTTACTAGTAGTTTGAATACCGAAGTATTTATGGTTATTTAACTGTTTTGTTTAAATATGTAATAATAATAATAAAAATAAATAAATTATTACTTAACATTTTTTTTGAGAAAATACTAACTGAATGCGCATAAAAATTAACAGTTGAATAGAAAATTATATTTTAAACATTTATTTGGCTGAATTGTTTAGCAACTGGAATGTAGAATTTCAGATTTATTGATTCTTTTAAAACACTACGCAGAATGAACGTAAAATTCAAGTTGCAAATAAATTGATAGAAAACGCGTTTTTTTAAAAAAAAAATTGTGATATATTATTGATTTACAAAAGGTTAGAGAAGGTTATCCTGTTTCAATTAGTGTGCTATTAATTTTTGGTTCAATATTTTAAGGTATTATCTTTATTATCTCTTATTATCCTTTTTTCTCTTCCTTTTTTCAAAAATTATCTTTAACTCATCCCTGTATTGATTTTAAACAATTGAAATATATCATGTAACTATGATTGAAAACTATTTAATTATGATTGATTAACTATAAAATGTATTTTGTAACTATTGAAATATAATATACAATTAAAATTTGAAGTTACCCACCGTTTTCTAAGATTTAGAAGTCTATTCTAATTTAATCTGTTGCACCCTGGGGTTTTCGCCAATTTTTCTTACTTCTTTTTCATACCTCCCTAGTTTATTATCTTGTTCAAACTTGTTCTTCTATCCATAAGGACAGAGGAACAAGAGGATACCAATAATGGTTAAACCATTTTACTGGTGGTTCAGGTGGCTCAGAGGATACAGCGCTTGCCTCCCAATGAGGTGACCCAGGTTCGTTACCTCATTGCACAAGGCTAAATTCTTAAGGCCGTGTGTGCGTTTCCTGTTTTTCAGTAGCGTCGTCTATGGCTAAGAATACGATTTCAGTCACAGGCACACGTTGCAGCCTATTTTAACAGGGCGGATGCTTTCATACATGCATTCATTTATACATAGATCGTAATTTCAACCTGAGCTGTAGAACGATCCACCTCTAATTCAGTACCCCCAGATGAATTAATTTGTTAAGGAAACTTGGAGTTTTTTTTGACCCCGACAGATTTACCATGCAACAGCTACCATTTAAAACACAGGATTTCTTCTGCCAGTGAGAATCGAACTCCCAGTCTCACGAATACGAGTCCAACGTCCTACCAACCAGGCTACTCCGGCTCTGTTTATTTGAAATTATCAAGGTAGACAGAATTTTCCATTAAGTGTTTCCCCTTCAGTATCGTGTTCTTTTAATTGTAAGAGAAAATAGAATAGGGATAACAATAATTAAGAAATTAGATAGAAGTTTCATTTTTCTTATTCTCTGGAAAATTACATGTATTAGTAATACAAATTAAAATATTATGATTTGTCTTCAGTTTTTCACGTGTAAAAATCATACCCTCTTCCAGATGTTTTCTTAATGACAACAGTTTGCGTTCAAAAGCACATTCGTTTAATATTGTAAACAAATATACAATAATAGATTCAAATACAATTATTCAAGCTTTCAAGGATGAATTTTCCCAATTTCAAGTTTAATGTTTTGAATTAAAACATAGAAAAAAGTGATAGTAAAATTTCCGTGTTGCATATAATAATACAATTTCTGGTAAAAAAAATCTTAATTATGGGTAATAAAACCAAAATATGCGGTATTTAAACCATTCTTTTGGTAGTTTTTTCATTCTTATGGTAATGGTTCACCGGAAATGCTGGTTTTCAAAATCATAGTTCTTATTACATTACATTTAGTAAAAAATACAAAGCTGAAACATAAATTTAACCGAATAAATGTCCTTTACAAAACTTTAAGGTTTTTTTTAGGTTTATTTGAGGTTGTTTTGAGGTGTTAAGGTTGATTTAAGGTTTATTTGTAGTTGTTTTCTGAAACAACATTAAATAATCAACCTCTAAAGGTGCATAATCAAGGTTTTTGAATTTGTTTTAATCACACTTGAGGTTAATTTGAGTTCGTTGGAAATCTACTATAGAGCAAGCAACCAGCTTTGAGAGATTATTTTTGATGTGTAGAGCTATTTTTTCTACACTTCAAGCGAATAAATACACTTGAGGGGAGAATAATTTCCCCCAATACCAACTGAAAGTATTGCGGAGTTATATATGAGGATGATTCAATGAGGGGTAAACGAGGCTGAAATTGGAGTTTATTTATGAGGTCATAATCTCAGTTTCTACCTCAGGTGTATTTTTTTCATCTGTCAACCTTAAAACTACCTCAAAACACCTTACTTTATTTAAGGTTGTTTTTGTTGCCTCGGTCTAAGGTATTAGGATAAAATTACCAATTTTCATCACATTTGACATTTTATCAAATATTATAAAACCATATTTTATTGTTGATTTTATCAAAATCATCGTTTCATGAAAATTACCGAGCTTTTTGGTATTCTCATACAGCCTGTAATACGGCACATTTTTCCATATTTCATTACATTAATTTTATTATTTTTTTTTCAGTGCACAATCAGATGCTCCCATTGCTTCTCTAAAATTGCGTATCTGGTTAATTAATTGGAATTTTCTTTGAATTCTAGCATTTCAATTTCCATATTGTCAGTATCCTACTACTCGAAATAATGTTACTTCAAGATGAGATAAACTGTAATGCTTTGTCTGAATTCCGAAATTGGAAAAACGCTTTTATACTATTTCTTCTTAACTAGCTCCATATAGCTTTATATTTCGTCTGTCCTTGGCACATAGTAGACCTACATTCGTTAAGCTCTTGAATTTCTGGTTCTTCCGTTTTATATGAAAATATATGAAAAATCCATGAATAATTTGCTCGTGATATTGTGAGTAAGAAGTTTTGCCTGTTGGCATTTTTTCTTCAATAAATAATGAGAAACTGAAAATAGTTTAGACATTGTGCATAGATATAGTTCACAGTTTTAATTATGACAGACGGAGCATTTTAAAATTACCTCATAAAATGACCCTCTAAAATGACTACCCTACACGTACTTTGTTTCTCAATTCAACTCGTACTTGTTTCTCAATTTTTTTAAATTGCACTTTTTAGACCTCACTACTGTCGTGTGTCACTTTACTACCTGTCGCCATGCCATAGGTCGTCTGATTCAGGCATATGTGTAAAATAGCATGTCGTGTAAATAGCTCCCATGGTTTCATTAACAGACATGTACTCTTTTGTCGAAATTTTCTATCGCCGTTATGTTTAAATATGTCTGAATTTTCTGATACATTTCCTATCTTGCTCAGCCTTACAGGTTCATGTTAATTTGGTTTGAAGGCATAAAATAACTCCAACATAGATACGAAATCGCATGATCTGGTTGGCTGATTCTGATCAACGAAATCATGACTTGAGAACAACTCCACATTTCCTCGCAATAAAAATATTCTGTTATTTCTAGTTTTTATAATAAGCCGACCGGCCTGTGTAAGGGGCAGGGAACTGTCCTTGCATCAAAAAGGTTCTAGGTTTGAATCCCGGTCAAGGCATGAATGTTCTTTCCTTCTCTGTACTATCTGTCCTTACTTTTGGAGTGACGTTGGCCCACCTAATATGGTGCCCCTGTAAGACAGGTCAACAAAATTGCCCTGTATATGCCTGAATTGACGGATGTTAACACAAGTGGCCATTGGAAAAAAAGTTTTTATAATAATCATAAAATTTCAGTCGTCTTTTTCCTTGGCAGCAACATATTTCTAGAAGTATGTAAAATTCCAAACCAGCATGAGTTTTGGAACACTATTTTTTTTCTTCTTTCCAATGCACACCTGGGGAATGACTTACGTCATACAGGTATCTGAAGGTCAGATTTGTTGGCCACTTTTTCAGGGGCACCATATTAGGTTTGCCAACGTTGCTCCCACAGTAAGGACAGATAGTACAGAGAAGGAAAGGACATCCATGCCTTACCCGGGATTCGAACCCAGAACATTTCTGATGCAAGGGCAGTTCCCTAACCCCTACACAGGCTGGTCAGCGAACACTATTTGTTAATCACATAAATTTTGAAGTTATAATTTCTGTAACTATCCTTTCTTTAATTGTAAATATAAACTCTCTTATCCTCAATCCCTTCAAAAGAAAAGAAAAAACAAGTTGCTTTTTTGAAGAAACACTATTTTTCAAATGATATTTTATTTTCAGTTTGTGAGTTCATCTAATTTCCTTTTATTTAATGTTAAAATATTTTATAATATTTTTGCTTGTCTAATTTAACATTATGTATGATATACGTAGTAATAGTAATGATGAAACATACCAAGGCATAGTTATTCAAGATCATATTCCTTTGAAAAACATGATATTTTTTATATCAGGTGTCTAAAATAAATATTCCATGGTTTGAAAAAGTGAGTGAATAATTTAAGTTTATTTATAGTTAAATTCAAATAAAATATATGCCATTAAAATATACTTTTCATTGCAAATTTAAAGTATTTTATAGCGTAAAATATCATGTATCAGAATAAATCTTGAATTATTAAACACGCAATTTTACTACACCATTTTCTGAACTTATCCTATGACGCTTTTTGAATACGAACGAAAAGACTTAAAATAATGAAAATTGATAATGGAAATTCTGACGTATTTCTGAGTAACATTCAGTATTCAATCTATTGCAATAGATTTGAATATAACCTCTTGGGATCCTGTCAGCTACCAGAAAGGAAGAGCAATACATTTTGCGGCTGAATTTCACATTTTAAATTCTCTTATTTTAGTGCAAACCGTAAGGAATAACAAGAATTTTAAAATAGGATCCAAAGTAAAATATTGTAATGTTTTTCAATGAGAAAAAATATATGTGCATGGAATATTTCATGTCAAAAAGTAATTTTATCATTTCAATGAATTTTCCAATGATTGAGAATCATTACTTCTCTTTAAAATCAAAAAAAGATTTATATGGCTCTATGTACATAAAACAATGGATAATGGATGAATAAAAACAATGGATGTCTAACTAATCTAATTAAATTCTATATAAATCATTCAGTAAATTGTACGTTATAATTTTTGATAAAAATATAAAAAATTTCATTGTTAGCTAAATTTATATTTTTACTATGCGCGAATCCAATTCGGGCAAATCCGAGGCTATTTAATAAACAATTTTTTTTCAATAAATGTTAATAATTTCTTAAAATATCATCAAAATTAAAGTTTTACAATTAAAATTTGATCTTATTAATTGTAAACTTTGAATTATCCAGTATAATATATACTTTGCTCACATGCAGTTTCAAGCTAATGCAAGGTAACTAACAAATAAATGTGCTTCTGTATTTCGAAATGAACGCGCCGTAAAATGCATCCACTATCCTCTATTTTCGCTCTTATTTTCATGTTTTGCAATCTTGAAAACTTGTTACGAAAGTATTTTAAATCATTTTTGAAAGATGCCGGTAATGGACCTACATTTGAATTTGCTACTCACTTTAATTTTTACAATTTGTGCTTTATTTTACGTTTTTTCTTGTACTCTTATTTTCTATTTTTTTCTTGTTTTTTTATTTTCTATTTTTTACTTAGCATGTTTTATTTCCAATTCAATTTTTTGGTGCTATATTGTATTGTTCTGTAATGTATTGATAGAGTTTGCTTTATCTATATTAATACAATATTAGAAAGCACTATTGTTTGCAGATATAATCGCGTGAGTTGATGATGAGATTATATTTTCTCCTTATTTTGTTTCCCGGCTAGCAAAAACGAAAAATATTTTAATTAATAATTTTTTTCTTCTCTTCAAAAATATAGATATTTTTTGCATGTTTCATTTGCATTTTTAAAATATATTAAATATGTATTAGTATATATAGAGGTAAAATCCTTTGAACTATTTAGATTTGATCAAATTCTAATGGTTCAAACTTTAAAATAGTTGTGGAAATCCGGTCATTAGCACGAAAATTTTTCAGGATGAGGTGATAATTTCATATTTGGTGCTAAAAACGAGTTTGACTTGAAAATAAATTTGACAGCTTTATTTATTAAATACATTTCATCTTTTTAAAAATAAATATGCAGAAGGTATTCATGTGTATAAAGTGCAATATTGTTACTATTTCGGTATTAGCAAATATCAAAGTAAAGTTTAGAGACTATCATCTTCTAAACCTTTTTTTAATTTAAATATATTCCTCCCATCGTCTTAACATTGAGATAACCAGCAAGCAATCTGAAACTTTAAATGAATTTTTATCACAGAATCAGGAGTAATAAAATATCTCATATAATAATTGCTTATAGTAAAATATTTGAACGGTAAAACTTTGAAAATGATGCCTACACAATATTTTATCATATTTTATACGCATCAAAGCGACATTGTAAATGACATAACGTAACAAATGTAATATTTATAGGGGAATTCCATTTTCGAGGAGAATGTAATTTTAATGTAATATTTTATTCAGAGTGTCTCACACTAGATGAAACAATGATTGTGCTAAAATTTTATTTCCTGTAGTAAGCAGACTATGTAAACTGAAAAAAAAAACTAGTTATGTATAAAAGAGATGAATCGATGTGCGGGTCCCATACTTCACAAATTTTCATCAACTTCCCAGCAATTTTCGCAACAAAAGAATTACTTTACATGTGTAAAGCAGTTCTTTTGATAAAGAAGCATTTCATATTAACTATTCCTTTTATCCATATGAAATTATTGTGGCTTTATAATAGAGTTTATCTTTCATAAAATTCATTTTCATCTAAACTAATCCAAATATTTTTTGATTGAGGAAATTTATTGTGAAGCAAGGTTTATGAAAAAAATCTTTACTTTTTGTACACTTATTGTATTAAAGGATAATATTAATTAAAATAAAAATATTCCACACTAAATATTTCTGCAATAATTTTTTAAAAGGCTCTATTTTTTCAGATTTTTTGAAGTGTTAAAATAATTTAAAATTTATGATTTTTTCTTTTCACTTTGGATATTTTTTGGTCTCATTTTTCTTAATTATTTCAAAAACAATAATAGCTTTCCTTTTAAACTGTCTTTGGATCATCCTAACCTAGTCCTAACCTCATCAGAATCTCACCGCTAATCAGGCTCGTTGAGAGCAGTTGAGATACTTGTACGCTGAAAGTAATCTGGCTCGTTGAGAGTTTTTTGTGGTCAACATGGGAAATTCCTGTAATAAAAATAAACTCTGAAAAAAATCTGAAGATATTTTAGAGTGCTTTTTAAGCCTACGTTTTTCAGATGTATATAAAAATCTTCAAAATATTTTGAAGATATTTTTATATTTTCTTTGCAAAATAAAAAGCGCAAGAAATTAAACGGTTTAGAAAGGAAAACGAATAACTTCGAATTTTTTGCAGATTTTTTATAATCTGTTAAGAAATTATGTAAAAATAATTATGAAAGGACCTATACTTTTAACCAAATGATTGGTATCAACTTCGATGCTGTTTTTGCGTTTTGAGAGACACAACTAAGATATACGTATAGGTTGGATCAAATTGCTGCTTAAGCTTCAAAATCGAACACAAAAATGTGTTCCTTTTCATTATAAGTCCCTTTCGTTGAAAGATTCTCAAGTTTCAATATTTAACCCTTTCGCGCCTAACGGGACACATACGTCCCAAGCAAATTTCAAAAAAATCTTTTGGGACAGAACATAATGCAGTCGTACATAATGCAATTCTTGCGTTTTTGAAGTGTTGTAGCAGCTCATTCCATATTGTACGAACGTAAATAGTTTAGTTTTGGAAAATACCGCCGATTTTCGATTAAATTTTGATTGATCTGTAAATCTAAGGCCAGAGAAATTCCCCACGAAGCTTATTACCTCTAATAAACTGATGAGTGGCAAAATTCTACCTCCGTTTTTATTATCAGGACATATGTGTCCCTCTCGTCTTGGATAGTGGGAACACATGATCCCAACAGTCCTATGTGATCATTGGTTTTCTTTACAAAATTATTCATTGCAGACTACTGGGACACATATGTCCCAGTTGTCAGGACTGATGGGACATATATGTCCCGGTCCTAAATCAGTGTTTAAAATCTTCCTAAAAATATAACATCTTAGTTTTAGCATTCCATTGTGCTTTACTCATAGTTTATGCTACCAAAATTGTTCTGCTGTAAAAAAAAAAAATCGTCTCGAAAGGATTAAAACTGGAAATTGTTGTCTCGTTTGTTTAGTTTAGAGTAAGAGATGATAGTTTGAGCTCCTTAAATACTTTTTATCATAAATATTATTTACATTAAGTTTCAAATAATAAATTCATTAAGTTTCAATTAAGTTTAAAATATGTTCGGAACTATAATATGAATTTAATAAGGCAAATTTTTTAAAACTGAAATATATTTTAAGTTTAATATTTTTAGAATATTGGAAAAAAAGAATTAAATAAAGCTAATTAAAGTAGCTCTAAAAAATATTTAATCAAGTAAATAATTAAAATATTGCTATAAGCTAATGTAAAGGGAAATTAATTTCGATTATTATCTTCCGTGTTTTACAATATTTACGACCTAGAAAGTAAAATTCGATACTTCTAATTTATCTAGTTTGGATAAATAAATAAAAAAAAATCTTCATGAGCTTTAATGAAAGTGTTAAAATACAAGGTACTGAAATGAGATAAGAATATTAAGTCAGTTTTTATTCATGGGAAATTTAATCTTCTAAACACCAGCTGATCATTAGTCTACTTACTCTTTTTAGGCTATCATTAACCTTCCTGTGCTTATAATTAACGTATTTCGAAGTTTTAATTAAATCTAAGCATTTTTCAAATTAAATCATCGGTTTCCGTTTGCTTTGTGACGATAAATTTAATCTGAATCTATTTATTTATCTAATTTTTAATTGAGAAAAGTATTTTGCTCTGTAATGTTTGTTTTCCGTTCTAATAGGTTTAAACATGTTGAATTAAATTTCATGACAAAGCAAGACTATTTAACGGATTTTTAAATTTAAATTGAAACTAAGCATTTTTCATTTTAAAACATTGACTTATGTTTGCTTTGTGACGTTACATTTAATCTGCATCTATTAATTTATTTAAATTTTAATTGTTAAAAGTAATTTTGCTCTGAAAGGTTTGTTTTCCGTTCTAATAGGTTTAAACATGTAGAATAAAATTCAAGATAAAGTGCGACTATTTAACGGATTTTTAAATTAAAATTAAGGATTTTTCATCTTAAATCATGAGTTCTCGTTTGCTTTGTGATTGTAAATTCAATTGCGATGATTTACGTAATAATCGTATTTAGTAAAGATAACTAATTAACTAAATTTATTTATTTAGTTCTTAAAAAAGATTTTTCTCCGAAAGGTTGCTCTTTCAGTTCTAACTGATTTAAACCTATTCAGTAAAATTTCCTATTAAAGAAAGACCAATAAAGGTATTTTGAAGTATACAATAAACCTTAGCATTTTTGTAAAATTTAATTTAATTACGATGAATTACGTAATTATCGTATTTAGTGGATTTGTAATATTAAACTTAATAAGAACTGTGTGACATTGTATCACTTAATTTGAATTTTCTAACAAAATTGTGACCTAAAATTAGGCCGACCCCTACCCCTCTTCTCTGATGCCTTTCTGTCTGTCGTCCTTCACGGCTTTGACCTTCGGCAGCCTTTGATGTAAGCACATGGGAGATGGTCCGATCTGGTCGCAGTTAGTTCATAATTGTGATTTCATTTAAGCTGTTTATCAGTTCACTTCGGTTCCCCTCTTAGCCACGATTCTCGTGGTGTTTTAAGAAATTTGACTTCAATTTTCCACCTAATTATACAAATTCCGCCCATTTTTTTGGAACCGGGCATTCGAAAACATAATTGTCCAGAGTCACTACGATCCCTTAACAGGGATTTTTTTATTTCTTCCACCCCCCCCCCGTGGGTGCTTTTGCTGTCATGCTGGGATGGCGTTTGTTTTGTTATTTTTGTGCATTTTACTTTTCATTTCTTTATAATTAGTTACTAAGCTAAACTTTGATAATTTTTTAACCCTGATTTCATTAGTTTCTCCTTCCTATCCGCGTCAATTAAGCCCTTTTCTAACACAAGGAGCCGTGATAGCCAGCTAGTTAGACGGTTCGATCTGGGTCGATCCTCGCTTCCGGTAAGACCTACATGTGATATGCGTGTGTAAAGTCTGTTGGCTGATCAGTACCATGTGTTCAGAGATTTGGAGAAAATTTTCTTCACCTTCAGATGAGCATGAGGAAGCATTGAGGAAGCATGTCTTCAAATCATCCTCAGGGTTATTTCCCAGACCGTTGCCAATAGTCCATTGTGATAGCCACTAGTGTAATGTAAATAATGTACCTACTTACCTACCCTTTCTAACACAACCATTTCATTGAACGCCATCTAGGGGCGTCGAGTACAAAAATACAGTCAGCTTCGTTGAAGATGGTTTCCCTATGTTAGGCGTCTGTGATTCTAACATTAATTTTAATTGTAGTGTGTTCAGTTTTGTAAATATTTTGTTTTCTCGCATTACTTTTTAAAATCGTTTCGTGCTATTGATATCTGTAAAACTAATCAACGTTTACACTCATAGAAGAACGAATACACCTAGTGATACAACCCTCCATTGAATTCCGTATTTCCATTTTAAGCAAATTTTATATTTAATTTTTATTCTTTATTTTTATTTCAAAGTGAAACAATGCTCAAAATCTCATTTTTCAGTCAAACGTCAGACCATTAATAAAATACTGATTATTTTTTTTAATAACATAATATTATACGATTATATTTTTGTTCTAATTTATCCTTACTTTTTTTTAAATATCTGTTTTGTTGTATATAAAATATTCGGAGTTATATTAATTTCTGTTCTTACTATTCTTTGCTATATTAATTGGCACAAAATGGTTAAAAATCAGAAATTTTGAAAAAAAGATAAAAATAAAGCTTAATGTTACTATTTTTTTCTTTTATTTTACGAAAGTTGCAAATTACTTTCACAATTATCCACTACAAACTGTTTAGATATTTAACTTTTAACGGAAATTCGCCAATAACTTTTAGTAAAATGCAATATTTTAAAATGAATTAAAACTTCGAATGCATTTAATTTCTATGAAGGATGAAAGTTACATGAATACGAAACCGAATTTATTTAAAATCATTAGTCCTAACTTTAAAATTATATTAAGTATTTAATTGTATACTGACATAATTAATGCATTTTAAAGTTGATTGAAAACATAATTACGTGATATAGAATTTTAAACTCTTGTAAAATCAATCAGATGGTAAACGCGTTTCGCTCTTTCATTGCAAATAATTGATTGCCTTTGAAATCAAATCAGCATAATGAGGTTTTCGCGGAATGTGGTATGTACAATTTGAGTAATCATCATTAATCTTAATTCTTCATAGAATTTAATGTTATGATTATTATACATATAAAAGATTTTCCCTGGTTATCTATAGATTAATAACATTAATTATTATGAATTATGTGATTGTTGATTCGCATGCACTAACTACGTAAATTTTATCTATTTAACATAACTATTGAATTAAAGTACAGTGCGCAATAAAAATGAACCACATTGAGTAACTTTTTATTTAATCATCGAATCTTTACATTCTAGAACTCAATGGACGAAGGTGACTTCAAATATGGTTATTAATTAGTACAAATGATATTTTAAGTTACAAAATCAGAGACAGAAACATCATCTGTATAAACATACCTTTTTTTCCACTGATTTAGATTTCTGTCCATCGAAATATAAAGGGTATTCGCAACATCGAAATATGGTCTTCATAGTTTCATCGAGGGCGATTCAAAGCTTGGACCCCTCAATGTTAATTTTGTTTTTTGCGTATTTCACCATATCTCGAGAACTTTTTAAGCGAATTGAAAAGTTTTTGAGTAGTTATAAAATTTGTTTCGGCAAAGATAATTCCGTGCAAAAATACATATTAGTAAATATAGATCATTTTTTTATTATTTTATTAAAATATAGTCGAAAAAATGTCATTTTTAAGGTTTGCAGTTTTTTACAAAATTTTTAATAATGATAATTTACATGGCAAAATAGAAAATTTGAGCAAAATCAGAGAGTAATTCATCAGAAATCTAATTTTAAAAAGTGTAGTATGGATACATTATATGTTATAAAAGAACGCAATTTTAAGAAGTTGTGAGTATAATATGAAGGTGGATGTTGCATGGCTCTGCCCAGTGGTCAGAAAAACTACATTACTTTCGTAGTTTACTACAACTAAAATTACTTTGTTACAAATGTAGTTAGTTATACAACTACCTTTTTTTAAATGTTGTGATTACAAACTACTTTTGAAATGCAGTCACTACTTCACTGCTTTAAGGAACCTGCGGCGTAACTACCACTACAAAATTAAACATCAATTCACTAGTATATAACACATGCTAACTTGATTCAATCTTGAGGTACCTTTTGATAGATGAAGGTTGGCATTGTCGATAACTTTACCCCCCACATACCAAACTTCGCTAAAGAATTTAATTTACACCTGTGTTCAAAATGACTTTGAATAAGAATTTGGCTTATATTAGATATAAGGAACAATTAAGAAATATTTATTCATGTTTACATGAGCTAGTTTGTTGTTCCAAAACATTTTTTTCGAATTTGTTCATTTCGCCTTCAACTTTGCATACCATTTTAGACAGAGAATATTTAATTTACGAAATGTGAAATTATCAAATACATTTCGATTTTGTTAAATATTTAATGATACTTTATTTCCTCTAGAATTAGGTATAAAAATACGTTTCCTTCCTTTGGAATAACTTCAATGTTTCACGTGTGCGTGTTTGCTTGTGAAAGTGAGATTAAAGCGATTTTAAATACGTGATTTCCGTCAACGCCCAGCCGCAGGCCAAAGTGTCATTTCCATTGCATCGATTGACGTATGCACGTATCCATCAAATTCGAAAAATTTTTTGCGTTAGAACCACGTTTCTTTTCCAAACTAACGTTAGAAGTAATTGTCAAGAATCGCTACAAACTACTGTTTTTTTGTACTACTCACTACACTACTTTCGTACAAAAGTAGCACACTACACTACTAACAACTGTTTTTTTTGTACTACTCACTACACTACTTTCGTACAAAAGTAGCACACTACACTACTAACTACTGTTTTCTTGTACTACTCACTACACTACTTTCGTACAAAAGTAGCACACTACACTACTAACTACTGTTTTTTTGTACTACTCACTACACTACTTTCGTACAAAAGTAGCACACTACACTACTAACTGCTGTTTTTTTGTACTACTCACTACATTACTTTCGTACAAAAGTAGCACACTACACCACTAACTACTGCTTTTTTGTACTACTCACTACACTACTTTCGTACAAAAGTAGCACACTACACTACAAAGTACTGTTTTTTTGTACTACTCACTACACTACTTTCGTACAAAAGTAGCACACTACACTACAAACTACGAAAAAGAGTAGCGACTACAGTAGTTTCCCTACTTGTAATGTGCTCTTTCTGACCACTGGCCCTGCCTATACAAGCAAATAAAAATAGTTTTTTATTATAAATTATAATATAAAGGATAAAATTAATATATCTCAAAATTTCTATTATTCCTTTAAACTATCTTTAAAATTGTTTAATAAAGCTTAAAAAGGTTAAACTAAATTTCAATTAAATTTTGTTTAATTATGATTTTTAATTATGCCTAATTAGGTATTCGATAAAGGAATGCTGAGATAAAACTATGAAGTACTTACTTCAGAATGCTAAAATTGAAAATGCGTTAATAGAAAAATCAAGGAAGGAAACTGAACAGAACTTGAGATGAATTACTCCTAGAAACTTCTCGAATCAATTATTTACCAGAAATGTTTTTAAAAGTACTCGGAAAACATGTTTGAAGAATGCTACTTAATCCTTTCAAATTTTTAAATTTAGAGCATTCTCTTGAAAACTTAAAATGCGTAAGGATTTGCTTTGCTAATACGTTGGAAGATGATACAAAACCTCATTATATTGCTTTATATAAAGTATCCTTATAAAGGTTTTCAGAAATTAAAAAAAAATTGAGCTTCTGATTAAAGTTAATATTTAAAATGCATGTTTGAAAACTGAGCAGCAAATAAATTAATGTTTAAGTTATTAGCAATATACGAATCCTTATGCTGAGAATATTTTTTAACATTAAAAGAGATTTTCAAGACTAATGATTCAAAATTGAAGGAATATTTTTATTTTTAGGAAAGGATCGGGTATTTTAAAGCTACTTTAAATAATTGTATACACTAGCGCTACGTTTATTTGCTCACTTTGTATATATATCTGTTTGCACTTTATGTACAAATTACAAATTATTAATTCATTCTATTTTTTCGTGCATAAAGCATTTTATGTAAACTTAAGAAGATTTTGAATTAAAAAAAATATCTTCTTGTTTTAATAAAATATATTAAATTCTAAAGAATAACAAGAATATTAATAATACAGCTTATTGCATGTTAAGACCGAATCGATATTGCTTTTCGGCAAGGTCAGGAAAAATTTTTTAGTCTGTTTGTTTATAAAATAATTTGTATTCTGTAAATATTTTACCACACACGAATGTAAGAAAACAGATTGAATTGAATTGATTTTTTGACAGTTTGAATTGAATCTCCATTTTTAACACATTTTTCGTTTTTTTTCAATATGACGCAAGCAGTTTTTGAAACGAATTTTTCCAATCTGTTTAACGACATTTAACATAAATATAAAAATATTTGTGAAAATAATGACATATATATAGATTGATGAATTATATATGATATATTTTTCTCAAATGTACATTTAACTTTTGAAGGAAATGGTTATCATCGCAAATAACTATGAAATCTTTTAAGCAAATAGCACGATATCATTATTGTCTCTAGTATTAAAGGGTTTGCTTTTATTTTACCAAATAATGCAATCAGGAAATAGCATTTTTAAGGAGCAACGGAACTTTTCTCATTATTATTCGTAGCGATTTATTTCTAACTCACTAATGAGATGACTTCGCTGATATCCAAACTAGAACTTTGTTTAAAGTAATTATTTTTGTTCCGATTGTTTTTTTAATTTTCCGTAGAAGTGCTTTGAATTATCATTATATTAATGCTATTAACGTTGTTCTGTTTTAAAATTTTCTAAATTATTTATAGTTATAATTTGAAACATATTAAAAATTAATAAAAAATAATTATGATCAGCACTTTTAATCATACAAGTGCTTAGACTTAGAGGTTGGGCAGGACACATCGACCCGAGGTTCGTTGTACCAAAATGTATGTTGTTGAAATAAACAAGAAAGCTTTGTAGCTAAAATGAAATTCAGCAAACACCTGACAGGAGCATCTTGCGGTTCCCAGGCCTTAATGCAATGTTGCCCTCAATGCTGAAATCTTTGGTCAGAATAGACCACGCAATCACAAAGTATATGTCGTGATGTCTCCTACTCAAGATGACAACCTCGACAAAGAGAATCAGATTCAATACCCATTATGTATAGGTGTCTCCTGAGGGTGCATTGTCTAGTGAGAAGACCTATCATCTCCCTCAAACTGTTCCTGTTTAGCTTAAGAGGCTCTTTTTGATGTACGCTGGCACAGTTACGATTCAGTTCTTCAGCTTGTCATCAACATATAAGTGCTGATTATAATTACTATGGATAACTAATTATCTATAATAGTTATAATAATACCTTCTATGATTAAAAGAAAAAAATATACTGGGTACGGTGGTCACAAACTTGGAGGGAAATTAGAACACTTCATAACCTTACGTAATTTAATAATTTAGTGATTAACTTGCCAAGTTCGCCAATCTGGTCACCAAACCTTTAAACCACGCCATTTTACAAATATTGTATTTTTAGGCCTTTTTAAATGTAGTGTTTGACAATATGCATTAGAAAACATTATTAACAAAACATTATGATTTAGGCAAAATAAAGTATCTTTTGAAATGAGAACGGTCTGAAGTATTACCAAGGTGAGTCGCCATTAGCGGCCTACGATGGCATTTCCAGATATGAAATTCTTAATTTATATGAGGTTCCCTGTCCCCAAGTTTATAACCGCTGTACTGAATCCCACTGGTTATCGTTTCTGCGCACTAGCACTTTTCCGAGCATCAGCACAGCTTTCACTATGGTACTTCCCGTTAAACAAACAGCATTCTGATCTGTATGTGCGATTGCGTGTATTAGTTGTCATTGGAAATTTGTTTACCAGGGGCCGGGAGTCACGATGGTTCAGGGGATAGAGTGTTCGCCTTCCAATGAGGTGAACCGTGTTCGAATCACAACAATGACTGGTCGATACGAATTCCGCATCCGGCTCGCACCGACCACAGTGCTGACGTGAAATATCCTCAGTGGAATACGGATCATGGGTTAGAGTCCCCTTGCTGTCAAACTAATCATGAGAGGTTCTCGTAGTCTTCCTCTCCCTGTAATGCAATGGCGAATTGGTTCCATTAAAATGTCCTCCACGAAGGCAAATTTCTCCCAATACTTGATCCAGGGTCACCTTTGTATTCTAGATTGGGTTCAAAATTACAAGGCTACGCAGTTGAACATTAGTAGTCGTAAACCTAAATTTGGGTAGGCTGTTCAACGACGGTCATAAAATAAAATGGAATAGGAAAATTTGAAAGTCCTCCACGAAAGCAATTTCCTCCCAATACTTCATTCAGGAGTTCCTTTGTTTTCTGGATTGAGTTCAAATTTAATAGGATACGGAATTGAACATTGGTTGCAGTAAACCCAACTATTGGGTCGGCTTTTCAAAGATGGTTATAAAATAAAATAAAATTGGAAAAATTGGCTTTTTGAAAACAGTTACCATCATTTTGTTATGTCTCGGATAATTTGGAAAGTCTCTCCTCTTTTCTAATTAGCCTAACTTATTGCCAGGGGTCCGAATTAGTTTAGGGTAATAAAAATGTATACAGTACCTAGTCAAATTATTAGACGCACTATAATATTCTGTGTAAAATCTTAATTATCAGGTGAAAATATACAGCTTTAAAGTTTGTACGTTACTGAAACCGGTTTGCACTTATTTACGTTCGTGTATCAATTAAATTAGACCATATATAATATAAATTTGACGATTGGATAAATTAGACGATATATTACATAAATAAAGATTATTTATTATATCAGGAATTATATTAGTATATTATAGTAATTAGACCAAATTATTAGACGCAGTGTAGTTTTTTAATAATTACACGTTTTGCACGAGTTCGTATGCAATACTTAAATATTTAAACCTAGATGTGATGGGTTTTTATTCAGATGATTTTTACATACTTCCTATTTGTATTTATTTTTATCGTATTGCATTACAATGTTAACCAATTGATACACAAACTTAAACAAATACAAACCGGTCTCAGCCTCGTGAAAACAATAAAGTTATATAGTATCACCTAATAATTAAGATTTTACATAAACTCTTATAGTGCGTCTAATAACTTGGCCTGTGACTGTATAATTTAATATTGAATCAGCCAAATTTATTTCAGGTCGTTTGCATTGAGCTAAGGAAGTTTCAGACTAGTTATAAAATATATCATTCATTGCTGAATATGCCATTTTATTAGCCTGATTAAAAGCAAATGCTACATATTTACAGTATGAAAATGTAAAACTGATAATAAGAGTAGGCGCAGATTTAAATATGCTGATCATAAAATGGTGTGAAATAATGTTACGTGATTCAAAGAGTTACTTTAAAATGTCGTGCAATAATGTTACGCGATTCAAAGGGTTACTTTATAATAAAGAAACGCCGATTTACTTTTAAGCCGTTAATAAGGCTTTCAATTTTAAGCCTTTAATTAAAATTAAAATAAAATTGAAACTGTTACAACAGTCTTCTTATAGTTTTTATAACAATACTTTTATAACTATGATAATGACAACCAAATAAATTTTAATCTTTAGATTATAAACTGGATCATACCATGTGATTTTCTAGTCTATAAGAATGCAACAACAATGGTTTTATGCAATTATGCTTTTCCGTTGCATGAAAAACATTTTTAAATCTAGATTCAAAATATTTTTATTATCAAATCAGTTTTGATTTGAGCCCATTGTTCACATTTATATTTGTTTTGTCATAAGTTTATGATTTTGTTTCTGACACGTCAAAAAAATCAGAGGTAAATTCAAAGCGTTTGTCAGTAGAGTACTAACTATTTAGAAATAATACGAATGTTTGCAAAAAATATTCAAATATCAAAATATGTAATTTAATCCAAAAACTAAATAATTGACGTTTGAAAAACTTTTTTTATGTTATCAACAAAGGTTTTTTTTTATTCTGGAAACAGAAATCAATTCGAACCAACAAGAAACTCCGAATGAAAGAAAGCTATTTTTGAAATCTTATTCTTCGGAAAATATTTTTGTTTCGTTTTGTTATCAGACATTTATTTGTTTCTTGGTTTTGTGTCATCTTTGATTCCGTTCCTTTGAAACCTAAAGTAACATATATCCAAATTCGAAATAGTTTTATGTTAAAAATATTTTCCCTGATCTGGTTACGTACATAACTGTATTTACAAAGAGAATTTGTATTCTTAAAAATGAAATTATTTTGCGAAAGTATTTGATTTATTCTTAAATTTTGTCATTATTCAAAAATATTACATATTTTTTAAAAATTTGGATGACATTATTTACCTATCATTTCTAGTGTTTTAGGTAGGTAGATAGGTGCTTTATTTAAGTGGCACTAGAACTTCACAATGGGCTATTGGCGACGGTAGGATGATCCGAAAACATGCCATTACAATTTTGATCCTCTGCAGAAAGAATGACTCCCCTGCTTTGGTAGTCCGACGACCTACGCGCGAAGTCGAGTAATTTACTGTAGAACAGTTTAACGAGAATCAACACTGCACACCCTCGGTCCCTACGCAGGCTGATCAAAGTGGTCACCCACCCGCTTACTGGCTGAAGCCAGAGATGCTTGACTTCGGTGTGCTACTGGGAACCGTGTCTTTACGATGAGTCCACTGCGAGACTCTATTTTTTTAAAAATGTAAGTTTTGTACATTAATTATGATGTTAATCCAATTTGTAGCATACAATAGTAATATATTGTTGTTGCATACTATAGTAATATATTGTTACTGCCCGCAATAGTTGTAAATTATATTTATGATTTTGCGTACTAAAATTATAATACAGCATTTTATTTATAATTATTGCTCAGTATTAAAGAGTCTCTAACTTTTCTTTGTTGATTAGTTTCATGATAAAGTTTAGTTCAGTGGTTCACATAATTTTTTTTATTTTTGCTCTTAATAATTTTTCAAATTTTTCTATATTATTTAGAGCGCTTAAGATCTTGATTTGAAACAAAATTACTATAAAAATATCTCCGAGTCTTACAAAACTCAGTGGGAAATTATTCCCCACATTTCAGGGAAAAATTATTTAATAACATTTTATTATCTTTGATCATTTGGATCTTCATTCAAAATAAAATTTCAAAAACAGTGAATATGTAATTCAATCGAAAACATCAAGCTAATAGTAAAGATAATTTTATTAGAACTATTTTGGGATATTTTTATGGCATAGGTGATTTTCAAGATTTCATTTTTCATTTATTTATTATTTCAAATGGTGCTTTTGAATGATATTATTTCTTTAATATTTGTTTTGTTTTAAAATAAATATGTTATACATTAATTATGATATTGAATAGAACTGTCATACATAATAAGTATGATATTACGTACTAAAATTATTATACATTGTGCAATCTTAATTTGCATTCTCATTGTGCAATCTTAATCAATCTTAATACTGTGCAATAATAATGTGCAATCTTAAATTATTCCAATTTTTCTTTTTTGGTTATTCGATGTTTCGTTAAAGTTCGGGGTTTCCAAGTTTTTCTTAAAATTTTTGTTTATTTTGTCCGCTGGTGCAATTTGTAAATCTAAGAACTAAATTCCTAAATACTTTCCATTCTATGTGTTGAGATTTCGGAGCACTTCCTTAGAAGGATAAATTTTTTAAAAGCAGTGTTTTTAATTTTTAAAGAACCGATTGCTATATATTTTTAAATTTCACTAATATAGTTTGTATACTAAAGTTAGACTTTTTTGTACTTTTATTTATAATTTTTCAATAATTTAATTTGGCAATTGACAACCGAAAGAAATATTTAACAAAATTAAAATGCTTTCTGAATAATATAAGTGATTAAAAACTATTAATGGAAGAGAAAGAAATTCCCTAGCTATGTCCATATACCAAGGCATGCTATGCTTCTTTATTTATTTGTTTTAAACTTATACTTTGAAAACAATGCTTTCAACTTCGAATTTAATATAAAACTGTTTAAGTCAGGAAAAAAAAACTAAAATGAAAATCAATATTTGTTATATTTATTGATGTCAAAACATTTTTTACTTAAATATATTTACAGTTCACAGAGCACAAAAAAGCAGAACAGATAACAAAAATTAACCCAATCTGTTCAAATTGTGAATTTTGTCTAAAATAAACAATTTAGTAAACATGGCAAAAAACTGAAAAATCGAAATTTACATTTAAAGACCCAAATTTTTGACCAATCTGGAGACTAAACTATTGGAACCCCGTATTTTCAAGATTGCGTCTACCCCTCTCGAATATTTTGCTTGTCGAAAATCAAAATTCGTCTTAAAAATAGTTATTTTTATTTAGGGAAAGCATGTTTCTGTGTCTATTGTGGTTCAAAATATAATTTCCACAAATCAAGTAGAAAAATTAGCCTCTAGATACGAAACGTATCAACCATTAGGTAAGTTGTCAAAAATCGAAATTCGTCTAAAAAAAATAGTTATTTTTCGGGAAAACAGGTTTTTGTGTCTAATATCGTGGCGTAAAATATCATTTACGAAAAATAATTAACACACATTAGTATCAACCATATATATGGTTTCCTTGCGCAATGTATACGGATAGGTGTGGTATATGGAGGAAGAGGTAGTATCATTATATCTAACTCTGTAGTTGTATCATAACGAAAACATATATAAATTACTGTATTTATACGGTAATAACATTTCTGTAAGTCATGGTAAAAAAAGCTATATTTCTGGAAATGAAACCATAATATATGGTTTTTAAACTATATATTTGGTAATGTTTTCCTTCGTATGGTAACAGTTGACCAGATATTCTGGTTTTTAAAATTACAGTTTTTATTAACATTCATTTAACAAAAATACAAAACTGAAAAGAAGATTTAACCAACTAGATGGTTTTTATGCCATGATCTGAGGTATCATGATATAATTACCAAATTTTGTCACATTTACTACCAAGCAGCATGATTGTTAAATCATATGTTATAGTTAATTTTAATGTAAGTTATTAGCCCTTCGGTAAGAATTACCGTGCTCTTATGTTTCCTTAAAGTCAGAAACATGGTAAATTTTACCATATTCTGGTAGTTTTAACAGCATTATTTTTAAAATGCATAATTGAAAGCTAATTTAGACAACAAAAAAATAGTATCCTTGTCAGGATAACATGATTTTTCTTTACTAAGATACAAAACAGTATTTATCAAAATCAGATTTTTTTATACATGAATTTTAAATAATTTTATAGTTATTATAAATGCGCTGTATATTAATATTGTAAATAAGCAATGAAACTTCTTTGAAGTAGTTTTATTTTTTTTATTGACAAATAATAGATATTATATTGATTTCATACATCTGTAATAATTGAGATAACACAAGACAATTACATAGTTGGTTATAACAGTTTTGCATTGCTCGTCAAAAATTATTTTTTAACATGCCAGTGCCAGTTTGAATTTACATAATGCACCACATAAAATATCACAGTTTCATCAAAAAAATTTTAATAATATTTTTATTTTGTTACTAAATAAAATATTTTTAATATAAAATATATATAAATTTAGTTCCGCAGATAATTTAGAAATGGATTAATTTTGATGAAACTTAAGGTTAAAGCTGTTCTTAAATTCCGTACGAAAAATCAAAATTCATATTTTCAATTCTGATAAAAAAAAAATTCCAAAACTGCTTTAATTGCTTAGTAAAAATTAGTTTGTCAAAATTACTTTGATTGCTTTGTCAAAATCACTTAATTTATTTAAAAGTATAGAATTTTAGAAGTTTGTGTTTTTATTTATTTCAAAACATTATTTTTGAACGAAATTAAGTTGGAAAAACTACCAACTTTTCGATAGTTTTAGTTAAGGAGAGATTTAAATTGTGTTAGTACATTTGAAAATTTAAGTCAGAAATGATTATTTTTTAAAAAAAAAAACTTTTTTTCCTTATTTTATTTAATTACTCCTTAATTTTAAAAGTATTTCCTAAACTATTTTTTCTTTTAAATAAATACACGAAAAGATTGGGATTATATTAAAATTTTAATCTATTAAATTTAGAAGAAAAAATATATTAATTATAATAAAAAATATTTGGAAAAAATATATTTATAAAAATATATACAAGGAAAGGAATATATTCATTTATTAAATTTAGAATCTTTTCACATAAAGAAAAAAGCTTTGCTAAAATTATCATTGTGTATGGTAATGACATGCCTGTTAAAAAATAATTCTACTTAATAAAATCAAAATTTATAGTATTTGGTAATTTTTTGTTAATATATCAACGGTTTTCTAGAAATTCTGCTTCTAAAATTATAATTCTTATTACCCCACAATTAGTGAAAAAGGCAAATCTGAGTAGTACATTTATCCGAGTATATATGGTTTATCGACCATACTCTGAGGCATTATGATAAAATTAACAAATTTTACCACATTTTCCGAATTTTTTTATATATTCCAAAAACACATTTTATTGACATTTTTACCAAAATCACTTTGGTAAAAATTATTGAGCTTTTTGTTAATTCTATAGAGCCAGAAACACGATAATTTTTACTACCTTCTGGTAGTTTTGAGCTTATTTTTTTTCTCAGTGCTCAAGGCAACGTTTTTTTTTAAAGATAGGCATAATATTTACACTTTCAAACGAAACGTTAACTATGTAGTTTAATAATTAAAGGTAAAATCATAAACAGTATCATTTATGATTAGAAATTTTATCATTGGCTAAATCAAAAGAAATTTTATTAGAGGTAATTTATTTTTCGTAAAGTGTCTATATTCCTTTTAATATTGTGGTTATCCATAAACTCTTAAAACAGAAATAGATTGTTTGCTTGTTTTATAGATCTTGTAATATTTATTTTCAAACAGAAAACTAAAAATTAATACATAGGATTTGTAAAAAAGTAATAATTAATTACATAATTGAAACAGAGAGAGGAATGATATTTTTATCAGTCACTTCTTTCTTGTATTCTATTTTATGTTTTGATAAAAACTAGTTATTGAACAATATTTCTATTTAAATCTTTATACATAATTTAGAGAAGCGTTGCGTGATTATACAGTGTAAAAAACTTAATCGTGCTGATAGAAGTGGGTATTATAAAAGTATTATGTGTTTACATTTCTGAATCAGTTAAAATAATTTCCAGTTATAGTTGAATTACTTTTTTCGATTTTCCAATAATTTTTAGTGAATGATTTTGTTATTTGATAAAAGCACCATTCCTTAAGCTAAGCAAAATTATAGCAAAGGAATTTTGCAAAATTTTTGAATTAACTTGTATATTCACAGAAATTTAAATACATATTTTAAATAAATTTTTTTGCAAATGCATGCGCAAATTAAGCAGCAAAAAATTATTATTTTAAATAAAATATTCTTATTTTTTCTTAAATGTAAAAGTATTTATAATTTAATGAACTAGAATTTCATTATTAATTATGTTGGAAACTGCTGTTCTTATCCTTCTAAAATGTTTTCCTCAACTGTCCCAATATTTACCCCTTAAAAAATTTCCATAAGGAAAATTATTGATTTAAAGTTTTAGTGTCCTTAGTGATTGTTTGTCTCTATTGAATTTGACCCTCTGCCGCGGCCCCCCTTGTCTTCTTTCTGTCTGTCAAGTCAGAGATTACCTCTGCTGACTCAAATTATAAAAATAACATTTGGTTAAGTTAAAGAGGAGAAATTTATTTCGTTCATGGTAATTCAGTTCAAAAAAATACCCGACAAATTTCCCGACAAAAACTTCGTATAAAATTTGGGGAAAGAAAGTTTATCTTCTTCTAAGAAAAGAAGAAAAAAAGCTAAAGTTCGATGCTACCAAATAAATGTCACATAAATGCTTTTTTTTTTGGTATTTTCTATCTGAGCTTTTTTTTACTTTTTCCTCTTTTGCTGGTTTGTTTTTGCAAATTTAGACTTAGCAGTAAAGTTAAATGACTTATAAAGGAGCTATTTCTTTAAAAATATGAAACTTAGTTGGTAAGTTTAATATGTAGGTTAAATACTAAAAGTGACAGATTTCTAATATTCTTTTTCATACACAGAATTAAACCTCTTCAGCATAGTCAATTCTTTAAAAAAAAAAAAAACAGCATTAAAACTGTACCTTACTTATTTCATTTTCAAGTTTTTATGTAAACTTTTCATACAAAACTCGTCAAATATAATTTTTAGAATCAATGCCAGAAAAACAAAGTTAGAAATTAAGTGCATACAGCTACTTCAATGCTGTAATTCCTTACATTGGTTTAGTTTCACTCTCTCTATCAAAAACCTGCTCCTACTATCTTTATATCAATCTGTCACGTGAAATTATTTACTTTTAAAGAACAAGCAATTAAGTACAATTATTTACATTAAGATTTTTCGAAAAATTGAAGTATATTTAAAAAAATAAAAGTTTGGGTCTGCCGTTTTATAAGAAAATTAAAACTGTTCTTTATTTACATCCGGGTCTTTCCTTTAGCTCATGTAGACAAAGTTGCACCAGTACCAAATATTCAAAGCGACAAACACAAATGGAAAGACACATCGAGATAATTTATCCACTCTCAAAGCGGCTTTTTGCCCATCAGAAGTTATGGGTATTAATTTTGCTCCCATAAGACCATTCGGTACCTGGGCTGCTTCATCCTGAAAAATATAAAAAGTTTTTTGATTACAGAGAAGCATTAAATGTATCGAAGAATTTATTACTTTCGAATTTATTGCTCTTTCTGAGGTCAGTCGTTGTCAGGATAGAATAAATTTTGATTGTGCAGAATAAATTTTGGTTCACTGTAAAAACGAAGTTTACCCATTTTTTTTTACAGGACAACGGTACCTAGAAGAAATTGCTTTACAGGTAAATTGCACGAAACTGAGCTTACCCCTAGACTTGAGCGTTTCCTGTTGGCTTTTGCAACTTTGCTCTCTCCACTGGTGACTATGATGTTGACAGCCGCATATTCCATGAGCGACAGAAACACAAAAACAGTGCAAGAGGACATGAAGATGTCGATGGCTTTGATGTAGGAAACGGGTGGAAGGGATTTTTGTGACTGAGCGTGTTGTGTAGACAACGTGAGCAAAGATGTGACACAGAGTGTGACCCGGGCAGGAACGGCATCTACTTTAATCCAGAAAGAAATCCATGACATAATGACGATGAGGCAAGTAGGGATGTAGGTGTGGAACAGGTAATAGCCTAAACGTCTCTTTAGAGTGAAGGTCACTTCGATACAGGTAAAGTTACCTGTACGAAAGAAACCCTTATGAAAATCATATAAAAACATATAAAATAAAAAAAATCAATTCAAAATAACAAATACCTTATTATTTCAAATATAGTGTGTAATAATGCGTTTATAATTGATATTATGTGCAAAAGATTTTTAGGATAGAAGCTAGTTATAATGCATGTCACCTTGAATTGAAAAAATGTACAATGTGCTTTTGAGGACTCAGCGGATAGAGCGTTCATCTACCAGTGAGGTGACCTAGGTTCGAATCCAAGCAGTGGCAGGTTGTTACGAATTCTGATCTCGGCTTAAAACGACAGGGCTGACATAAAATATCCTCAGTGGTAGACGGATAAAGCATTAGAATATCCCTTTTCTATCGGGCTTTCATGGTTTTTCTCTCTACGTAACGCAAATGCGGGTTAGTTCCACCAAAAATTTTCCAAGAAGGCTTAAGATAAAAATTGAGTATTATATCAATAAATTCAACTGCATTTATTTAAGATGTAGCATCATTTACACAAATTTCTTTAATCATATTTATCTTATTTATGCCAATTTTTACAAAAGAGTGCGAATGGGCCAAAAAAACATAAAATTCTTTTACACCAAATACTAATTTATACATAATTGTATACTGCATACTATATGAATCAATTAAAAAAATCATGAACTGTGTTTTCTGTTTAAATTACTTTTACATGAATTTTGGGATTTCCTAGAGAATTTTTTTTTTAATCTAGTTGAAAATTCGCATAAACATGGAACATAATATTTACTTAACATAATTATTTATTCACTTGAAAATGACAGTTGTTCCTAAAAGTACTAATTACTCATTTAGAAAAGATTATTACTTAAATTTTTCTTATTTACTGAAAAAATCTTATTTTATGAGTTAGTTATGCAACACATTACCTGTAGAATAAGACTTAGTACAGTCTCCTAATCTTGTATTAGTGAGTATATGTTGAGGAAGCTCTATGTCGTCATCAACGACTAAAGGAGTCTGATCTTCCCATTTGAATACAAGGTCATCTGTTGTATATGATACTAGAAATATAATAAATTGGCCTATTATGAAACAATTACAAGCCACGTTATTAACACTTTTATGGTTATTTGAAATTTATATTTGTTAGGGAAATAATTAGGTGGCATTTAAGAGAAATAATAACATAACACAGCCGTGTGGGCAAAAATGTTTAAGTATGGAAAATATAAATGTCGTAAATTTGAATTCATATGATCCGTAATACTAGTAACTTCTTTCTACACTTAATCATAAAATTACAAATAATGTGCAGGTTTTTCAATTTTCTTTTCACGGAAGACGATTTCATATTTATTTCTTATGATTAGTCATTATTTTAATATAAAGTGTTAAATAATTTTTTGTCTAGGCATTGCCAAAAATTCTGGATCAAACTACGATAAAAAGTGACGGCATTTAGGGTACTGCTCGTACTTTTACAGTAAAATGCACTGCGGGAACATGTTATGGAACAGAAAATCCTGATAGTCCATAGTTTTTACAGTTATAATAACAGTAAAATCACTGAATCACTCTTATGAAATAAATGTTCCTGTAAAAATTAAGATATAATATTTTAAGGTAAAAATGGATTTTACGGATGATGCATCCAAAGTGACGATACTTTATGCTGCAATTTGATACAGAATTTTTTTACAGTGCATTGTTTTTTTTCAAATTAAATTTAATGTATGAAATCATTGTGTAACAATCTCACCAAATGGTTTATCTTTTATAGATAAATATATGTTTCACGACCCTGAAGTATTTAGTGACATTAACTCAACTGTTTTTTTCGCTTTCTTTTTTTTTAAGGAATAACAGTTATAATTTAGAATACAGTTTATTTTTTCTTCACTGTAGAATGCATTGATTACACTTTTCCCTCTTACATATTTAAATTTAGTTTGGTGCAAAATAATGTAATCCAGGTTTATATCCTTTAATTTATGTATTGTGAACATCATCTTACAATACGCTTTGAAACTCATGAAATTTAACCATATCTTAACAGAAGAAATTCCCGAGATTCCAAAAATGTCAGATGATTTAAAAATCAAATAGAAAAAGAAGAAAACAAAAGTGAAAGTCTTGCCGCATTTTGATTTGGTTAACAGAAATTTATAGCTACAAAGTTCTAAAATTGCTTACAAATTTATTAACGAAGGTGCTGCCAATTTAAAAATTTCTTTATAAAATAATTGATTTAAAATAAACGCATTTTTAACAACGTTGTGCAGACAGATGGCAAAATAAAGACCAATTCCGTTCAAATGTTTCAGTTAAAATGTTTTGACATGCAACAGAAATATAGTTTGGATATAGCAGTTGCATCAGCAATTGAACCTGTAAGTTATATGCAAATTTGATGATATTGTATTATCTGGTTTCCAAGGCAAAACGAAGCAAATTAAACATTATTTTCTTCTTCAATTTTTTCTTTATGAGTCTTTCAAATCGTCATATTTTTGAAACTCCCAATACAGAAACATCTTGCTTTGGAAATACAGATTTCAATCTTAGCAAACACACAAATATTTTTCAGCCAACCACGCCATCTACAGAAGAACTTTGTAATTCATGTTTGAAATTCGTACAAACTAGAATCCTTAGAAGAAATGCATTAAGTTGCACATTTTTATCACTTATAGTTTTTATTTTAATTGACTTTTTTAAATGCTTATTAACAAGAAAAGTCAGCCACGCCATCTGCAAAGGAACTTAGTAATTAAATTTTGATATTCGGAGAAACTAGAATCCTTAGAAGAAATGCAATAAGATGCTCATTTTTATCACCTATCATTTTTCTTTAATTGACTTTTTCGAAATAATTACTAACGAGTACTCTATACTAAAGAAAAATAAATTAAAAATATTGGCACAAAAATAACATGCAATAATAAAAATTTTAACAGCACTTACAGCTCTCAATTTTGAGACTGCACATCTGTGTGTCATGTGGATACGACTCAAATTTCATTGCGCACGAAAGTTCCAAAGTCAACCTAGTAAAATAGACATAAATAGAACTATTATAGAAAATAGTTCATTAATTTAAAAACTGTAGGACTTGGGTCAAAACCACGATGAGCCGCATATTTAAATTGCTCTTAGGAACTTTGCTTAGCGCATTATTGGTTTTTCTGTGTATTTGGTTTTATCTAGTGAAAGCTTCGGAAACTTGTTCATTACCTATCTGGAAACTGTATTGAGAAGCAATTTAATGAAAAAGAATATTTTTGGGCGAAGCATGACTTATTGTAGTATTGTACCAAACCTTAAAATGAGAGCAAAATCATGCTCTTTTGAATGTCTATGACTATATATATATATATATATATATATATATATATATATATATATATATATATATATATATATATATATATATATATATATATATATATATATATATATATATATATATATATATATATATATATATATATATATATATATATGTATATATATATATATATCATTATTATTATTATTATTATTATTATTATCATGATCAAAGTATTTCAATGATGTCGAAATTAGAAAGAAATATGATATTAATTATTCGTTGTCAAAAACGTATGGTCATAGATGTGGAATTAAAGACATCAAAATCAGTTTATTTAGAGGAAGAAAACTAAATCGATGTTTATAAATATTTTCTTTTATTAGATATCATAGTTAAGAGTGCAGTAATGACAACAAGTCTCATAATTGGGAATAAAATATTTGTTCATAGCCTTCTTCGGTTTTGAACTAATTAGTAAAAAATAATTTTTGAACCTCATTATTATTAATTCAGTTTCGAACAATATTTTGCAAAAACCTTTATTAATTTTATGCTTACATAATAAACTATATGTATTTTTGTGTACTTTTGAATGGAGGAAACCATAAAATACATGCCAGGTAGAAAATTTGTTTGATAATCATTAAGTATAATCATGTAATAATCATTTAAATTACATTTAAAATGACATTTAAAATGAATATGAATTTAAAATGATATTTTAAATGATAACATTTAAAATGAATGTAAAGTCAGGTAAAAGGTGAGTACGTTCGGAACAAAATAAAGCATAATTGTACAGACATACGGGTTTGCTTGTTCTGGTCTTGAAATATAGGATATAAATGCCTGGCATTCACGAGAATTTCTTACAAGATACGTTCAATAGTATTGATAGCCCAGTTGAATGCCCTTATTGCGAAGACCTTCAGCAAAATTGCACTTCTACACGTTGTTCCGTTCGGGATATATCTGTCTTCAGCTCGACTTAAAACTCATTTTAAATGCTGCCATGCGAATTTGTTAAATAGTTATACGAAATCTGCAATGTTCCTTTCGTACTTTTCCTAATATCTCTTAAGTGGCTCTATAATTGCTGCTAAATTTCTGACGTATCCACTTTTCATTATTGTGGTTCTAAGAATTATAAAACTTTTACAATCATTACAAAATGATATTATAATTATTAGTAAAATTTTTTGTGGTTTAATATTTAAAATATCTTTCTTAGATTTGGAAATTATTTTTCTCTTAAAATTCTAACTTGCAAATGAAAATAATGTGAAGGAAACGGAAGAAATTCATTTCATGAAGAAATATTACTTACTTAACCATGTAAAGAATTTTCTTGTCTCTGTAAAGCCAAATATAGTGATTTGGAATTGTCATATCTTGAAAAATGACTCTTTTGGCGTTTTTAAAGAACGCATCTGGTCGCCAAATATCTTTGAGCCAGTGAATAGGAAGTAAGCGATATTTAGCTGTCATATTTTCAGGCAAATGGAGTCTATGATCCTTCCAGCTTTGTGACATAAATATGTCAGCGACATACGTCTGAAAAGTAAGTTTCAGTGTTACATGTCTGCTAAAAAGTTAATTTTTTATTATGGCATTATTTCAAATAATAATCCAGTTTAAGTATACATAAGAAAAATGATAAAAGCTGATCAGTCAGACAGCATTAAGTATATTTTTAAAAATGAAGACCAGTTAGTCCGGCGCAAGGGGATTCTACCGCATAATTCATCAAAGAGTAAGGATATTTTGAGTCAGAACTGTGCTTGGTGCGAGCTGGGAGCATATTTTTTATCGACCAATCAACACTAGGATTCTAAAATGGTTCATCTGTTTGGGAGCCGACAGCTCTATCTCCTGAGCTACCATGCCTCAAGACATAGTGCATATATGAACAAGAGGCTGATTACGAAAATTCATTTTCCATTGAAGACCACCTTATTTAAAACCTAAATGAATGTTCTATTATTGCTTGCAGTGTATTTTTAGCTTAACAATTTGTATATTTTTAAAATGTTACTTATTCTAACGTAATACTTATTTAGCACTTACTTTCGTGCATTCTTTATTAACCCAGTTTAGGACAAGAATAGAAATTTTATAAAATGTGGTAATATTATTCTTAAAATATGCTTTAAATTACAATCAGCGAGACACAAAAAAGTTACGTGTGGGAGAAAATACTTTATTAAGGAAATCAAATGGTACGAATATGTATCATAAGCCAAATCAGTGAACAAATCATTAAGTTGATGACTGTTTTTTTGTAAAATTTGTTTTATTTTTATATTATTTACAGAACTATTAACTCTTAACCATCATAAAAACATATGATTAATCACAAATGGAAAAATGATATATTTTCAAGAAGCTAAATTTGTCCCTATGTTTCAAGTATTTTTTTAAAAAAAACAAACAAAACAAATAAACTATCTCAGTTTGAAAATTTCGCAACGGAAAGTGCTTAATCCGATTAAATTTTCTGATATGTCTCCAAAACATTTAAAAATAGCAGAAACATCAGCGGAGAATGGTTTTAATATTTTCTTTCATGTATTACTGACTGATCATGAATTTCCACACATCTTCTATTTAAGCTGCTCAATTTTTTTTTTAAAAAAAAGCATGGTTTTGTAAAATGTGAACTATCATCTTCAAAGTGAATTTGATTTCTTTTTCTCATGTCGTCGCCTAAATTTGAAGTGAAAAGAAATATTTTCATGAGTGGTAATGATAAAAGACATTTTAGAAAAATCAGACATTAATTTCTCTCTGAAAAGCTAATGGAAATACACATGACTTTGTTTTTGTGAAGACAACATAATTTAGATTTTTGTAGGGTTGAATTTTAGGCATGTTATATTTTTGAGATTCAAGAGCGGTTTTCATTTGGATTAAGTGTGGGCGAGCGAGATGACTAGAGTTTGAAATAGTGGTTTATATAGTGTTAGTTTAATCCTAAACTATTGGGTGAACCGGAGTGGCTCAGAAGATAGAGCTTTCGTCTCCCAATCAAGCGATCCAGGTTTGAATTCAAACGGTGGCTGGTTGCTGCCGTCTCACACCTGCCACAGTAATGTCGTAAAATATCATCAGTGATAAAATATTCTCATGGGTAAGAATCCCCTTGCCGTCTGGTTAACCGTGAAGGTTTTTTGTAGGTTTTCTTCCCCACATAACGCAAATACGGGTTAGTACCATCGAAAAGTCTTCCACGAAAGCTAATTTGTCCTTGAATCATGAGTTCTTTTGTCTTCTGGGCTCGGTTCAAACTTACAAGGCTACTAAGTTGAACAATTTTAGTTGTTAACTCAGAATTGGGCCGGCTGCTCAAACAATAAAATAAACTATTATATGAATTAAAAAGACAATTATTATGATATATTTAAAAGATTAAAACTGTGGTGTGATCGTTTTAATTTTACTTAGTATCAAAACTTCCTGAAATAAAAATGTAAGAAAAAGATAGATTTATTATATTGTTACCTAATAAATGATTTTGAGCAGTCATGGCTCAGGCGATAGAGCGTTCTCCTTTCAATGAGGTGAACCGGGTTCGAATCCCTGCATCGACTGTTCCATACGAATTACCCTTCCGGCTTGCACTGACTACAGTGCTGACGTGAAATATCCTCAGTGGTAGACGGATCATGAGTCCCCTTGCCATCAGGCTAACCATGCGAGGTTCTCGTGGTCCTCCTCTCCATGTAACGCAAATGCGGGTTAGTTCCATCGAAAAGTCCCCTACGAAGGCAAATTTTGCAGAATACTCGATCCAGGATTTCACGCGTCTTCTGGATTGGGTTCAAAATTACAAGGCTACGGAGTTGATCATTAGTTGTCGTAAACCCATAAAATTGGGTCGGCTGTTCAACGACGGTTATAAAATTATAAAATATAATAAATGATTTTAGCGTGATATGTAAGCATAATTTTACGCTTTGTCACCCTTTCACCAGTGCCAAATATGGAATTCTTACAGTTGACTATGGTACCCCGCACTGTGTGGTAACTTAGACCACACTGTCTTCTATTTTTCATACTTTAACTATATTTTGAAAATTTTTCATAGATGCACGCACATATTGCAAGTGAAGACGTAATCTTAACAGCAATTAATCAATAAAATAAACCTTTTCAAATTGAAAAATATATCAAATTGAAGAGTTTAGGACGGTTCTAATACATTCAGTTCTATTACAAATAAAGCTTCTAACTGCGAATATTGTTTTGAAAAAAATTAAACTTATGGTTCTAATTTTTATATGATCTTACGAAAATGCTTTTTTATAACTATTTCATTTCAGAATAAAAAAGAAACTTATCTTTTTCACCTACAAATACAAATGCTACCACAATTTTATACTAGAAAAATGCTTGCTTATTAATGTATGAGTTTCTGATATTACAAAATTATACAGAAAACTGAAATTGAGAAAACTTATATTTGGCCGAATGTCGGATAGAAATTTCATGAAATTTCAAGATTCCTCCTCCAATATTTGCGAAATTTTTTATTTCCAAGAACTTTTGAAAGAGCAAAGTCAAAATCAATACTATCATTTTTCAGAGTCAACAAGAATAAGATAGTTTTTTATGTCTTTCCATGTAGGGTGATAAAATTCTTGATTTCTTATTTGGCTGTTACAATTTCATTTTATACTACCTTAGAACTATTTTTCCTTCAAATCTAGAGAATAAAAGATTTGTGGTATTTTTAAAATTTCAAATCAACTTTGTTTAAAAGAGATAAAATAACTTTAGATAAGCTTAGAATTTTTTATGAGGAGTTTCTTTTACTTTATAACAATCTAAAACATATATCGAAAAATCCCTTTTTTGTGGTTTTCGCATGTAGTCTACTCAAAGTTAATCATAATGGAAACTTCTCTTGTGCTTTTGAAATTGCGATAGTAGGCCTTAATTTTATGATGTAACTCGATTACTTCTGTAAAGGTACACTGTTATTTTGTATCGTACTGTTAATTTGTTAATTTTATTACTTTTCTCGCAATGTTATGAAGGATAAATACCAAAAAAAAAAAAAAAAAACGTAAATAATTGTGCTAGATGACCTACTTTAAAATTTTAACTATATATTAAAATAGTGGAATAACATATTGTAAAAGATCTGCTATGGTATCAGTAACATAACAGAACATTTAGTTTGTTATGCAATGTTAAGATAGATAATGAAATACAACTTGCGATTGGTATTCCTTCAGAAATAGAACGTTATTTTCATTACAGGCATGATTTTGTAACAGTTTAAAGCATGAAAGAATGAACATTTTCAAAATTAAACCTTAACTCTATCTTTCACAATTCTTTGCAGTTTACTGAGTTTAAAATTACTGATTTATTTTCAGATAACTAACATTAGAAATACTTATAAAGTTGCTCATAATATTTTTTACAGATCAAAGGTTGTTAAACATCAAAATACATACCATTGAGCCCTCATCTATGGAGTCTATACTGAGTACAGTGATATGGAATTCAACGATCGTGGGAGAAGAATCTAAACTCAAACGAAAACAAAAGTGTTTAACAGCATGAAAAAGCAGTAATATAATAAATATTCAAAACACTGAAACTATAACCGGTTATGTTTTCATAATATCATACTGCAGTGGTTCTCAACCTTTCAGTATTCGCGGCCCAGTTTTCAATCATAATTTTCATCGCGCCCCCCACTTACAGTAAAATATATACAACAATAATGTATATTGAGTATTTTGAATTCTGTAATTAAAATATTTTTAACTAACTGCCAAAACAAAAGTAAAGTAAAAGCCAGCAGCAATTGAGATTGTAGAAACTATGTTTGGGGTTAATTTTTCAAAAGAATTACAGTCCTCTTTCAAATGATACTGTTGCTCGTCGAATTGGTGATACAGCTGGAAATGTAGTGTCAGCTTTTCTCGATGTTGCGTGACAAAATGTTTTCAATACAGTTTGATGAAGCATAATAAAGATGCTCATTTAATTGCCTATGTTTGATTTTGTGATAATATGTTAGTAGTAAAACTACTTTTCTGCAAATCAACAGAACTTAGAACAACAGCGCTAGCATTATGCTATTTCAAATGAAGTTATGAATGAAGCACACATAGAATGCAAAAATTGCATCGGAATATGCACCGATGGTGCTCGTTCAATATCCGGAAGGTTCGAAAGTAACAAGCTCTTGTAAAAAATCGCCTCAATGCGTCTGGACACATTGCATGATCCACAGAGAAGCTTTGGCTTCGAAAGAAATGCGCCCTGGTTTAAATATTTTGTTAACTACGGTTGTAACGATTGCAAATTATATAAAAATGAGAACCCTGAGATAAAGAAACTTTTCCGCTCTTTGGGCCCAAGGAAGTCACTAAAAATTATTAATTTCTTTTTTAAATTTAGTATGTTTTGATCAAATAAGGTGGTTAAGCCAAAGGTGGTCAGTGCTTCTAACGTAGCCCTACCCCCAAAGTAAAATTAAATTTATAATTTATTTTGAATCATAAGACGTCCCTGCTGCATTGTAAATCTTGTATCTGAGGTGCACGAGGCTGAATTGGAATATATTTCCTAGAATGGCCTCCATTGTATGAGGTGATTTAATTTTTTGCAGTTGTAGTTCTAATTTCCGGGAGAGAAGATATTGTAATTTATATGTGTTTAAATTCTTAGAACTTTGAAAGCTTATTTCTTTTTCTTTAACCACATTACTTTAATTCTAATTAATCTATCAGATTAATAGTTTTAAGTCGTGCAAATGGTGATCATATGCATGTTCCTAAGGTGTCGCTACCCCGGTGCCACCTTGGGGACACAGGGGCCACCTTCGGAAACAAACGAGAAATCTATAAAAGAGTTCATTATAAATCATTACGTAGCATGTTATTTCTCAAAGAGGAAGGATTGAATTGAATGCCAATTGATTTATTTCATTTTAAGCAAATGTGGAACTTTGGTATTTTTTAAACTTTTATTATATTTTGACGTTCTCTGCACTTTAGTAGAGTTTGCGATATTTTGTTACAAGTTTTTTGTATTGTTTGTATTTTAAAGTAATTTTTCCGGTATTTTTTTTCCTGGTAGTTATGAGTGTTTTTGTGGTCGATTCTGGTATTTTCTTGTAAATTTGGGTATTTTATACTAGTTATGGGTTAGGTTAGTTAACTCTAGTATGGTTATTTAACTCTTGATAGTTAATCCTTTTGAAAAAATTAACTCAGTAACAAAAATTAAAAGAATCGCTAGTGACTTCACACAAGAATTATCAATGTAAAATCAATAGACAAATTATACACTTTAAGAACAAATATCTTTTTTAAAATCGGGAAACTTTAGTTCCTATTAGTAAGACACTTAAAGTGCCTTTTTAAAAGACGTTTGCCAGTCCAAATGTTTTTTCTAAGGATAATTTGAGTAAGTGAACAAGTGATTTCAATATATGACTCATCTTTGGAACCTGTGGGAAACCTTAGGCGCAGAAGCTACAATTTTGAAATTGTACTATAAAATAAATGAAATTTTATTTTACAATTAAAAGTATGCGTGATATATATTAGAGATAGGTGTAAGATGCTACAAAATTTTTTTCAGAATCACAGACTTAACCAGAAAATTAGGAAAAATCTTCAAAGCAAAGCCATTTTTGGCTCCCTACCTTAAGTTTTGATTCAATAGGTTGTTTCACTTTAATAAGTTATTATATATGTCGAAATGTATTTTGTTTTCTATGTGTATGTGCGTTTTCCTTTCATGCAGTTAATCAATTTTTTTAAATAATATTTTCTCTTGAATATTGAATAATAATTTTAAATAATATTTTCTCTTGAAAATCGAGAACAAACACACATTTTAAGTGTTCTGTTTTATGTCTACAAGACGTTATATCCTACTTAATCGCAAAATTTGTAATTAACGCTTTTAACCTATATCGTACAGAAAGCTAACCCGTCAATTTTTGAGACTATAATACTCTAAAAGGTCTCACTAATTAGAACGTAGTAACTTTACAGTAAGTAGACTCTAATTTTATTTCCGTAGCGGATCAGACTATTAAAGGGAATGGAATTTTAGTGTTCAACGTTTATTTATACTTAATAATCTTAAGGTATTAGTTATTTGATCAAATTTTAATTGATAATGAGTATGAACGTAAAATAAATTACTAGGGCTATTTTGATAATTATATTTGACAACAAAAACGTATGGCTGCTTAGGTAAATAGGGAAAATGTTTTCTTTAATGCAATATTTAAAGTATTATTTGCATCTTATATTCTACAATATCCAGAACAAAAACATTCTTTGTTTGTGAAGTTAATGCTAAAAAGATCGTAATTTAAAATTGATAAGCAGTATTTACGTTTTATAGACACAATTACAAAATAACAAGTTAATAAAAAGACAGATTTTTATCCCAAATGGGAAAATTCGTACAAACTGTTACAATGAGAGAAAGTCTATAACTTGAATAAATTTAAAATTAATTTTTAAATTAAAAGATTTTATTCTGATATATATATATGATGCCTAACCTAATGATAAACTTTGAAGTCTAGGGTCTAAGTTTGTCAGTCCTTTTCACGATAGACTGTTCAGTTCACGTGACTTCTGAGTTAAAATGAGGGAATTATTTTCACTTCATTTACGCTGGGAAAATAATCTTCACTTGGAGTATTATCTCCACTTCGACGAATTCATTCGATTGCCTTAGCATTCCGGAAATTTCAAACTACGAAAAGCTGAAATAAGATTGTAATAGTAACAACATTCCGACGAGTGAATAGATATATTTAAAATAGATAGTATATATTATATAAAAAGTCATAAGAGATATACCTATAACGTCAAGATGTTTTTATGCACTTGTTGGATATCTTGAAATATTTTTTAGATTCGAATTTTTTCATGTTCTGAAAAAATTTGTTTGAATGATGGGGCATAAAATCGACTATAAATATCTCTAATCAAACGTAGTTATAATGTTTTTATGATGACTTTAATTTTATTGTATAATCTATATTTAAGATATTTTAATAAATCATTACAAATTAACAAAATAAAACCTTAATTTTTTATGCATTTCAGAAAAATTTTAGCCCGCTTTGTAGTAGTTTATTTCAGATATTTTTTAATTTGCAGGGTAAAATCCTAGCAGCATGTATCTACTTTTTAATGTGTTTAAAATTTATAATATAATATAATATTAGAAATTAATATATTATTTGTTAAAAGTTAGTATAATACGAGGGCTGTTTTTTAAGTAAGGGTCGTTTTGTTGATTACACTAATAGGTTACTCTTACGTCACAACGAGTGCTTGCGTCGTGTCCTGGTATTTCTTGGGTGCAATTGTGTTCAGTTACAACTGTGTAGATAAACTGTACGGACAGTTCTGTATCTTTAAAATGTTCAAGTTTAAGAAATCGCCCACCGCGTATGAGGTACTGTCAGTGGTGCGTTTTTAGTCGACAAAAAACCTGTCAGCTGCATACATTCACCGGCAGATTTGTGAAGTTTACGAAGCTTCCTACTGGCATGCTGACAGGAAATTTTGCTACTTCATAGCAATGAGTCTCTCCACAGCTCAGTCCCGAGCTTTATTGTACTCTTATGGCTGGGAAATTATGTACTGCCTCTCAAATTACCCAGACCTTGTGCTAAGTTTTTTTTCATCATCTTTTTCGATGTTTCAAATATCATTTTATGGACAATCAGTACAACGAGGACTAAAACGTGAAAACGGTAGTGACCTATGGTGGCAAGTTACTATGATGAGGGTATTCTAAATCTAGTTGTAAGTTACGATAAGTGTTTAAGAAAACTTGGCAACTATTTTGGAAAAAAAGAAAAACGAAACGTATGTAGAGTCAAAAAATAAATTTGCGTCATGAAAATTTTCTTTCGTTTGGTTTTTATTTTCAATTTGCCCTTACTTAAAAAACAGTCCTCGTATATGTTAAAAATTATTATAATAGTATAATATGTTTTGAAAATAATTAGTGTAATAATAGCCTGAACAATTTCTGCGTTTTCTTGAAATTTTAGCTTAGATTTCTATATTTAACGAACATTTCAAAATGCTGAATTTTTATAAAATTTAAGTTAGTAATTTATATGAGAAACTCTTTGACGCAGATGAGAGGCCTGTGTCTTTTTTTATACATTTTCCTCTGTTTCCTCTGTTTTCCTCTGCTCTAATTACAAGAAAAAGTATATTTAGGTATCTTTCAATTATAAAAATGAATACAATATTTACTAGAAAAAATCTGTTGAATTATGAGAATTATATTTGTATCAAAATATAAATCTCATAAAAGGTAGTATGAAAACATTTTTTGTTCACACCCAAAAATTTATCAATAATTAATTTTGTAAATTAAAGAAGTTTAAATGATAAATAACTGTGTCTCTTAGACCTAAACAGCTGAAAATAAGTGCAAATTTGAAAAATTATTGTTTGGAAGATGCTAGCTTTAACGCAGAAAAAGGCGCCTGCGGCTCATGCCGTATTTCACAAACATAAATTATTCAAATTCTAAATATAACATTTTCCACTTATTTTGACTTTAAATAATACAAAAGAATGAAAAAAGTATGAAAATATGTTTAACTAAAATTCTGCGTTACAAAGGTAACATTCAAAGTTTACTTTTTCACACAATTTATCTATGGAGTTTGTATTTGCAAAGTAGATCTTAATTTTTTTCACAAAACTTAGCTTGAAATTCGCGTATTTTATGCAAAAATTTAAAATTTTATGCAAAATTTTCCAACAAATAAAAAATAATGTAATTCAGTCAGTATATATATAGGAATCACTTCATGATCTTTGAAAATTTAAATCTTATTTTTTGGCTTTTTATTTCTTAAAAATTTCCTAGAGAATTTTCTTTTAATATCTATGATTGACCAAGTATAAGAAATCAGGTTGAAATATATTGTTTAAAATTTTGTTGATTCGGAGAAAAAATAAACATGAAAAAAAAATAGAATGTTTAGAGATCAGGAAACTCAGGATCAGACTAGGATTTTTATCAAAAAATAGTTGCTACAACAGAGATTCCAGTGATCTAAATTATGGAAAAGAAATTGAAATTTTAAGTGTAAAATTTACCCCCGCAAACGAGAAAATAAGCTAATTGGGTATAATATGAAAAAAACACAACTACTTCGATTTAGTAGGAACAACATATGACGCAATGCTAAACGAATGGAATTTAGTTGTTCTTTATTTAGTTATTGTTATTAGTAGTTGTTGTTATTTGTTTTAGTTGTTGTTGTTTATTTAGTTGTATTTAGTTTCAATAACTTTTCTTTATAATGCAATAAAATCTGGCGAGCAGCTATTTAAACGATCGAACACTTCGTTTGTTTATTTGTGGCTTGAAGTTAGGCTCGCAGAAAATGCCGTTCATGGGTTAAATTTAGTAGGAACAACACAACCTGTGACGTTGGCTATATTATACCCAATTAAAACACAGTATGTAACATATTATAAATAGAAAACAAACAAATATATTACCATTTTCCTTTGGAGGCTGCAAATTATCATACTCATCTGGATTATCAGGTAAAATACTTTTGAAATCTAAGCTATTTAACCTAAAAAAAAACAAAGATGAAAATTTTCTGCTTAGGAATATTTGCAATGATGATTATAAAAATAATAGACAGATATTACAAGAAATTTTAGTTAAAAAATGATATTAAAAATTAGTAAGCTAGAAACTTTAGATATATATAAATAAAAAATAAAATTAGATCTAAGAATTATAATTTAAAAAGTATTTACCTAGAATAATTTCGTTTATAAAGGTGAATTACATTTATATATTGATATTTTAAATATAATTTAATTACAAGTTTAAAATTAGAGAAAATCTTCCATAAAATATTAATTTATGTGAAACACGAACTGTAATAAAAATAGTGAAAATTTAAACAATTGCAATGATATTTTAAAATTTCATTTTTTTAAAAATTAAAACATAGCTCTTTTTTACAACATTTATTTTAAAAAATTTTACATATAAGGCACATATTATAAAATAAACATTATTTTTAGAAAATAAATAAGTATATAAAAAATTAACTTTTAATGAAAGGCTGACCTAACTTAAATTGAATGTTACAAAATATATTAATTTTGTACTAAAAAAGTCGAAATTTCGGACTGTGAAAAAAATTGCGTATTTTTTGAAATTATTATTTAGAAAGTATTGACGTAAAAATAATTAAGATAGGGAGTTGAATTACGCTCAAAAATTGATTTTTGAAAATATAGTTTAGTTTGAATTACAGAATTAGTAAAAAACCTCCCATAAAAAAGATGCAATATTTAATTTATATACATTCAAAAGTTTAATAAAAAATAATACATATTTTATTAATTGCAAGTTTGTTTTAAAATTATATTTAAATTTGAAATTAAATATGCATTCGTTCTTAACTAGCATTTGCCTTGACGCATCAAATAAATGTTAGAAATACTTAGACAGAGACTTTAAACTTCTCCAAGAAAGTTTTTCATATTTTTTCTTTAGAACAAATATTATTTTAGGAAACTAGTCACGTGAGAGAATATTTGATGAAAATAAATTGCTGACTCTCGAGAAGACATTCATTGCAAAATTTATCATAAAAAATTAATGAAACTACAACGAATGAAGAATACTTCAGTGGTAATGAAGGATGTTTGAAGAGGCTGTTTTTTTTTATAAATTCGTTAAATTACAGTCGAGATTATTCTAAAGATAATTAAGTTATTTTAATGTAGTTAAAAAATTTATTCTTGATGAATTGAAAGCACAAGCAATAATAATGAAGAGAAACCGGATGCTTGTTTAAATTAGATTTTCCACTTATTTAATCCTTATTTTTTTACGTCGAAAAAAAAAATGGTTTGAAAACTAAAAAGTGAAGCAAAAATCTTAATTCTTGCTTAAAACCCAAAAAAAGCTTTTTTTTTCTTTTTAAAATATGTTTGATTAGCTTTAAATGTTCAAATAAAAATTTGTATCAGTAAAAAATCAAATTACAAAAAAATTAGTCGTAAATTTATTTAAAAAATTACCTCTATCACATTCTCTCAATATTTTTTTTGAAAAATAAATCGTTTCCGTACTTAAAAAGTTGAAAAAATTCAATTGGTTTTTTAATTCTATACAGAAGAATGGATATGTTTTCTATCCTTCTTTTTTATGATTAATGTTAAAAAAAGAACTTTATAAAAGTCAAATGATTTAATAATTTTTTTTACACAAAACGATTTAATGTGAAAAAAAAAGTTTCAATAATGAACTTTTATTCATGGGGAAAATATTTTCTAGCCTCGCATCAACTAAATTTCTTACTGAAACTTTTTAATAAAAAAATGCAGTATACACAGGGGCCTCCATGACTGACCATTCAGCCAAACCGTTCGTACACTGTAAAAAATACTGTAAAATTTACTGTTTTAAGCCAGTAGCTGGGTTTGTTCTGCAAAAACGTAAAATTAACGAAGAAAATTCGTAGAAACAACGGTTTTTTACCGTACAAAAACAAGTATTTTCCGTAAGAATTACGAAGAAAATTTGTAATCAGATTGTATTTTTTCTTTTTTTTTATCGTAACAAAGCAAGTTTTTATAACAACAATTAAAAATAAATCTGTTGCCTCATTAGACTTTTATCATGTGGGAACAAGTCTTCTCTCTGAAAGTTACACAGTAAATCTATACTCAATTCAGACATGAACATTTCACGTCGGCAGAATTTCGAACTACCAGTCATCGCTGGGAACCGAACCGGGAGGACTTCATTGTGAGGTGCACGCTCTGTTCCTTGAACCACTGCGGCTCTGGTGTTTTGTCATGAAATAGTGATAGTGTGAATTTTGCGTCAATGTTGTATCAATTTGGACAAAAATATTGAATCGCAGTTTTATATGTACGCGACTCAAATTTGTAAAGTAATAGCTAAAAGGTAAGAGCAAGTCTAGATAATAATCGTAAAAATTTTAGAGAAAAGATAAAGTTATATCACGGAACGCATCTAGTGTGACGAAAACTAGAATTTTAACTGACGGTTTAAACTCGTTTGTAATAAGGGTGAAAAATAAAGAAAAATTGTTTTATGATCAGAAAACCTTTAAACCAATAAATATACCGCAAAACAACGGATATTTTTTACAGTGTAACGGGCAGGAAGCGGGTTCGAATTCCACAGTAACCTTCAAAGAATTATTGTGATATCATTCGTTAAATTGAGCTATATTGAGCAGGGGCTTACAACATTGTAACAAGCATAAAATCCTGCATATGTCAGTGTAACTTATAATAAGTAAAGAAATGTCCATATAAAACAAGCAATTAAATTTAAACATTTGATTGTTGCGATTTTGGAAAACTGGTCGCAGCTGATCCAATAAGAATGTTTGCTAATTAGAAATCGATTTCATTATTCGTTAATCCATTTTTGACCAAAAGTGCTTAAGCGCACCATAGCAATAATTATTTCTCATTAACACTGTGAGGTATACTTTTTACTCATTTTTTTCTTTACTATTGTTAAGGATTCTAATGCCATCTATAAATTATTAATAATTCAATTAGAGTAAGCAGTTTCTGTTGAGAACTTTTTTAACTATTCGCGATCGCAGCGAACTATAGGGGGCGTTGTTGTATGAGGCTAATACCTGCAATTTCTATTTGAATAGTCATTCAGTTACTCTACAGATGTCTTTAATGTAGCGTGTAGCATTGTAACGTTCCTTCTTTATTGTGGCTTATTAAATTTAAAAAAGAAAAATGTTTGATATTCTTTCTTATGCAAACGAAAACAAAATGGTATCTCTTTTTTTAGAAAGGAAACATCAAAACACATAGGAAAAATATTTTTAAATAAACAGAAAAAATATGTATCTTCTTATTAGAGTTAGAATCTAATGCCTGAAAAATTGTTTTACTAAATTTAATGATATAACATGAAAGGCCTACTTCAACTTTTCATTCCATAGTTTTAAGAATCATATTACCTCAAACATTAAAATAAGCAAAAAGTATACATAAGCCTCATAATTTTGTATAATTTTATTTTGTTAAAAAAGGTTTTTGACAAAATTTTTTATCGAAATATTTTAAGTTTCAATAAAAATCGTTATTTAGAAATTAAAAAACGTGAAATAAAGAATGCTTACGAAGCAAAAAAAAAAAAAGAAAAAGAAAAAAAAGAAGAAAAAAGAAAACACACACACACACAATTTTAAAAATTCTTCACATTAAAATAAAAAACTTTCATGTTTTTTTTTATTCATAATCGGACATAGAAAACCATTCTATAGAGAATTATCGTCAAATAAGATAAAAAATATTTTCAAGTAAAATTTTTTATTTTATAAATTACAACACTTACCTGCTTTGTAAACCCGGAGAATTCCAAAATGATATGTTCTTCGATTTTAGACACCATTTTTTAGTGCTACGAAAATGCCTCTTTGGGATTTACCAAAAATAGAACAAGATGCAATTTTATTTTTTCAAGAGCGAAATATTTTGCCAAAAAAACGAAAATGTACCAATTCCCATGACATCTAGGTAAACGTACTTTTTGGAAATGTTATTTCATTTGGAATCTTATTTATTAGAATTCATATGGTGGCAGCATCAGGTGAAAGAAAATAGAGATTGTTTTGAATCTATGTTAAACTCTATATCGGCCCATTTTCCACCGAAATCCGATTCACTACTTTGATTTTAAATCAGTGTTTTGAATTTTGAGCGTGTTTTGTTTTTAAATAAAGTGTTTTATTTTATGATTTGTGGCAAAAATTTTAGGTGTAGATTGGCGGTAGGTGTAGATTGGATAACATAACATACAGCAAAATTTTATAGTTGTAAGATCTCGATATGAATTTTAATATGTGGCTTAAAAACTGAATAACTGAATTCCAGTTGAAATTATTCTTTCAAAACTAAAAAATACTTGCTAAGAAAACGATAAAAATGTATTAATAATCAGCACAAATGATACTGTTTCAAGTAATTCGGATGATTATTTATTGTTGTTTTCTGAATTATATAGATACAGAAATGCATACTATTCTATAAAGAAGAAGAATTACAGTTCTGTACGCTCTGAATTCACATTTAATCATTGGAATGAAGAAAGCAATGTTGACTTCACTTTAATTTGTAATGAATTGAAGACAGAATAATGTTTTTTACAGTAATGCACACATCTGTAACAGTATGCGATCCCGAAATCGGAAGTTATCAGTTGCAAGTTTGTTGATAATAGAAGTTAAAAATTATTGAGGAATTTTCTTTCAAATGTTTGGCGTGTTCTGTTTCTGAACGATTTACCAATGCTCTGACAAGTTTTTTCAAGTTCTTCGGCCTTTTCCTTAGGGAAATTTTGCTTCTTAATTGCTGCTTAGAAAATGTCGTCTGACTCTGCTAATGATTCTGATAGAACTAAATGAAAACTTAATAAATAAATGCCTGATATTTTCAGGCTCCCGCTAGAGGGCGTACTCAAGCGTTGCGATCTCGAATTCTAGTTCCGTAACTTGAAATGGTTGATGATAAATTCGACTTTTGAAAATGTATATTTATTCTCTTTGAGATTAATCATTGTTTATGATGGATTAAAGTTGTAATTTTTGTAAATGAAATAAAAATATAACAAATTTCATTAAAAAAAGCTAGCGTTCAACTAAATAGTTTGTCCATTGTTTTGGCCAATGGTGCAAATACTAACATTTTTTTTTTCATAAGTAGAATATTATTTTTCATGCACGAAATACTTTTGCCTCCTAATGAATGTAATTAATAGAAATTTCAATGGAATAGTACCACATTGTATAAAATTTCTATGCTTGACCTAAAGAAGGTTAAGAATATGAGCCTATTATAGTTTGTATTTCTTTTAGAATTACTTGGAATATTTCTTAAGGACTTAGCATTAAAGAACTCTGTTGTCGTGTAGAAACTATACATTTTGATAGCCCTAAAACCCGGCAGTCAAAAGGCTACTTAAAAGTTGAAATTTCTTTTGTAACAAAAGCACAAGAAAAATTGTTAGTTTCTTTGGAGTATCTATAAATAACTAATACAAAATCCATAGTAAACTATTTTAATACTATTCTTATCATATTTTCTTTTTAGAAAATGTGAAATGCAATAATTATCATTAGCATATATTTTTTGAATCTGTATAAAAAATAAAGTTAATAAATATGCACATTAAGAGACAAAAATTATTTTTTAAATGAATAAAAAATTATAAAATTCTGACGAATAATTAGATACGTGCACTTTAAGAAGAAGAATTCCTCCCATATCCACCCATGTGATCTATGACGTCAGCGCCAGTTAATCTTTTTCAGCAAAATGGCGCATTAAAGATGAGCTTTGTTTCTTTACATAAGTTTAGAATGTTAATTAATTTATTATGTTAATTAGAAAATTAATTAAATGCAAAGCTGTGTCGCACATCGAATTAGTTGAAACATAATTTTTTTCTCGTCTACTTCATTTACTTAACTTAGATTTATTATTTGTTTTAGTACTTTAGTGTAACATTGATATATTTTTGTTTTGTGTACCTGGCAACTTTGATGCATAATTAGTTTTTTTTTGTCCCACATGGCGTCGTGCCTGTTTCTGTGTTAAGTCTCGGTGTAAATATATAATGAAGGAATTGAGATATTTGGAAAAAAAATCTTTGTGAAAGAATTTAGAATGTGTTACTAAAGAGAACTGATACTTGACGGGCATGACTTACTCGAAACAGTATGAAAAGAACAGTTGTGAACGTAAGCAAAAGTCACGTTTCAACAACCAATCAGGATCGAGATATTCACACTACATCACTCGCAGGTATCCCATTACCAGTGCTGCCAGGTGCCGATAACCGTTTACCCCCAGATAGCGTTGTAAAATCCACCAAAAATTTAAAGAAAACCCCAAAATTTTTAACTTAATGTATAAGTATTAAAAAATAGTACAAAAGTTAAATAATGTACAGAAAACGTTGCTTTAATACTTTTTAATATTTTATTATCAGCAAATTAGTAATGTGCTGCTAATTAAAAAAAAGGATGACCAATTGTATCTACTATTAATTTACTCTTAAACTGCTTTTCGTGTTCCCAATCTTTCTTGTACTTTTGTACGTACTTCTTTTTTTCTTTATCCTTTTGCATTATTTTTAAACCATGCACATCAAAAATTTTAAATAATTTGAAATCAAATTCACCAAACGTACAGGTTGATCGAGCAATTCAACAAAGGGGTTAAGTTCTAAAATTAAATCTTAATGTTTTTGTTTTGGTTTAACATATTGATTTTCATATTACCATCTCACACATTCTGTTATAAAATTTGATATTACAACGTAACCAAAATGAAACTAGTAAAATTCGCAAGTAACCCTAAAACAAACCCCTAAAAACATATTCCCCAAAAGTACCCACTGAAGATTAAAAATCCCCCTAAATTTAGTGGGAAAACCCTTAATCTGGCAACACTGACCATTACAAGATCAGAGCGAAAAGAGAGATAAAGAACATCAAAGATCAATTTGCTTTAGTTTGAAACTTAAAAAGAAGGTTCCTGGCAAAAGTCATCTGTAATAAATTGGCTTTCTGATGATTTTAATTTCTTCATTGTTTTGATCATACAAGATGACCATTATATTTAATTTTTATTGCCTTTTTTTGCCCAAGTCGGATCAAACCAACCTGCGAGAAATATTTTCTCATTAACTAGACTATAGTAAGCGTGTAATATTTCATCTTGTTATGCATAAAATATCAAAACAACAGTTTTAAATATGTCTTTTACTTACGATGTAATCTTTAAAGAAAATAAGAGAATCCAAGGCATCCATTTAGATCTGATTTTACTCATCATGTTCCACTATAACAAAGAATATTCTGCAAAACCATTTGTATTCCTAAAATATAAAAGATAATTAATAGTAAAACAAAACTCTTCGTCGTTGTTTAATGACTAGATAAATTACGTTAAGGTGATTTATATGGAAGAATTTTAGAATTGACGGCTGAAGCTAACGATTGATAGGTGCATTTATTATGTTTGAATGAATGAATAATTAATTAGTTTGGTTCTTCAACTATGGTGATATTGATGATATATGATATTTTATTATAAAAAATGTTTGACCCTTTGACGCAGATGGAACACCTGTATTATTTTTAAAAAATTTTTTCTCTAATTAAAACATACATATATGTTGGTATTTTTTAAATTATATAAACTGTAAAACTGAAAAAGTCTGTTAGATTTTCAGAATTGTATTTGTACTTAAATATGAAATTAAAAAAATTTGGTTTGAATTTTTATTTTCATTCACATTCAAAATTTTATCAATAACTGATTTTGTAAATTAGGGATATTTCAATGCCGCATAATTGTTTCTCTTAGATCTAAGTAACTGCAAAAAAATGTACATTTCAAAAATTATTGTTTAGAAGCGAGCCGTGTTTGGAATATTTTATCTTTAACCCTTACAAAAATGTAAGGTGTTTTTGAGGTTTTTTCGAGATTGGTAGATGTAAAAAAATACTCCTGAGGTAGAAAATAAGGTTATGTTTTGCATCAAAAATAACCTCACTAATAAACCTAATTTACACCTCACAAAATCATGCTCATATATAACTCAGCAATACTTTTAGTTAAAATTAAGTGAAATAATTCACTCCTCAACTGTACCTATTTGCTAGCAGTGTAGAAAAAAATAGCCTCTACACCTCAAAAAAAACCTCTCTAAGCTGGTAGCTCCAACAACTTTATACTACACACCTTGAGAGATTGATCTTTTAAGCTTGTTTAAATCAACTTTAAATAAACCTTAACTCAACATTGACGCCTCAAACCAAGCTGAAACAAACCTCAAAAGCACCTTTTGTAAGGGAACGCAAAAAAGAAATCGGCGTTTCATTCTGTATTTTATAACCATAAATTATTAAAACTGTAAATATAATATTTTTCACTCATTTATAATTTTCACTCATTCATAATACAAACAATAAAAAATAATTTTGAATAATACAAAATGAAGAAAAAGTGAAGTTATTGAAGTAGATTTATAGGAAACAATGAATAGCGACAGCACAGAAGTAGATGATAATGAATCTCCAGTGAAGGCTGTTACTTTTTCTGATGCTTTGCACGTTTTGGAAACAATGAAAATTTATCTAATGCAGGAAGATGTAAATGAAGGAGTATTTTCTTCTCTTCATGACTTTACAAAAACTTTTTAAAGTAAGAAATCAAGGAAATAAGCAAACCTTACTCACGAAATGTTTTACAATTTCAAACTAATCATCTTGCAATCATTCACTGTATTTTAAATTCCTGAGTAAAAAGTATGTTCCTGAATAAATTTTGTGTCTTTGATTATTAAACATGTTCAGATTTTTCATAAGGTTAATTTATTTTTTAATTTTGCTCCCGATATTACGAATTATCTTCGATTCAGCAACTGATATTTTCGGTCCCTATGAATTCGTTAAATCGGGGTTCGACTGTATATATCTAACTCTTTTCGATATACAACTAACACTTTTCGATATATAACTAACTCTTTCCGATACATAACTAATTCTTTTTCGACAGTATTTATAAATCAGAACCGGTGATTTTATTCTCCTACAGTTTAATTAAAACACCTTTTTCTTGCTAAAATTATTAAAAGCTTCTCTAAAATCAAAGCACGGCTTCAATTTATATTACCTGCATAAATTAATAATAACATAAACTATAGCATAGTTTATTTGATTATATGAAGATTTCGATTTAAAAGTTTTCGTCTCTCACAGCCTATTGCGCACTATTCAACTCCTCATTTCCAACGCAAAAAAAGAAGTTTAATCTGTTTTGAGACCGCATGCACAAGTATAATTTCTTAATGGATTGCAATTTGCTTCCCTGCTTTTTCCTATAACAGAAATATACTTTTATTCGAGCTAAAAAGTATAGTCACAAAACATCGATAAACCTATTTCTTTAAAAGACAACAACTTTACACTTGTTTTAGTTGTATTTTAAAGGAAAATAATAGTAAAATCGGGGCTCTAGTAGAAAATTCTCAATTCAAGTAGAAATTTTCGAAGAAAATTCTATGTATGAGTTAATATTTGAACTTGGGAGCAATAAATTTTCGAACAATAAAAAGAATGCATGCAACAGCATTTTTGCTGGCTCAGATGACAGACAGCTCAATATTTTCAGTTCTATCAAAACGTTCTCAGGAAAATTTTTTATGGAGCAAAAATCTAAACTAGTTTAAAATAAGTTTTAAAGAAATAGGGCGTAAGAAGAAAATAACTAAAGAATATTTCCGTCTTTTCTTTACGTTATGAGCGATGCTTATTTTACTTTTTGTATGGATCTGTCATTTATAGTTAAAGAATATTCCATTCTTTGGTAAGTATTTATTCCAGATATAAACATGGATAAGTTTAATTGAAATATGACAAATTCGAATAAATTTAATATTTTAAATATTGATATGGATATTTATTATATTTGTATTGGATATTTTACCTATTCAAAAATATTTTCTGTAATAAGAACCCTCTGGTTGCTAGAAATCTGCAGAGAGATGCGTGTCTCCTAATTCTCAGATTCTCTAGTAATGCCTTGATAAATATCAAAATATCACGAGAGAATCTAAGGATATATATATATATATATATACTGAGAAAAATGATTATTTATCACAATTACCAGTATATTATAAAATTGGCTGTGCTTCGGAGAACACGAAATATGGGAATTTCATTTCTCCTTATTTTTATCCCATATCCTATACTAACTTATTCAGTACTCTATGGGAACACGAAAAAGAAATTTTGGCTTTAAATATGATTTATATGCAGAGCATAAAAACCATTTATTCCGTTAAATTTACTTTTCTGTATTGAATTTTTCACAAAATGTGTCGTAATATGAACTATAAATATGAAAACCATAATTCTCGGTAGGTCGTTACCATATGAACGGAAAAATGACATAATGAATGGTTTAAATACAGAATATTTTGGTTTCATTAACCAGATTTTTTTCTTACCTGGAATCTCATTGTCATACAGTTCAGTAATTTTACCCGAATTTTTTTTCTCTTTATTTTCATCCCATATCCTATATTAACTTATTACGAAATATTAGTAGTAAGAACTCTCATATTAGGCGGATTATTATCTAAAATACAGTTTCCGCAACTCTCAGGTTCTTTTGTGTTTGCTTGATAATTTGCACCAGATATTTCATCATTCAAAATTATTATTTGTAGTTACAGCTTTTAGATGTTATTGCTGTCTTTGGCCAAAATACAGAGGGGGTGCGATTGTTCTTGTTTTCCAGTGGCGCCATCTGTAGTCAAGAATTTAACTTCTGACTCACCCATGCGTCACACCCGCTTATAGGGCGGTCCCATTCATACATCCATTCATTCGAGTTTTAGATGAAGTTTATTTTCAGATAAAAACAAATTTTTGGATCCTGAAATAACTTAGCCATCCCTTCTCATTTAGTACTGAATCATTTTTGTATCAGCTTTAACATATAGCACGATACAATTTCATTATTTTCAATTGTATTGTCGGTTTGGGATTTTTGGCTGCACTGTAAACAATTCTGGATTAAATTAAAGTATAAAGCATTGTTACTTTGGGTGCCTCTTTCATAAAATCCTATTTACCATGAAATCCATTTTTACTACAAAATATTAAACCACAATTTTTGCAGTAATATTTATTTACTTAAAGTGCTTTAGTAATTTTACAGTAATAATTTCTGTAAAATTTACAGTACATAACCGTTTTTGTTCCGTAACATGCTCAGGGCAATATGGATTTTGTGGAAAAAGTACCGGATTCCTGAGTGCCGGTATTTTTTATTGCAATTCAATCCGGGGTTTCTTATGGTGTATGAAACTCCTTCATCAGAAGAGCTAATTGTTTTTTTCTAAAATTGGTCGAACTCAAACAAGCATTATTTTCTATGTATTTTTATACTGAATTGAATGCTTTCAAACACAATTTAATAGGTCGAATAGTTCAAACATTTATGTAGTATTTATGTAATAAATTTATGCAATAATATAAAAAATGTTATAAGTAGAAAATAAGTATTTTTCAGTTGTATTTCTCTGCAATATTGACGTTGCTATATTTACAATTGAGGTTTTGTTTTTGTGTCTTTTTCTAGCTATACTATCGATTGAAACCACAGACAATGTCTATAAAATAAATAATATAGATCTTAGATGGGTTTTCGTAATAATATATTTATTTCACTATTTATATTACGCAATTATGGTATAAAATGTTTTTATTTCTTTCCCATGGCCCCGTAGACTCAATTCATGAATGTGAAATGTTTTACTAGTTACTAAGAGTAAAATACTAATACATGATATATCATGCAGTGTTTGCATAATGTATCGTTTATTCCTGTTTTTTCCCCTTTTTTTTGTTGTCGAAGCTTTGAGTTATACTTACGTTACGATGAATATAAAGTAAAATACAAGTAATAAGTTTCATAAAATCCAATCGACTTGTTCCACAACTATTTATCAGGAGGTTATCTACTTTGGTTAGCATTTAAAAATTACACCAAAAAACCATACTTCTCCCATTTGGATAGCGATAGAATTGCAAGTAAGTAAAAGTAAGGAATAAAATATTTTATACATAAGAAAATTCTGAAATAGACTTTTTTCATTACGCTTTTGCTAGAAAAAAACATTTGAAATAAAAATTTACTAGTCTAAGATATTGAAGTCAGATGAGTAAATAGATAAAAGCGAATCGTAGCAATTTTTTTAAAAAAAAACAACAACCTATAATAACTTCAAAACTTAGAGTTTTATCGTTACAAATTCAGTCTCATTCGATTTGCCTAACACCAGACGCGTTAAATCGTGCAACTTTTTCCGATTACTAAACGAAGAGGATTAGTACTGAGAGTATCTGGTTAGACGACTAGCTTTTTTTTTTTCGTTTGATTTTTGGATTAAAACACAAAAACCTTTTAAATCTTCTACTCATAATATTTTGTCTAACTATTATTCTAATTAAAAAAGCACATTTTTAAGTCTAATTTTATTACCTAACTTATTATTTCTATGCCTGCTTATCTTTATAACGCTCTTCCTGAATTGCGTATCATTGCATTAATTGATTAACGCGGATTTAAGTAGTTAATAACAAATATTTTCCAAAGCTTCTATCATTAAATAATTTCCTTTGGAATAATCTGAGCTAACACATTTTTCAACAACAATTTTCTACGTGAATAAGGAATAGAGAGAAAACGTGAATAGAGAATCAGCTATCAGAACAATGCTGAGTATCCACCAGCTTAAACAAACGTACTCGTTAATTGAATAAGAGGGATTCTAAGCTCAGCATCATTCAAGAGACTTTCTAGAAACTTTCTCAACTGACAAAAGTCACTCATTTCCCTAGAACTTCAAACCTATTGTCAAGAAGTAAGCGGCAGACGAGAAATTTACTCAATGAACACGCGACTGACGCCGTGTCAACACTCGTAGATAGAAATACGCTCAAGTAGCGGCGGAGAAGTTTCATCAATTATTCCAGGAATCAGGGTATTCGTCTTTGTCTGATTGCTTAAGTTTGATAGCGTGGATAGAATACTATGAATGAAAACGGTAAATGTATTGCTTTGTGTGTGGGCTTGGCTGCTTCGAGAAAAGAAACTGAATTGTGTTTGCGTCGAGAATTAATTTGTTTCATGTTTCTTTGATAAAAAATATACGCTATTATTACTTTGTTACTGTTTAAAACATATAATAAGATTGCTTTAATTATTACGCAGTTCGAATTTTCATGTTTATGATATTAACATTTCTTTACCTTGCATTTTATAACTGTCGCTAAACAGACAATCCAATTTTGGAGTTTATGACTAGCAATAATGTTTTACCTTACATTTCTACACACTTAACTTTTACTGTTAATTTTGAATGTTACTTAAGTAAATTACCGAAAAACTTGATTCCGCATTTTAACGTAGCATAACCCTGGTTATTCTACTAATTAGCTAAGTATTGTGCGTATTAACTTATTTATTAGTGACATAAGTATTACACTATTTTCAACTGTGAGTTGTGATATTTCAAGAAATATTAAAATATTACATTATACATCCATCCAAATTAGTATTCATATACGTTAAATATTTTTTTACACACTGTTAGAACTTTCAGTCTACAATTGTGATAATCAGCTGCAGTCTGTCCTTCCGATTTACCATAAAGTTTATGTCAGGAAAATGTTTTTACCATTACGGCTGTGAACAATTTACCACTAGCATAGTTCCTAACTGGACATTAAAGCTCTGTGGGGTCTTCACCATTTATGCGTGAATGGTTTCGTATTCTAATTGTCTTGGGTCCTGTTCAGCCGGTTATAATTTGTGGATTAACCCTCTCAGTTACAGTATCTACTTAACTATATGGAACAAAATGGTTTCATAAAGGTGGCCTACTTAGGATGAATAGAATTTTGGTTGTTAAACCGTATTAGGTAAAAACAATAAATAACCGTTTTTTCTCACACTTAACAGCTTGGTTATTTGATTGTTTTGGTTGAATGTGGTAAAATAACAATTTAATAAATTGGGATTTAAAATTTTTTCACGAGAAATTACGAACAGAATAGTATAAAATTATTATGCAGTATAGGCTGTTGTTGATGGTGGAGAATTATTTTATTCCGGATAAGTTGTTCTGGCAAAACATTAAAAGTAAACACACCTTTGAATATAAATATTTTTTATTCTATGAAGTCAACTTCTATGAAAGTTTTAGCTAAAACAATATTTTTCCGGAAGGAGGGCTCCTAATACTCTTTTCTCTTAAAGACAGATTAATTGGTAAAGATGATATTTTTAAGTTTATAATTTTTATAATAAGATTGTTACAAACATTTAGATCCACCACCATGACTTAATGAGAAGTGATTGCTAAATGAGAAGTTCATTGAAGTGTGAAGGAAAAAAAAGTTGTCTTTCAACAAAAAAGAGATCTCCATTATTTCGCGATTTACAGTAAGTCGAGTCAAATATAATGCAAAATAAAAGCCATGTTTCAAAATTAATTGGTGGAACATACAAGATGGATGTTACAAATTTATGGTAAAAATTTATTTCGCTAATACTTATATTATTGTGCTAGCATGTAAAAAATGAGCACTTATATAATTCCCTCTACTAGTTTTTCTGAAGAAAAAAAAAAGATTTTAAGGAACTTTTTTTAAGCAAAGAATTGAAGTATTAAATATATATTTAGGAATTAAGTGAAACTACAAAGCTAGAAAATATGTAATGTAGATAAATTTAAAGGAATAAAATATAATAGCTGCATTTAACTCTTTTTGCTAAAATAGTTTTCGATAATATTATTTTGCTATCTAGTAGAACAGAATATTTTTTAACATTTTACGATTACAGCTAACAAATTCGTGACTTCACTAAATCATAAATCACGTTTTTGTATTGTTTACCATCATGTTTTCTTCTTCTATACTGTAAAAAATTCCGGATCAAATTACTCAGAGCACTGGTACTTTTCAATGAAAAATTTAATTTTATGTCACAACAATTGATATACAGAATCTTTTAAAACGATATTTACTGTACAATTACTAAATTACCGAAATTAAATAACTATTATTGTAAAAATAATGGTATAAAATTTTACGGTAAAAATAGAATGTACGTTAAAATGAACTTCAGGAATGATACATCCAGGGTGCCTGTACTTTTTACCGTAATTTGATCCGCAGTTTTTTACACGGTAGTGTTGATCAGTAACCTTATCTACGCAAAGTGACTTCGGAAAATTGCGCTTATATAGTTTACTTAGTTTAAAATCTGACTCAAAAGACAAAGGGACGTTTCGTCTTTAGGAAGGATCAGAGCAAAAGAGACCTCTTTTTTTGAATTTTTTTTAATGCCTAATATAATACCAAATTTTTCTCTATAAAACGTATCTGACCTTAACATGTTTTTCTGATGTGTGACAAATCTGTCTAATATATCTAACATACTTATCTAATATTTCTGACAAACTTATTTAGTATATTCGACAAATTTCTCTGATTTATCTGTTGTTCGCGGCCATGAAAATAACCAATGGAACGCTTGCCTCTGACGCAGTATACTCGTGCTTACTGCTAATTCCCTGAGCTGCTCAACTAATTAAACTTCTGTACCTGATAACTCTGATAATCCCTAATATGGTGAAAATTTGCAGCAACTTCAATAAGGCATAATTTTATTGAATCACGTTTCAGCTCAAATATAGTGTAATCCAGTTTAAATAAATACGATAACGCAGTTAAAATCATCACCGTATTAAGGCAGTAGCAAAATATAAGGTCTTTGGATATAAGTTATTATTCTACTATAAAAGCAACTTCTATGAACGCTTTAGCAAATACAATATTTTTCCACAAGGGGGTTCCATTAGAAACAACACTCTTTTCCTTTAAAACTTAATTAATTGTTAAAGATGATATTTTTCAGTTTATAAATTTTATTATAAAAGGGCAACCAGGAAGGAAGCAAATGACCATTGTGATCTGTGAAATAAAATGCTCCTTAAATAGTGTAGGGAAAAAGTTGCCATTCCATGAAAAAGAGATTTCCATTATTTCACGATTTAGCATAAGTCGAGCCAAATACAATGCAAAATCATAAGCCACATTTAAAAAAGTTTTGGTTGTACATAAAACTTGATGGACGTTACAAATTTATGATAAACATTTACTTTGCTAACACTTACATTAAAGTGTTAGCAAGCCACAAAAAAAAAAGAACAATTATATAATTTCTGCTACCAGTTTTTCTGAAAGAAAAAGATTTTAAGGTTATTTATATTGAGCAAAGATTTAAAGTAATAAATATTTGTTTAAGAATTAAATGAAATTACTAAGCTCGAAATATTACGTAATGTATATTATGACATTAAGTTTAAAAACTTAGATATACAATCAGCTTAAATAAACCCAAGTTGGTAATCAATGTATGAACAATTTTTGAATTAAGTCTATGGCTTTTAGGCTAAGCAAGTCAACTGTTATTTTAAAGTGAACAAAAAAATTAAGTTTGGAATTTTATATAATTTTTATTTGTTTTGTGATTATTTAGGCAGCTTGTAGCAAATGAAATAAACAAAAGCAATATATGTTAGTTAGCAAGATGAAAGTTGATTCGTTATAGGTTCCAATTTCGGTGATATAATCATGCTGTATGGGTTCCAATTTTGGCGATTTTATCATAAAAATAGTAGCGTACAAAGTTTTTCCAGCATCTACTGAAGTAAAAAAGACGTGCAATCTGCTTTCTGAAATCTTATGCTGCTTCTATGCACATTGATTCTGTATAGGTTCCAATTTTGGTCATATAATCATGCTATATGGGTTCCAATTTTGGCTATTTTATCATAAAAATAGCAACTTATAAAGTTTTTCCAGTTTAAAGTTTTAATGCAGGCTCAATCAGTTATCCTGCAACCAAATAGCTTGACTCATCTTCAGGGAAAGCAAGTCAGATGACATTATTAATAAAACAGGAAAATTGAGCTTTGATTGAGATTGATTTAGATTAGTTGTTAGCTCATTATTCCTCGACAAATTAGAATCCGTTAGTTTCTTAGACAAAACTATATTTCTTATCAGTACCAATTTTTACCATAACCCATCGAAATGTATATAAAGCAAAGATACAAGAAGTTTTACTACTCTAAGAATCAAGGCATGTAAATAAGGAAAACGCTACACAGTAAGAAATTCCGGCTGAAATTGGGTGCGTCATCCGTAAAATCTATTTTTAAATTAAAATACTATACTGTAATTTTACTGCAATATTTATTAACTTAGCGATTGAGTCAGTGATTTTACGGTATTTATTACTGTAAAAATTACGGTATTTTAGATCTTTTTTTGTTCCGTAAAATGTTTGAGTAAAAATGGATTTTACGGTATCCTTACAAAAAAAAAGCAGAAAAAAAAGAAGAGAAATACAGAAAAAATATTAATTAGGAAAATCCAGAGAACACACGAATCCTATAATGCCACCAAAAAATTCAGCAAAACATAAAATTAAATTAAGACATACGAAAATAGTGAACATGAATAAAACGATTCAAGGAAGATGTTTTTTTTTAAATATCAAACTTACTTGTTTTGTCACATATATAAATATGACACATCTATAAACCCACATATTCCCATACCTATATTTTTAAGGTTTTATTGCTTCTCAAAATTGATCCGATCTTTTTCATTTATCCTGTATATAAGCAAAAATAGTGAAAAATTTGTCGTGTAACTTTTTTTTTCATTCTGTAATCATTACATGGATCTTTCCCCTCTTTTTGGTGAACAAATTCAATCCCGGAAGTGAGAAGCACGTCGGTCTGCTGTACCGGAAATTACGTTGTTCTTATTGTTGTGGAAGATTCATAAAATAAATTGGGTGAAAAAAAAGCTTGTTTCTATATTGCTGTCTAACACAAAATTCTTTTCAACGTTAAATCTTAACTGGTGATTTGTGAAAAAAACTAAGACGTAGATGGTATTTTTTACAATATCTATTCGTTTACAGCAGATTTTTTTTCCTTATAAAATCAAACAATAGATGATAAAGACTTATAGCACTGCATCACATTTTGATTGACGTTTTAATAGAACTAAAATACTTAAAATTATACAGAAAAAAATTATGTATTAAAATTATGTATTGTGTATAAAAATATGTATTGTGTATAAAATTATGTATTATGTAGACAATTATGTATTATGTAGAAAATTATGTATTATGTATAAAATTATGTATTAAAAACTTTTCTTCAATTATCCATTCAAAAAATATAAATAACTAACAAATTACATTAAACTTTGTAATATGTGCTATAATTGTTAAGAAATGATTAATTTAAATGTTAATTTTTTTGCTCAACAAGACACGCTCACTTTATTATAGTAAAAATTAATTTTATTGTTAAAAACAGTTTTAAAATCTAATAATTTTCATGTTTAATAATAAATAGTAAATGAATGAAAAATGTTTTTTTTAAAAATAAGTTTCAAATATAAATTTTCAAATATTTGCTAAAAACATCTTGAACTGTACTCGATGCGAACAACAATAATAATCAAAATTTTAAAACATTGATTATTAAAGTCGTGTGAAATTCTATCATAATAGCACAAACAATTTTGAAAAAAAAGCATTATATTTTAATGAAAAAACTAGTTATTGAAATAGTTAAAGTTTACGAAACAAATTTCCTTTATTATAAAAAGTTTTATTAGTTTTGTCATGAAATTCACTTTTATTCATATCTGCCGCTCAGTTTTTTGAAGCTCATTTAAATACTAATATAATATCTGGAACTAAATTAATCGTATATCTCAATAACTTGAGACAAAAGAGGCAAATATGAACACCAAAAACCAAGAGATCATTAGTGAAGTTTGAGATCAAACGATTTTTGAAAGCTTTGAATCTGAAAAATCGTTTGATCTGAACTTTCTGCAAAAGATATCACTTTTTTGTCTTCTTTATTTTTTCTACCCATTGTTAAAGTAGAGAAGTGAAATACATAAAGTTAAATTCTATTTTTACCGTTGAAGTAAATTCTATTTAAAACTTTTGAAAGATGTCAGAATTGTGAAGGAAATAAGAGGCCTCATTACGTAAAAGTGGAATAGAATATACATAAGACTTGTATTACTTCATAAATGCTTGTAAAATGACAAATTGAATCTATTTTTTAAAAAAAAAAATCTAAGAAATATTACTCTATACGTTGCTATACTGATAAATCAAAACAAACCGTTAAGTATTTTAGCATTGACATACATTCATAGTTTGAATATTGATACATGCCTGTGTTAAAATAAATAAACAAATGAAGTTCAACATCTTTTCTTTGCTAACAGATAAAAACAATTAACACTAAAATATTACGTCTCAACGTGGCCTGTTTTATTTTATTTTTCTTTATTCGTTTATTTATTGCTATGTATCATACAACATACCCTTTATAAATTATTTAAATTTTAAGTTTTTATTACCATTGAGTATGGGATTTACTAATGGGAGGAAATAATTCAGGGATTTCCTAGGTTAACGTTAGATTGTTATGCAAATAAATTTCTTAAAAAGAATTATTACAAATATGTGCCAAGAAATGAACTAAAATATGGAAAAATGTATTTCGATTTAAATTTAAGTAGATATATTAATTTAAATATTACTTATATACCGGTTTATAAATAAATTGCTAGCTCAAACTTTAATGTACAATATTAACTTGCAAATAGAGGAAATTTTGATAACTTTCTGTTGTATCATAAACTAATATAGTAATTCATTAATAATTTATTTACTTCGTTAGTGCCGGGATAGCCTGGTCTGTAGAGCACTGAGTCCATGTCCGAGGGTTTGTGGGATCGAACCCCGGCCAAAGACTCCCCGTGTAGTTGGTGACTGATGCACGTTAAAAGTCTGTCGAGTCGCAAAGTCCTCCATGTTCCCATAACAAATCAATTCCTCTGGGGATACTGGATTGGAGATCGATCGTTCTCTGATTCAGGTCAAAATTACGATCGGTGGATGAATGAATGGGTTCTCCTGATAAACAGGTGTGACGTATGGTGCGGCGAAATCGAATTCTTGGCCATAGATGGCGCCACTGAAAAACGAGAATTTCACACTCTGCCTTAATTTTGCTCGGTTTCATCAAGCAGGCTTGCCCGTGTGGCAAGTGGCATTAGAACCAACCAACTTCTTTAAAATATGAAGAATTAAGACAATTATAAATTTATTGCTTGTAAATGGATGACTACCTTAACCAAATTTCTATCCATTCTTTGAATTTTTTTTTAATTGTTGGAGATATCCTAAATCTCTAAATTTCTACGTAAATTAAAGTTGGATGCTGCGTTGCTATTTTATAAAAACTAAGTCACTTAAAAAAATAATCCTCTTAATCAAAGAGATTATATTAAAAGATATAAAGACTAATATCTGTATCAAATAACGGATTTTTTGTAAAACAGTATCCATTTAATCCTGGATTGAAAAAAAAGTTCAAGTCAAACAAAATAAAATTCTCTATTATAATACTTAAAAAAAAAATCCAATGCAGATCTTTAAGAAATATCTATAAGCTGCACTTGAAAATTTACAAGACCGGAAACCAAGATATTATTTTTTCAAAAGTTTCCTACAATGTCAAAGATAATAACTTTGACCTTTTCGAAATCTTTCATAAATCTACCCTAAAAACTATAAATCTCATTCTTAAACTTGCCAAACACACTGAAAAAAACTTTTCGACAATGGCTTGAAATGTATCTTCAATTGAAACTTTCAAGTAATTTCATAAAAAAGTTCTAAAGGAAGAGCAGTAAAAAAGAATTGTAGATAATAGTAAATACTCAACTATTTTTACTGAAGGAGTTTTCGATAATTTTATTTTGCTATGTAGTAGAAGTGTAATGTTTTTCAAAATTTTGCGGTTAAGCCTATCAAATTCTTGATCTGACTAAATTGTAAATCGAGTTTTTGTACTATTTAACAATATGTTCTTTCTATTAAACAGTAAAAAATTCCTGATCTAGATACACTCAGTTCTGGTGCTTTTTACCGAAAATTTTAATTTTACGGTAATTTTTCATGGAACAAAAAATTGATATACCGTTGATATTTATCACAGCAATATTTACTGGAAAAATTACTGAATCACTGTAATTAAATAAATATAAGCAAATATAAAAATAGCAGTGCAAAAGTTCATAGCAAACTTTATGAATAATAAACCAATGGTGCAAATACTTTTTACCGTAATTAGATCCGGAAGTGTAGTATTGATTTTACAGTGTAGTTTGATTTTACAGGGGAATGTCGATTAGAAAGTTTATCTACGCAAGTGGATTTTGGAAAATTGCGTTCACTTCCATGACTTTAGTTTAAGAGCTGACTCAGAAGACAAAGGGGCGTTTTGTCTTTAGAATGGATCACAGCGAAAGAAGAGCCTTTCTCTACTTTTTTTTAAAATTTTTTTATTGCCTAAAAATATATAATGCCAATTTTCTTTCTATAAGACTTATTTAACCCAACATATTTTTCTGATGTCTAAAAAATCTTTCTAATATATCTAACACACTTATCTAATATTTCTGACATATTTATTTAATATATCTGACAAATTTATCTGATTTGTCTGTTTGTGGACAAAAAAGTAAACGATAGAACCCTTGCTTCTGACACAGGATGTTTGTGCTCAGTGTCAAATCCTGGGCCTGGTTAACCAAATAATTTTTTGTACCAAAGAACTCTGATAATCCATAAAATGCTGAAAATTTTCTGAAACTTCAGTAAGGCATTACATTGTATTACATTCCAGTTCAACTATCGTGTAACGCAGTTTGAAAAAAAAAACGATATCACAGTTCAACTTATCACCCTATTGAGGTATGTATTAGCAAATTTGAGTAATATTAGATCTTCGAATATAAATTATTTTAATTCTATAAAAGCAACTTCTATGAACGTTACAGATAAAACTATATTTTTTCAGAAGGGGACTCTAGAAGAAAGAATAGTATTTTCTTTTAATGCCTGAGTAATTGGTAAATATGAAATTTTTAAGTTTATGATTTTATAATAAGATTGCTAGAAAAAAAACGATAACACAGCCCAACTTATAACCGTATTAAGGTAGAAGCAAATATGAGTGATATTACATCACAGAATGTGGCATTAGTTGGGGAAAAACGAAGTTAGCAGATAGCTTTCAGATATTAAGGAATTATTTAATTCATCGGAGTATGTACCCAAATTTTATCCACACTTTTTTCATATAAATGGCGGGTTGTTCAGGAAAGGGGGATAGAAATCCGGAAGACAAGAAGAGTCAACTAATTTTTCAATGTCTATTTTTTACAGCAAATTTGAAATAAAATTGTTTTCCTGTATAAAAGTTGTTCGAATTTAGAAAATAATCAAGAATTTTTCAGATAAGTTATAGCTCGCTTTTAGATGTCTGAGCTACCCCAGGCTCGAAGAAGTTTAATCCAAGCCCAGTTGACCCCGAGAAATATCGAGCTTAAGAAATCTCTTAGAGCTTGAGTCCACTCTAACCTGATATATAAATCGGATAAAATACATTCAATGAATATCGTTTCTGTTAGACAATATTTTTACAGAATATTTTACTTGACTTAATCTTTCACTGTATCATTTAAACGCTGTAAGTTCATCAAATTTCGCTCAGGTTATTCCATCAAGGAACGACAGACAACGTCTGGTATAGTGCCGTCTGAAACTCTAAGATGACTAAACCAAAAATTAAATATGAAAAAGCAGCCACAATAAAGTCATTTGACAATTATTGTTAACCTCATAAAGGAAAAATGTCAAGAAGAAATAGCAGATTGTTTTGTACCTTATAATTTTGACATATTTAATAATTGAGCCATGCGTTTGCTCAAATGTATTAGAAACGCCAATGAAAATTTTATCAAGATTTCGAGTGGGAGTTTTCAGTGAAAAAGCCCAAACTTGAGCTGGGGGTTTCAACTTGAGCTGTGACAATTCCTATTCATGTAATTTTGCCATAGCTATTTTTCTAGAGTGGGATTTGGTAATACCATGCAATAAGACAGGGGACCAAGAATCTTTTGACTAATCGAAGTTGTTTTTCTTTAAGTCCTTGCAACATTTCGTCTATTTAGTTGCAGTATATTTCTATTGGAACCAATGAGCCAATTATCAAAAAATCATAGTGGATCAAACCTGTGCTTGAGCACACATTATTCCCCAGCTACGCTAAGTATACGGTTTGAATTGTGATTTGGTGATTCCTTTTAATTCGTCTTCAACCAACCTTTAAGACTACCAACACTAGAACCAAATTTTCACCATTAATGTTTCCGTGTTCTGCGATGTCATGGTTCATGCAAATACTCATACTTCATAATAGTGCTAATTTTCGACTATTTCCTTTATTATAAAACAATTTAAAAAAGTTTTTAATATTTTCCGAGCATACACGGAGAAAAGAAATTCTGGTAAAACTACCGTTATGGTAATGACGGTTCTGGTAAAAAGAAACCATAGTTGTGGTTAATAAAATCATAATTAAACCGTTTATCTAGTATTTTTTCCATTCATATGCTAATGGTTTACCGGGAACTCAGGTTTCCAAAATTATAGTTTTTGTTACCTCACATTTAGAAATAAATACAAAACGAAAAAGTATATTTAAACAAATAAATGATTTTTAAAACATGGTCTAAGCTATCCTGATAAAATTACCAAAATTTAGCACATTTACCAAATTTTATCTCATATTATAAAACCATATTTTATCGCTATTTTTATCGAAATAAGTATCGAAGAGCTTCATTAAAAATTATCGAACTCTAGTGTTCCTATAGAGCCAGAAATACGTCAAATATTACCGTCTTCTGGTATTTTTGACAATGTTCTTTTTCTTCTCAGAGTAAGACGATTTCTTTAAGTAATATTAGTCCTTTAAGCAATATGAATTAGCGATTTCTTTAAGAGATATATATTTCAGTAAAACAGTAGTAAACGATAAAATATTAAGTCAATGTAAAATTGTAAGCTGTTGGAGTTATCATATCCATCCTTCAAATTTCATCCATGACGATATTAGTTCTAAACATTCATAAGCAGTGTACGTTTATCAAAAATTTTTAAGAATTCCTATATACCGTTATACTTTTCATTGCTTATTTATTTTGTTAGTCGAAAAATAAAGAGATTTTTGAAAAAGAAATAATGCGCAGGACTTTAAATTATATAACATATCTGTTGATTCTTTTATATCAAATCCTCTTATCCTCCAGGGTAAAACAACCAAAACTTTTTATATCCCATTCTTGACAAAAATAAATATCTTCTTTTCGATTTAGCAACTAAAAATAGATCTTCAGGACATTACTATTGAAAATCCGGCTGTTTTCTGCAGCTTATGGTAACAAAAACCCTACAACAAAAACTAACAACTGCTACGTGCGGATGGTGTTATACGATACTTTCAAGAATTTTGGGTTCAGACAGATAAGCAATAAAAGTTCTAAAAGTGCTTTCAGGGTGTTATTTCTCACGTTAGGTGAAAAATAAAAGTTCGACTCAGTCAACAGTAAGTTTCTAAATTGTTTACACACATCATTTAGTTATTGAATTTTCTGTAGTTCAAATCTTTTTTTAGTCACCAAATTACTCTCTTTTAGACATGAAATTGCAAGAAGCTTTAGAATTTCGAGTTTAAGTGTAGGTTAGTTTATTTTTTCTGAGTTCAAAAGTTTCGCTGCCACTAAAATTGAGTAGTCAATTGATTACGTGAAAGAAGTCACGTAATCAATTACAACCTTTGAAGGACGTTTTAATTTGGAGAATAGTTTATTTGACTAGTTTGTATAGTAATAGTTTATTAACAGCTAGAGAGAAGTTATAAGTCTCCATTCTATTTTAAATTCTATCTTATTTTATAGTCTTTATTCTTATCCAAATTATATCAAAAAGTACTGTTTCAGAGAAACATGCTTTTATTTGTTTCAAAATTGAAGCTTAATTAATAATTATTATTAACGAACTTAAATTTTTAATGGCTATTTAATTTTATCTACTTTCTGTGGTTTGAAGAAATTATGTTCATATTATATATATTATTTAGTATCGATCACACTGGAGAAATTGGTTTTTGATGTTTGTTTTTATTTTATCCGAAATTTGAGTTCCATCGAAGAAATCATTGATTTAAAAATATAAACATTATTTATTACAGTGTTGAAAGTACTATACATTTCCCTACGTAGTGTAGAATTAAAAAGGGTAAGCGATAAAAGTTATCAAATTAATTCCAGGCATTTTTTTTCTCATTAAGGGAGAAATGAAATTTGTACTCAATCAGTAGTAAGATTTTAAAATTGTTGCATATTTAATAAAGTAGAAAAAAGACGTGAATAAAGACTGATAACTGAACAAATATGGATATAAGTTTTGAACCGAAAATAGACAAAAAGGTTCAAAAATGGGCAAGAACCTTCCCCAGTGTCGAAATTCAAAACGACTTTGAGAAAGGCTGTTGTATATAGAGTCAAAATTATAGTATGTCCATTTCTGTGCAATTATTAGTACTTAACAACCCTTGTCTTTTTATAAATGTGTAGCCCAAAGAAGAATCCCATCTTAGTTTGGATTTAGCTATTTCATTTTCCGTAAATTAAAATTTTTTAATCAATGAAATTGGTTTAAGTTTCCTACTTTTCAGTTTTAGCAAAAATATTATTTTTTCTTGAATTGGAAATTTTTGATATTACTAAAACTGGGTAATTAATCGATAACGTTGGGAAAAAAGTCTTAAACATTGCAGTACTTGGAAGTCATTTTAATTAGGAAAATAACATGTTTTGCATTATTTTATTTTATTACTAAGAAGATTTTTATTTGTTTAATATCTTTTTGTCATAGTGTAGATACAAATTCAGTCAAAAACAGTTTATTTAAAATTTTGATTGTTCTAAAGAGTATTAGGCTTCAAAATTTCTTGAACAGTAAGTAAAATATGCTTGAAAAATATTAAATATAATTAAAACAGAAGTAGAGAAATGACCCAACACAGAAAAATACAGAAGAAAATCAGAATGCTGTTTTTGTGTTGATTGGCTTATAAATAAATGCAATGCAATTTCTTAGTGTATAAGATTTTTAGTTAAATTAAACAAAAAGGAAAACAAATTTTTATAATGTTAATTTTAAGAAAAATAAATATTTAAAGCAAAACTAAATCTTCATTAGCATACCAATAACGTTTTTGCTTTATTAGTATGAAAATAAACTATTTTATGTATTAAAATTCTAGTTAAATAAAGATAAAAGTATTGCAAACAACATGACAGTGGTTAGGCCAACTTTTGAGAATGGTCGAGGCCAAGAGTAAGAAAAATGATTTTATTTTATTTATTATTTTTATTTATTATTTCTTCTTCTTCTTCTTTTTTTCCTTTGAGGGAAATGGAAGGTAGCATATCTGGAAAGATAAGCGATGAAAAAAAAAACCCGATGGCTAGGTGAAGTTGAAGGATCAATGAAGTTATAGTTTGATGAAGCTAGACGAATTTGATGTTGAAAAGTCATACATTTACAAAAAATGAAGCTGAGAATTGGAATGTTGAGAGATGTGTTTTGAGGGAGGTCAAAATCCATCATGGGTTGAAGCGTCAAAGAATGTTCTAAAGTTATGTATTTTTTATTCTAATAATATTTTAATTTATCTAATAACTAATTTAACTAACAATTTTTATAACTCAACGAATTTCTAATTTTACATCAAAAAGTTCTTCATATTTTATAAAGCAAGAGTTATGATAATAATATTAAGCCAATATCTTCACATAGAGAAAAAAAAGTCTGGCTACCTACCAGAGTATGGTAAAATTTACCGTGTTTCTGGCTTTATAGGAACGGGAAGAAGCTCGATAATTTTTTTTGTCGAAGTGCTTTGGTCATGAATTTGGCAAAATTAAAAATAAAATATGGCTTTATTGTGTGTAAAAATTTGGTTAATATCATAAAATTCGGTAATTTTATCATGATATTTTAGAGCATCATATAAAAAGCATTTATTCAGTTAAATTTAATTTTTAGTTTTGAATTTTTCACTAAATGTGTGGTAGTACGAATGAAAAATGTTGGATACCAAGATTTTGGATAAACCGTTACCAAATGAATGGTTTAAGTACCGTATATTTCAATAACTTTAACCAGAATTATGCTTTTTTTAAAGCAGAAATATCATTACCATACAGTTCAGAAAATTTAACACAATTTACTTCCATGCATATTGTAAAATACCATTTAGCACTAATTAGTATATAATAAATATTAAGTATTATTTTACAAATTAATCGAGTTAGTTCTTATCCTAAAATTATTTTATCATTGACTTATTTTATCATAAAATTATTTTATCATAAACTTATTTTATCATAAAATTATTTTATCATAAAATTAAAAATATCATAATCCTATTTGTTAATAAAACTTTATTTATTTTACAAGTTTTGAATTTATGATTAATTCAAAAGTAAATTTCAAATAAATTACTTCTAGATTGAATATAAATACCAATTTCATTATTGTACGTAAAATCGAACTGCAAAATGAATATAGTTTTAAGAGTATACATATTTTGGGAAAATTATCGATTCATTTTTAAACTGTTGTTAAAAATGAATGTTTCGCGTTATTACAGTTGCTATAGCAATAATTTGACATGTTTAGTGGTTTATGCATTAAAAAATGAAACCATGAAATTTTCTAAACAAATTAACTTCAAACGGGCAACTGCAGACAACAAATTGCTTTAAAAACAAAAGAATAATTCAACTACAAAAAGTTTAAATGTAAGAATCATGTTACGCGTTTTATGATAAAGCTAAATGTATGAACATAATCCTTAATCGTGTCGGAGGAAAGATATTAGATAAAATCATAAAATCAATGCTGACAAGTATATATCTGTTTAAAGTACTAGGAGAAAGTTTAAAAAAATGCATTAAAAGTAAGGTTGTTTATTTGTACTCGTTGCGATAATGACAATATTTCCAGAACTCGTTTTCAGCCAGTAATGTGCATTACTTTGAATTTTTTTTTTTTGAATTATTAAAAGTAAAGCCTGTAGCAGTAACCTTTTACGATGCAAATTCAATTTCTCCATAGTTACTTGTATAAATTATGTTATCTAGAAGTAAATGTTTGGTTTTTATTAAAAAATGGTGTTTATCTGTCTAATTTCGCAGCCCTATTAACAACACTAATTTTTAGATAAAGCAATTGACAAACGCAACAGGGTAGCAAATTAAAACTATGTTATTTAGAAAAAAATGGAGACGGGATTGGAATGTAGTTGCTGGTGTGACAAAAAAAAAAGATTTTTTTTCTCTCTCACTTGGTGACATTTTTTTTCCTACATGCAATGATTAAGAAATGATAACTGCCTATCTACAAGTCCGTTTCTAAAAGAAATGAATAAAGACGGGACAAGTAACAAAAGACCATTCCTTGTCAAATTTCTGGAAGGATGAATCAAGTGTCAATGTTCAGCCGCACTTGAAAATGCTAACAAAGTTCAAAAAGGCGATAAAATCCTGTAAAATTTTCTTTTGCAGTCATTTTGTTTTTCCACAATAAAGATACTTATGCAGATGTTCGAATAGTAGGTCCTTAGACACCCAGTCTTGTGTCCAGATCTGTTCCCACGGAACTTAAACATCTTCGATTAGCGCAAAAAAGGCATTGCTAGGAACTCTTTAAAAAGCCAAGGTATGTGTGCAGAACTGGTTCAAACAGCAGCAAAAATGTTTTACCAGCATGTCATTATGCGACTAGTGTCTCAGTTGGACAAATACCTTAACAACTATTGACGGGACTTTTGAGTTTCCGTAAGAGTAAAAATTGTGTTGGAATAGCATCCGACTCATAATTTATCGACTGTACTTATTCCCTCATAGCATATCCGAATTCAGCCCTTATGGTCACAATTTCAACGTAGTTCTTGGAATTCCGACTAGTAAATCACAAGAAAAGATAACAATTGCGAAACGTGTTGAATCATGCAGAAAGAAAAATAAAGTATGGCTGAAACTACCAATACATGGTACAATTAACCATGTTTCTTGCTCGATGGTAATACCAAAACACTCGCTAATTTTTATCGAAGTGCTTTGGTAAAATCAACTATAAATATAGTTTTATAATGGCGATAAAATCTTGGTAATTTTATAATTGTACTTTAGAGTGCGCATAAAAGCCATTTATTCAGATAAATTAACTTTTCAGTTACTTATTTTTTTATTAAATGTTTGGTACTAAGAATTATAATTTTAAAATCCAGAATTCCCGGTAAACTGTTAACATATGAACTGAAAAATTATAAAATTAATGGTTTAAATGGCCTATATTTTTATTTTTATTGCCAGTGGCGATACAATACAGTAAATTTACTAAAAATGTTTTCCCCGTTTAATATCATTCAAACTTGTTGCGACTTTAATATGGTTATACTGTGAATCAAATTATTGTATAAGTTAAACTAGCTTTCACAATACAATAAATTTAGTTGATACTTTATTGATAGTTTTTATTTGACAACTTATTAAGACTCCAACAAATGTGTATGAAAACCGATCATAATTTTTGTAACCATACGGGGTTCTTTTATTAGAAAGATATAAATTTATAAACCACTGTAAATCGTAAATTTACAGCTCTTTATTTGAATTAATTACCGAATCAAAATAATAATTTATTTTCTGTAACTGATTATGTGCATTTCCGTTTATTAGTTTTAAAGTGACACCATTTAATCTACACTCTTATAATAATCGAATCAACGTTGAACCAATATATCGACACCTTTAACCATAACACTGTGTGAACTTTGAGATACCTTACTGTTAAGTTGAACTATGTTTCTAATCAAATTGAACGATAGTATGGTGCAATTCAGGTGAATTATGGTTAAATGATACAAATTAGGATCATGCTTTTACTCTAATTTAAACAATATTAGGGTTTAATGAGTTCCAAAATTTCTAATAGCGTAATTTTAGTAATATGATTGTTCAGAAATAGTATATGATAATTTTTTATGAAACACAAATAACGACCTACTGATTTTCTCCCGATTTCCTAAAACCAGCTGTTAATGACTTTGGCAACGCCCATGATCATTATAATAAATAACATTATCAATATCTTTTAAGGGAGAAATAGAAATAATAGGAAAAATGAAATTCCACCATAATCATTAGTTAAAAATGTACATAAAATATTACAAAGAAACCAGTTACGTTTTTTTCCTGAAAAACCCAATCAAGTATTAAGAAAAAAAAATAATGTAAGATTTCAAATACCATATCTTCTATTCGTTTGCTAAAAATATACTAGAAATAGATGAGTTAGGAACTTAATCCGAACTGGGGAATACAAAAAATATTTCTTTACTGATCACAATTTATCGCAAACCAAATTTGTTATGTTTCATAATAGTTAATGCACCATAAACTTAAGTATACTCAAAAATGTTTTCAGATAAAACTAGTATTAGGTAGTTATTTCTTTTACTCTATAGTCTTTCTAACATTAATTCTGACACTAAGTTATTAAGTTGGGGTAAAAGTAATAAAAAGTTCTTGTTGAAAGAAAGATGCTTTAAGTTATTTTATGCTCAATAAACATCATATAAAGATATTGTTGAAATTAATTAAAATTAATTAACAAGGTATGTTTTTATAATATATGAGAATGTTTTAAAGTTCCCTTCGGCAATGGAGCTTTCGTGAAAGTGTTAATTAAATTAAAAAGGTTTTAGTGATGCAAGATTATTATTACCTTTTTACAGATATGCTAATTCTTACAGGACAGATGCTATTTGCTAATAAACTCACTAAATGTAAAACATTTTTATAGAGTATAACTTAATTTAAATTTATATTAGTTTTAGTTTTTTATATTAAATGTTATTTTAGTAAAATTTAATTAAATTTTATTTTAGTTTTAATGAGTAATAAACAAAGAGGTAATTTCTCGCAGGAATATAGTTTTAATTTTTCTTCATAATCTTACAAGCGCAACAGTATTTTGTCTTATATCTTCCTTTTATCAAAGCAAAATTATTATTCGAAGTGATCAACGTCGAACTACTCGGGTGTATTCTGTTGTTTAGCTGTAAAAAGTTTTGAATATAAATATCATTCCTATCATAAAAATTATCTTCCATAGATGATACCGGAGTGTAATATTTATATTTTTGATGATTCTGTCAAAATGATGCCTAATTAATTTAACACTAGAACAGCCCGATTTTGGACATACCTAAAATCGTCATTTAAGGTCCATTTGACCCTTATGAGAAATTGATGTTATTCCAAAGTAAAAAAAAATTTAATTGATGAATATGGTTAAAAATACATAAAATATATAAGGGTTTTTGGAGATAAAATTTTTTATTCCCGTAATGACATTATAAGATTGTATAAAAAATTATTCTTTGGCTGAAGTACAAGTCTTACGGAAATAAACGTAAGACACAAATATAATTATCGTTTGTCTAAAGAAAAAACTCCCCTCGCCTTAAAGTCAGTCTGAGACCGTCAGCTGCAATGAAAATAAGAAATAGCGCATTTCAAATAGGGAAACCTCTTTCTCTCGCAGACCTGAGTCAAGACCTGTTTTAAAAGATGACCTTACACCTCTACTTGAAATAGTTTAACCTCGTAGCCATAGTCACCACCACTACTCCTGACGAATGACTAGGGGAGTTCTTTACGTAGACAAACTATATGTGTAGCACACAGGTTTTAAAATGTAGTTCATAATTATTTAAATCGAAGGCATACAGTATCGAAAGCATACAGTATATCTGTGTGACGTTAAAATGGTAATAAGATGTTGACAATACGGTTTTTATCATCTTTCATATCTTTTAGAAGATTTATTATGTCCTTTGAAAAGTTGAAAAGTGTGTTGCTTTTATTTTAGAGACGGAATTTTTCGAATCTGGAACTGTCTTATGAGCAAAACACTTTTCGTAGCTCTTCAATAAGCACAAGAATGAATCCACTCTGCTTAATTATGGGAGGGGACAAAAGATTTCCTGAAAAGTATCCAAGTATTGAGGACAGCAAAATCAGAAACGCAGTAAAAAAAAGTACAAGCCATCAGCATGATTCACATCTTGTAGAATAATTCCTTAGCATATGGTGTGCTAACATTTGCTCTATTATAGCAGAGCTTGGCTTCTATTTTATGCCGTCACCTGAAAGTCTATTCACATAAATACTATTCAAAATTATGACATTCTTTTTTCTTTTGCTCCTAAACATTAAGTGTTCTGTTTCCATTTTGCAGGATAAAAGATGAATTTCATGACGAAGAAGAGATACTGAAAATAGGAGAAAGTTTACTCTTATCCATGTGTTCAATCTGAATTATGTGGACATTTCTCTTAACGAAAAAAAATTGTTAGCAAGTTTTACTGAAGAAAAAAATATTTGCAGTCGCGCTGTGCTCGGAGTTTTGGTGTGGATCCACACTTAGAGCCCTATACTTTTTCCAGAGTATATTTTCCCAGAGTATACAGTTGACCATTTTTAAATGTGCACAAATAAAAACAAACATAATTTTTCTTTGATTTTATATCAGTTGAAAATGAAAACTTGAAGTCAAAGTTATATGGCTTGTTAATCATGTGATAAATTCGTGTTTTAATTAACATAAATGATTATTTATAATGAGGATGCACCTGTTTTCTTCCAGACTCATTAACGAATTTGCTACTACTGAGTTACTACTACTTAAACTATTAAGAACTAAGCTACTTAGAACACCGAATCTAACATGCCATATAATTTAACAGAAACTATTGCGTGAAATTTTTTTTAACCCAGTGAACCACAATTTTTGTTCCACTAATCATTTTCTCAAGGTTTGAAATCTTATAAAATCAAAAACAGTCATGATACTTCAAAAATTGACGTTTATCTTACGAGGGTCAAAATGAAGGTTTTTGACTGTTTTAGGTAGGGGAGAGTGGGGTCAATTGTAACAGGGTACGATTGTAACAGAGCAAAAATTTCGAGTGTCGGGTTTTAGATTTGGTTCCCAGGTGGCGCACAAGGTGTATTTAATAAATTTACATGTAAACTCCTGATGGCAACCATTTTTATGTACTTTTGAAAGAGTTACATCACAAAAGATATTTTCACGCCCCGAAAGTACTTTTTTTGGTATTAGAATATTATATTGTAAAAAAGTAATTTTGTTTAAACAAATAAAAATTAGTCACTGAATATGTAAGTGGACACCTTAATTAACATTTCAATAAAAAAAGATTAGTTTTGCTAATTAACTAGCATTGCTTTTAACAAATGAAGCTGAAATGGCGTCTTGGGGACAATTGTAACAATAAGTAAAGGGACGAATGCAACAGCTGAAAATAAATAATCTTATGTTTACAAACCATTACTTAACTCTTTAAGAACCACCAATAGTTTCCTATATCATTTATATTATGTTGCATGTGCATTATTTTATTTGTCACCTTTCACAGCATAAATTAAAATTTTTAACCCCTTAAAGTTAAAAGTTTAACCCTTTAGGTCTCTGCTCATTATTATTTTTACTCCTAAAATATCACTACTATTTTGGTCAATAAAAAAATATATCACAACTATGATAATATGTATAATTAACTATGTTGTAGTTGAATTTATGAACTGTTACAATTGACCCCGTAAGTGGGGACAATTGTAACAAGTGCACGACTGTCAAAAATTGTTAATAACTAATATAATAACATTTAAAATCAGGTATTTATTTTTTTTTCTAGTAGAGGATAGTCTACTTTACTCGTCTGTCAATTAATACTAATAATATATAGGATTTTTTGTTAGTTAAAAATAGTTAAGTAATAAATGTTACAATTGACCCCACTCTCCCCTACTTCTATGATTATTTATTCGAATAATCAACATATAATCTTGTAATTTTAATAAAGTATATTTAGAAAAAATATGAAATTTGAGCTTTGAAGTTCACGTGTATCTAAAAACAGCATAAGAAATGGCAAAAAATAATCAAACTGTCACCAACGGCGCTTTTTTGCATTAATGTAACTACTGTCTTGATTCTAACTATGTTTTGGTAACATGCACAGATTCAATTCTATGATCAAATGCAATTTATTTTTCTCTGAAGTTATCATTTATTTATAATAATGAAATGAAGAATTCGTCTGTGTGCATCGCTTTGACAACTCCAGAACCATTTGTTCTATTCTCCTGAAATTCTGACAACGACTGCAAGGGGCTCCCGTTTCTGAAATTTGTTCGATATTTTCAATTAGTTCGTTCAGAGCCGTTTGAAAAATTGAATTATTTTTTAGCTTAGAACTCGCCTTTGGTAAAAAGGAGACTGCAGACGATCTTTTCCCTTTCAAATATTTTAAAGAATATATCAGTGATATGCTTAAAATTCTCATTAAAAAAGGCGTTTTTGCACGTTCTTTAATATTTAATTATTTTTTTATTCGTTATTTTAGATACACGCAATCATCAGCATGAACATGATATCATTAGCGGATTAAGTCACCAAGTTAGATTTCTAATGTTATTTGGAGCCACATGTTTCTTTTGTTTATAGTTAAGCTTTTAAAATGTGAATCGATAAAACTAAATAATTTAAAATCAAAAGTAATTTAAATCAAAAAAATTATAAATTATGTATTGAAAAGCAAGGGAGAAATAGTATTTATTCATGTGAGAGAAGCGTAAAAATTCGACATACTCTTATTAACGTAAATGATACTTAATTAAATTTCTTCGTGGGTAATAATTTAATTAGAAGACAGCTAAGTTCTAGAAAAATAAATTGATAGAGAAATAACATTAAATCTAGTAGGAAAACGTCGAAAATCGCCACATTATTATTGAAGTTATTCATTCTTAATTAAGTTTGGCAATGATTAGTCATTTAAATTTTAGAAAAAAAGCTATGTTAAAAGCAATATTAATGAAGAAATGTCACCTATCCGTTTTAGGGAAACGTTAAACATTGCCAAACTGTTATTGATGCCAATGATGATTAATTAAGTTTGATAACAAATGCTAACTGAAATTAAAAAAAGCTACACGTGAAAGCTACTCTGAAGCCAAATTAATAGAGAAATGGCACCAATTCGCTTAGAAGAAATGCAAAAAATGCACCATATTATTTTTTTTTCTCGCCAATGATGTTTAATTAATTTTGGCAATATGCACTACTGGTATTATGGTAATGGGTGTAGTTTAAATAGGTATCGATTGTAGGACAAAATGAAATTTTATTGAAATTAATTAGCAAAAGTGTGTTATATGTATAAAAGAATAATAATTTAAATTAACATTAAATGTTAATAGCAATCGGGAATAATATAATTAATCAAGCAGAGATAAATTTCGTTTTATATTTTTCACCTAATTGCACTTAAACCCTCCTCCATTTGATCTATTATCTATATATTCGGTAACACGCGCATGCGACATATGAACTAAACTTAGGTGCTAGTTAAGAAAAGACCATTGGGGTATAGGGTTTAAGTAATTATTCGCGACTACATATAGTTTCGTTTTTCTTAGCCATCAAATTATATAATCATGCTTACAATATAAATGCTTTTAAAAGTTAAACTCGTCGGACAGAAATTTAATTCGTGCTATTTTTTATAAGTAAAAGGAAGGCCGTGCTACGTCGTTTCAAGAGTTGGCGATGTTGATATTCATTCACGCTTGGAGCTTGGCATCCATTTAGCGTGCATTTCGATGCAAGCAGGGTCTCTCCAAAGGGATAAGGGTTTTTTCTTGACTTGAAATATAGACAGAGTATAGACATGAAATTGTTTTACAGTTTTTATCCTGGTGGCAATGCTGAAACTGATTTTTGGTTATTCCTCAGTTTCTCTTTCATTCACGTTCTATCAATAAAGTACTGAAATTATTAAATTCAGTTGTAAAATTTGTCAGAAATCTAAAAGTTTAGAACAGTTTAAATACATTTGGGGATTCTACTTCCTCCGACGTCAACCTTCACGTAGCAACACGGATTTTTTTTTATCTATTTAACAGCTAAATAATATTTGGGAATTATTTTTATTTTATTTTACTTACAGCTTTAAATTTAAAATTTAGGTTCAATAGAACTTATTTTAGTCAATAAAATAAAATATAAACTATTCCCATTTGTCATATTGTTACTTAATCAAAATGAAGAGGGTAACCATAACATGAAAGAAGCAGAATCCTTCGTGTGTTTGGTGTGAACTATTAAGGCTACAGTAGACCTTTATATCGCCAAAAATTGATAAAAATTTCGGTTTTTTTTTTTGGACATATTTAGACACTTGTTTCATTGCTTCTTCAACTGAATTTTTTTTTTTTTAAATTTCGTCATTTTTTGAGAAGTTATAGGGTAGTTTCGTTTTCACATTATGAAGCCACACCCCTTTTCTTACACAAAAAGCTGTTTTTCTCAAAATTGAAATTTTGTTACGTTTCACGTATTCAAAATGTTCCAGTCGACTTTGTTTTCATCCTATTGAGATGAAATTTTTTTCTAGTTATTTATATGTATATTAGATTAAGTTTATGCATTTGTTTCTGTTTTATAACAAGTAATAAAAGAGTTATCGGGTTTCATGTACCTAACGACCTTTATTTTGAAACAAAAATCTACATAAAATTTGTTTTTTGGTCATAAATTTAAAATAAATTTAGGAAAACTCCTATATAATGCATAAAGCTTTTAACATTTATCTCTAAAAAATGAATATTAAAAAAAAATAAATAAAAATTTTAATTTAAGCCGCTGGGAGCATTTTAAAATTGATGAAATTTTTTTTAAAAAAATTTAAATTTCTCGAAAATGGTCCAAATATTTTTTACAAAAATTTTTGCAAGGGCATATCTTGATAGAATACATAAGTTATAAAAAAAGTTTTAGTGTAGCATAAAAACTAAAAAAAAATTTTTTGAACGTCCACTGTAGCCTTAAGAGTTATTTTGACCTTACATGAATAAGTACAATTTTCCTACAGAGAAAGAAAGGCTCGCTCAGCCGTGGAAAGCTGGGGTTCGTAAGTTCGATCCCTACTGCGAACAAGGCCTTCGGCGTGTATGCGCAGTAAAATAAAGTTAAATCTGCAGCAGCCTCACTTTAGTTGAGGTAAGAAAGTTGTAGTTTTTGTGTTTCGTTTTGAGGGAGGAGACCTGATTCAGTCCACACCGTCAGGTCGAAATCAAAATTATGAAGCCATCTTACCATTAAAAGAAAAATGAAGATATGCTCTTTGCAATAGGTGGGTGGATTCATTGACGAACGTTGACTGAACGTTCCAAATATTATTTTTATTTAATTTTCTTAACTGTAAATTAACTAATTTGGCCGAATAGTAAATCGTCAACTGCACATCAACATTCTTATTTCACTCCCTCCTGAAATATTCTTTTTCCAATCATCACCTTTGTTGACCTTCGACAATTCAATCGTATAAGGGAAGATTTGTTGCCACTCTATCAGGGGCACCATATTAGGTGGGCCAACGTTGCTCCCACAGTAAGGACAGATAGTACAGAGAATGAAAGAACATCCATGCCTTGTCGGGGATTCGAACCCAGAACCCTTCTGATGCAAGACCAGGTCTCTGACCCTTACACAGGCAGGTTGGCCCCTCCTGTAATATTAGTATTTAAATAATTTTGTAACTTACAAGCTAACAATCTTTGCTATATCTTTCTGAAATCATAGCAAATCACTTCACGTTTCTTTTAATACTAGATAAATACTATATATAACCTTAATGGCATTCCCTGTAAAATCTAATTACATAGGGGAAATTCCGTTTAATACTTAAAATATAGTACAGACCATCACCCGTTACTGTGCAAAACTAATCCAGTAATGAGGTTATGTAAAAGCTAATTAGCATTAGAATTTATGTTTTAATGTCTCGAGTTGTTTCTAACTCTAGCGGGATTCGTTAATGGTTTTAATTTGATTAGGAACAATTTAGTGAAATATTATGACGAGTAACAGGACAGCCTGAAAAGATTGATTAAATGTGTTGCTTTTTCCATACTTTAGCAAATGAGTTTTTTGAAAAAAATATTAAAAACATATGCTTGACTGAAAATGATTAGAGAATCAGACATAATTAGGAGTTGAAATTGATAAGCTTTAATTTCAAGTAATATGGAGGCTTTTTGTTTACAATTTTATTCCATAATGCATATTTTAGGAGCTTTGGAAAAAATGAAATAATTGTAATTTAAAATAAAATGCTTAAAAACTTTATCTTTCAATTAGTATTAAAAGGGGAAAATGGTTTAATTTTTTTAAACCGAAAATGAAAAGCATTGAGTACATCATTTTGGAAAGACGTAAGGAAAATTTTCGGCGGTGTTTGCAGCTTATTACAACGAAAATGTAATCAACGTTTTTTATATTAGATGGGAAGAAATTAGAATTTTTTTTAAACTTCTTCTCCCAAGACGCAATTGAAAAATTTTATGTATCTTTTTTCATTTTTAGTAACATTGTGTCTGTTAGTTTCTGTTCGATTAGCGTTAAAATGGAGATAAATATTAGTAGCAACATTTATGAAAAATTATAAATTTTAATTGACATGCGAAATGGCAAAATAAAAACCAGTTACGGCGATAAATTTTAGTAGCTAAATTTATAGCTTCTAAGAAGCATATAGCAGTAAAAATCAGATGAAATTTGAGTACTCTAGTTAGTGGTCAAAATTGGATCGACGATAATATGGACGACATTTGACGGTAATATGGATATAAATTCTACTTGTAGTGGGTACAGAATATAGAATGTCACATGGTAAGATGATACAGGTGAATTTCGAACATTCTAGACTGTTTCAAAGTGATCACATTCTAAAATGACAATAATTCCCATGCGGCAATAAAATGCCGGCCGGAAAACGTTTTAACTTTATCATCAGGCTTCTTTCAAAAATACCTTTAATATTATCCAGTAGTCTCATTTGACGCAGCGGTATGGACAAAGAGGACAACCTAAGTTGCGTTTCATAGAATTGAAATCACAGGTTTTTGTTTTTAATTTAGTTTTCACAATAGTAATTCATCAGCTGTGGTGGCTCAGAGGGTAGAGCGCTCGCCTTTCAATGAGGAGAAATGGCTTTGAATAACAGATATGGCCCGTCGTTGCGAATTCCTCATCCAGCTCGCTCTGACTGTCCCTTTATCGAGATTTCATGCTTCTTTCCTTAATTCAAAGCAAATGTGGATTAGTTTCATCAATAAGTTCTCCTAGAAGGCTAGGTTGTGCTGAATACTTGATTCAAGAGTTTCCTAGTCTTCTGGGTTGAGTTCAAAATTACAAGACTACGGAGGTGAGCATTGAAAGTAGAATAACTCAGAATTGAGTCTGCATTTCAACGCTGATTATAAATTAAATAAAATAGTTCCCTTGCCGTCAGGCTAACCGTGGGTGGTTTTCTTGGGTTTCCTCTCCATGTAAAGCAAAGGCAATTGAATTCCATCAAAAAATTATCCACGAAGACAAATTTCTCCCAATACTTGATTCAGGAGTACCCTTGCCTTCTGGATAGGGTTCAAAATAACAATGCTACGGAGTTGAACATTAATAATCGTAAAACAAAAATTGGATTCAACGATGGTTATAAAATAAATAGTGATTTATCAAATGTTATCATTTTTATTTTTAGCTTAAATATTAATTTTTGATCACTAAAATCTATTTTTTAAAATTTAATTTCTTTTATTCAGGGTTTTAAAAATATATATTAAGAACAGGTTTGTTGCTATATCTATTTGTTTGCTTAGCGGGCCCTATCACAATTTATAAAGTCAATTAAGTTTTTTTCCTTAACTATAAACAAAGAAAATGTGATTTATTTTGAATCGTACAAGTAGTGTTAACTAAATACGGTTACAAATAGCATTAGAATATATGTTTTAAAATGTTAAATTTAATGTGATATGTACATTGAATGAAACTATTTTATGTTAAAATTTAATGCGTTTTCGTTGTCTGACATTTAACAGCGACTATATGAAAATCGACGAACTGCATTTCAACTTAAATAAATCTCAAAATTATAATATATAACTTTTACCGTATATAACTAATATAAGTTATGTTAGCAGACTAGTGGTAAAAACACAAATACTTTCCACACATTATATGCATTATTAAATTACTATTTGCGAGACAATAGAGGGAAATTTAATTACGAATATTGAATTTTTGAAAATTATTTGATTACGTCTGGAATTTATTTCATTCTCAAGTATATGCCTGCAAGTTTAATCTCTAACCATCCGATTTATGAGCAAAATTTTACAAAGTTTGTGAATAAGTAATGAGGTTGGAAGCTTTTGAATATATTTGAGTTCAAAATGTTTAGAAAAAAAAACTTAATTGGTTAAGATTTTATTTAAACTTATGTTTTAATTCATAATTTTTTGAAAAATTTATATGAAAATTTACACAGAAAAGAAGTTTTCTATTACCTAATACCTAATTTAATTTAGATGTCTGTTTGCGAGAAGTTTATTCTGAAAAAAGGAAATGAACAAAATCTTAATGAACTAGTTTAATTGAGTTTCTTGTATTCAATTATTTAATAGAAAATTTAATCTTCGAAAAAATAATTCTTACAGAAACATTTTTTTTGAAAACTACTTCTTTGAAGAAATATAGAGTTAAAGTTCAGTTACAACAACTCATATTTTTTGCGTTTTAAAATAACTAAAAATTAAATTAGGAGAAATGTTGTGGAAAATGTTTTCTTTTAATAAGTTGTTATTAAAGTAATATTCCTAGATTGGGTAATATTTTTCTAATCAGAAATTGGATTGCCTTAGTAAAAACATAATATTCTATTGCTCAAAAATACATGAGATTAAAAAAACACAAAATGTTTCATGATAAGGTTTACTTTTTTTATGCTCAAATTAAGAAAAAATATTCTTTAAATTTTTTAGATTTTTATGCAAAAAGGAGTTTTACTTTTTAAAGTAAAACAAAATAATGTAATTTAAATTTTTTTTAGGTATACATTTATAAGAATTGCATAATATTGTAGTATCTGTTCATGTTAAAAAATGCTGCTTTAAGAATGGAATTATGAGGTTTTAAATGCATTGCTAAAGGCCATTTATTCGCTCAAATATGGTAAGAATTCATATTATTGAAAAACAAAAATTTTGTTTCCATTTTAGAAACATTGTTCTCAGATGGCATACTGTTGAAAAATGAGGCATAACGGGATATTTGACATTCAAAAAACTATTAAGATTGTGAAATTCGGTTTGAGATCTCAACGCGTTTTTAAAATTAAAGTACAAAAAACAAAGAAAATTTTGATACACCAATACTTTAATAACTTTTTCTTTTATGCTGAACAAATTATTTAAACAAAATAAATTATTAATACTTAAATTATTAGAAAAAAAATGTAAGTATAGCTAACAAGTGGGACATTAAGCACTCTTTTTTCAATGGGATGTTCGTGATTTTTTTTTCCTTTCTAGTTCTCTTTAAGTGAAGGTATAGTAATGCTTTCAAAAGTAAAACGTAGGTACTTTCAATTTCAAATCTATTTCTCTAACTAGTTTTCTCTTGTAGCGTAATTGAAAAGCATGAAACACGAAGATAAGTCAACACAAAGGAAAAGTGCTTCGAAACTTCTGTCACTTATAGATAAAACTAACTCATTAAAAAACAAAGTTCTGTGACACATTTTCCTTCATTGCTTTTGCTTAGGAAGAAATTTTTAGTCCAAGAAAATCATCGTGCAAAACATAAAATGTTTTTTCAACAGATAAACAAAGTGGATTTTGATCTAAGTTTTACTTCGCGTTTAAGAGTTAGGAAAACCATAACTTAAACTGATTTTGTGAATTCTTTTCCTGGTTGTGAGCCATTTTTTAACGTGTCATTTAGCTTTTAAGGTAAATTATTTCGAAAATAGAAAGTCATATGGTGGCTTTCTTTTCATTTGGTATGATGTACTAACTTCTAGTCTGCAAATCTAACATTTGTTCTTAATACCATTTCAACGCAGTGTTTGGATAGTCTATTTGACTGTGTGTCAGTTTTTGAAACAAGTTAAATGAGTTCAGAGCCCAGTGATGGGAAATTTACATGCACTGGTTTATGCTATATTCTTTTTTCTATATGGTAAAAATTGAATTTGCTGGAATAAGTTATATCACTCTAATTTCAAGTAAATTTTCAAGTAAATTTCAAGTTTTCTGGAACAACAATGAAAAAAATATGTGCCTCGACCAAAAAAAAAGTAAATATATATGTAAAAAAATGCAATAGTTTCATATTTTTTAAAAAAAAATTGCTCATTCATCAATTTATTTTTTAACGTAAAATATTTTGCTATTACGTAAATGCATAGAGAGTGAATGAAACTACGGGAGTTTGTTATTTATGTACATAGAAATTAACAAGTAGTTACCAAAATTTTACCTCGCAGTAGAAAACTTAATGCTTTACACTCACAGGAGTTCCGGTCAGGATATAAAAAATTAGTAAAAATTTTAAAATTACTATTGAAGATTTATTTAAGAATCACTATGCGGAAACGAATTTTTCACTAATTCTATGAATTTTGCATATGATTTATGTATGCAAAAATTAATATGATACATAATATGATAAGCATTAATTGATATGATATTTAATATGACACGCATAAATCATTTATGCATACGTAAATCAATATGCTATATAATATGATACACATAAATCAATTATGTAAACATAAATCAATATGATATATAGTATGATATGCATAAATCAATAACGCACAAGTAGATCAAAATTTCTTCGTTTATCCACGTACAGTGCGCAAGAAAAAGGACCATTCAGAATAACTTTTGATCTAATGATCGGATCTTCACACGTTCTGGGACTCATTCGTAATGGTTCGAGGAGATGACCTCAAATATGTTAATTAATTAGTGCAGACGATATTTTAAGTTACTAATCAGACAAAAAAACAACATACTTTCTCTGAATAAATATACCTTTTTTTCATCAGATTCGAAGAAAAATTATATCGATAGAATCAGAAAATATATTAATCGGAAACAGTTTTGAATGTCTGATCCCCAAAAATAGGTAGTAGCCGCAATTTGGGAAGTAGGATCCCCATAGTTTGATCAGGAAAGCGGTTCAAAGTTTTGGACCCCATAATGTTAGTTTTATTTCTTGCGTATTTCGCCATATCTCGAGAAATTTTTAAGCGACTTGAAAATAATTTTGCACACAAATAATAAAATTTTTTTATTCAAAGATAATTATATGCAAAAAGTAATTTTAGTAAATATTTACTACTTTATATAATAATAGTCAAGCAAATTTTGAATTGAAAGGTATACAATTTGTACACCATTTTAAAGCATGTACTTTTACATAGCAAAATACAAAATTTGAGCGAAATCGGTAGAATCGATGAGAAATTGAGTTACAAATATACGACTTCTTAAGAATTTGCCGCAAAACATCAATATAGATCACATTTCAGAGTTGGTTTTCAATTATCCGACTTAATATCGCTGAGTTCTGATTCCTAGAATCTTTGCGTTCTGAGATTTGTAATCCTAAGTTAAATAATGAATCCAGTAATTATTGAAATGTACTTTAAGTTTGTTTAATTTACGTAGTTTTACTCCGAGAAAGGAATTTTAGTAAAATTACCGTACTGTATGGTAATGGCATTTTTGGAAACAAAAAAAATTTAAATTCTGATTTATGAAACCAAAATATATGGAAATTATGTAACACGAATGTTTGGAACGGAACCATTCATTTGATAATTTATCCATTCATGCGGTAACTGCTAACTGAGAATTTCGGTTTTCAAACTTTAGTTCTTATTACCACACATTAAGCAAAAAATACAAAACTGAAGAGTTAACTTAATCGTATAAATGATTTTTATGTTATGTTCTAAAGTATCATGATTTATATCACGAAATTTTACCACATTTACCTAATTTTATCTCACATTATAAAACCATATTTTTGTTAATTTTACTAAAATCATTACCATCGATTTTTAGTAAAGGTTACCGAGTTTTTTGGTGTTCCCATAGATCTAGAAGAACACTAAATTTTACCATTTTTAGTAGTTTTGACCATACTTTTTTATCGGTGTACGTATCGCATCAAAAAATAAACTTTTTGACCTAGCTGACGTAATGCATTAATATGCACATAATATATGTACATTAATATGCATAATAATTCACATTAGAATGCGATCTAGTTACACTTCATATTTTTTCCAAACCTGTACATTGTAAAAAAATCCGGATAAACTTGAGGTAAAAAGTACTGACACCCTTGAAAAATCAGTAAAGTCCTATTTAACGCAGAATCCAATTTTACCGTAAGATTTTATACTTTAATTTTAGTGATTTTACAGATATTACTGTAGATAAAAATTACAGATCTTTTGTTCCCTAAGTTTTACGGCATTAAGTACCAACATCCTGAGTGCCGGTACTTTTTTCTGCTATTTAATCTGGATTTCTAATAGTCTATGCATATTATGACAATTTTTGCTTCTGAATTTGTTAAAACAGTTATAATTAGACGACGCATTATATTTCTTTTAGTTTGAAATCAGAATTTTAAAATAGAGAATTAAAAGCATAGTTCTACAAGTAGCCATTTAAGTTTTATATTTAATTAAGTTTTATATTTCATTAAAGTTTGTTTATGTGCGAAAGTAGAACTTTTTTCCTTTTAGCATAAGTGAAAATCTACTTTAATTTAAGGCCCAAGTAGAACTTTTTTCTGGTAAATGGTCAATTTATCGGTCAGTTTAAAATCTAAGTACTTGCTAGTTAGGGTAAGAAAAAGCAGATTGAAGAATTATGCTCAACATGTTCTTTGGTGGGGATTATGCTTTTTAAAAACATTTAGCGGACATAGACTTAATCCTTAATAACATTTTAGAATCTCATATTTAAAAAACTGAAAGCAAATTATTACATGAACTTGTTGATAATAATCAATAATAATATATTTCTTTTAAGTAGCACCACAAACTTGGGCATTTCGCTATCTATTGGAAACACTATAGTTATTATTTATTTTGTTAGGTTGTGTCTTAAGTTGTAATTTAAGTTGTAATAAGAAATTAGTTTTATGCTAAGTATTAATTTATATTTATTTTGTTAGTTTGTCTTGATTAATAATTTAAATAGTATTCAATAGTAAGTTATACGTTAAGTATTTATTTATAATAATTTAGTATTTTTAAAGAAATAAAAACATAGCTACGAGGTAATTAAGTTGATTTCGTTTTGATTCTTCCTCAAATAGCTGTAGAAATGTTAAGCATAAACGGTGCTATGGTGCCGTATTCTGTCATGCGACAAATGATAGGTGATGTATTATCTATTTTTCGAAAAATAGCATATACATATTACACTGTTAAAATTTCATTCAAAAATTATTATAAAATAACTGGCAGCTGTCTGTCTATCCGATTAACCGTGAAGTTTACGGTAAAGAACATTTTTTTTCCTTTATAGTTTTGAAACCATTTACAAAAAATAAGGTTATAAGACTATGAATGCAGAACTATACGGTTTTTTAACCATTCACAACTAGCATTTTTCAAAAACCAGAAAACAAAAATTTAATTACTTAACTCGACATAAGAACTCAGCTTTTCGTAGAGAAACGGGGATTGGAGAGTGCCAGACATTGGAAATTCTTCATGTGTTGATGGGAATGGAGGAAATATTGTGGTGTCAACACTAGGACTCGAAGTTCAGTTCTGCCGTTCATGAGATTGACAGAGAAGCCTACTCGGCTATGATATGTACACAGTTGCAAAGAACTAAGTAGCTTCATTAGGTGGTTCTAGTTGGTGCGATAAAATTATGGTTGTTTAACCGTATTATATGAAAGCAGTTAATAAACAGTTTTTTCAATCTTAACAGTTTAATTACCATTTTATTTACGGTTATTTGACTGCTTAGATTAAATATGGTAAAATAACTATTTAATAAATTGTTATTCAACCACTTTTCCTGACAAATTTCTAACAGTGTATATGATACACAAGTTATGGCTCGAAGGTGCGTGAATAAGTAGCCTAGCACGTAAATGGATTATTGCGAGCCTACTACGTTAAAAAGCCCCATACTGATATTTACGAAAGTTTGGGTGATTTATTGACTATAAGACAGACAATTATTACTAACATTCAATACATAAAGAACATTCAATACATACTAACATTCAATGCATTTAGACAATATCACTGTCATCTCTTGAAAATAGTTAAAATTAAAATCAAATGTCTTCCGCGAGGGGAACAGATAGAATTTCGTTAATTGAAAGAGTTAGAAAGAATTGTTTAAAATTGGAAAGAATTGTTTAAAACTAATTAATGTGTTAAGATTGGAAGAAGGTTTGAAGAATTAAAAATTTTAAATACAGTTGTCGATTCATTCATCATGGTAAAGTTAATATGTTGTGGGAGATAATTTTAAAAGGTGACCAAGCTGGTCGCCAAAGGTGGCTAGCAATCAATTAATACAAAAAGAAAAGGGAATACATCTCAGCATTTAAACCAATTGTTTTATAAAATATTTATAATTATCAATTTTTATGCAATATAAAAAGATTTACTATTTTAAAAAGTAATATATAAATTGAAACAAAAATTTTTGCACGTAATTGTAGGTTTCATTAGCGAATTAAAGTGATTTCATGCTTAATATGTGCCATCTTTAAATTACTATAAATAAATTCTCTTTTATTAAAAATGGAAACAAAATTAATTATTTTCCTTAATAGTTACAGTCTGAAAATATTCATATCTTATTGTATGTGTAAAAAAATTAAAAACATATTTACTAAAACAAGTTTTTTTTTATCCTAAATATAAAGTATATATTTATATAGCCTAAATATAGTTTTCATTAAATACATAATTATAAACGGAACTAAAATTAAACTCAATTACGAAATCTGCAAATAGGTACGAGATTATTTATTGTTAATTTAATTTTTTCATTCTACAATTTTGGTTTTAACATTATTTATGATATAAGGAATTTAACGTTATTTCACGTTAAAGTTTAAGATTAATTCCTCAATATTGCTTCATTTACTTTTAGGGCTCAGGGCGTTTCCCAGTTTCTGATGAATATTGTGACTGATTTCTTAAAAAATGTGATATATTGTGACTTATTTTTGCAAAATTGATTTTTTCTATTTATAATGTCTATTAAAATTAATAAATTGGATTAGTTTCCAGTGTAGATATAAGATTAAAATTGTTAGTATATTGTTAAGAAATATTAAACATTTCGTTAAAATAAATGCTTTTTAATGCATAGAAAAGTAAAATAAAATTGAATGATAAAAATTCAAAAATTTACTTACTCCTTTAAAAATCCACAAAAAAGACAACTAAAAATAGATTGCGTTTTTTTTATTTTAAGAAAAACTATAGTAATATTTTATAGTCTCACCTTTTTTGTTACATTCTTCACATTATTGCATTTAATTTTTTGAAAGCAACAGTTCGTGTTTTTAGCTATTACACGTCTTTAAGAAGTCACTGTTACCACAACCGCAACTTGAAACGAAAGGCGGATAAATCGGTATGGCCGTTCCGTTGATTTGTGTCAAGGAATCACGTTGTTTCAGAAGTGGGGGCGCTGTCATCGCCTAGAAGAACACCTTACTATTTCATTCTGGGGAAGTTTATCCAAAACTCAACTAAGAGAAAACTGAATTGATCTTTTTACTGTCGACAGTTTTGAAAACGAAATACTTCAAAGAGTTGAACATGAGTGATTTTCTGTTGCAATTTTTTTAACTCCTTATTCACTTAGAGATAGTATTAAATTTTCACACATTTATTGCAACAGGTTAAAATAAATTAAATTAAACAATGTGTTTTTTATATAATTAATATATGATAAAAGGAATTTTAATCAGGCGAGAAATTTATGGAAAAGTACATTCTTATGATGAAGATTGTTTAATTCAAATAAATCTTAAAAATTTTCAGAGATATTTATTTCGAAAATAATTGTTTATTTCATTTGCAGTTTTCTTTATTTACACTTAACTAATATGGACGTTCCTGTCACAGTTCGTTCAATTGCTTTTTTAAGTATCCATGACTACAAAGTTTTTGTCTAGATTTCTTTATGAATAACAGCTTGAACTAGCTTGATTTCGTATAGATCATTTTTCTTTAACACTTTATCACTGATTGTTTAATTAGTTTTTGCTTTTCTGCATATTATTTTTGGTTTGTTAAAAAATGAATATTGCAGCTGAAATTTAAATTACGTTATTAAAATCAACAAATTATGTTCCAAATGGCTTTATTTTGTTTTGATTTAAAGAAAACTATTTTGAAGAGTTGCGTAATGCAGATAAATAAAGTAAATTTGCAATATTACAGATGATGTAATTTGCACTGATTAAATTTCCCTGATGAAAGACACTGATAAAATCTCTCATAAGATAACTGATATTTCAGATCATTGAATGCAATTAAGTGTCATAGACAAAGTGTTCCCTTGTAAACGTTTTAAATTACGAAATTAATATTAAATATTATTTTTGTCTTGTCATAAAATAAATTTTTAGACTGAAACATAATTTAAATCAACAAACTATGTCATAGAATTTTTTAAAATTTATTTTTAATTTAAAGAGAATTATTTTTGCCTATTTGTATAATGCAGATAATTAAAGTTAATTCTCAAGATCACTCATAAAATAGTTTGACGGCACTGATAAAATCAATGATAAGATAACTTATATTTCTGGGTTAGAGCTCTCTTTTCAACTATATTTTTAATTACAAAATCAAACAAAAAAATGCATTTTCTCTGTTAATCATATCTAATCGAACTATGGGGGGAAAGCAAAAATGAAAGAAAAAGAATTAAGCTATTGTTCTGTTTTATTTATTTATTTATTTTACACAGTGCACATTCTAACTTATTACGCATTACTCAGTAATACATTGGAATAAATTTATAAAATTGAAAAGTCTTCAAACAGTGTATTTTAAAGTGTTTTAAAATGATATTTATTAGTAATCATATTTTGTCGAAAAATTAAACTATTGTCTTGAATATTAAATTTTTCAGATTATTCCCTTTACTTTAGGGATATCAAGTTTGGGGATATCAATAATGGGTTTCTCAGTTGTTTAATTTTATTTATGGACAAAGAAATGCTTGTTTTTAAAACATTAAAATTAATACTTTTATCGAAAAATTTTACTTTGATCTAATGTTCCAATTGATTTAAATATTTACCATTTCTTGCTGTTATTTCAAAAGAAGCGTTTAACAAATTCGAACGAAATTCTATATTTTCCGAGTGAACTTATTTTTTTTGCATAACAAAAGCGTAATGCAGCTTGCATTTCAATTACAGATCAAATTTTTAATGCAATAGTATTTCTCTCCGGGAAAATTTAAGATTTTCGGTTTTATAAGAAGCAGCAGTTATTTAGGTGCATTTTTCAGATTTTTAAAAAATGGACAGCGTGATGAATTTTTCATTACAAAAAATTTATTGTTCAGTTCAAGACCTCTAAAGGAGCATTGAAGGACACTGAAATAAATAAGCAGTTTTGCTAATATCAACTATATATATATATATATATATATATATATATATATATATATATATATATATATATATATATATATATATATATATATATATATATATATATATATATATATATATATATATATATATATATATATATATATATATATAAGAAGAGAGTGGAATGATAACACATAGCCAATCACAGAAGACTTCTGGTTACTAACGCACGAAACAGCCAATCAAAATTGAGAACGCATGTGTGTGAAAAGGTAATAATTTTTAATAATGATGTCAAAAAATACAAAATACAAATTGACCTCAAATAAAACTCAGAGGACTTCGAATCAAATAATTAAGAAAACTCTACTATTACGGTTATAAGAAGGAAGATTTATTAACTCAGCAACAAAATTATAACATCGCCATTAAAAAAAAAAAAAAAAAAAAAAAAATCTCACACTTGTTACGTAAAGCTATAAAAAGACCGCACGATTATTTATGCAAACGATTATATGTGATTATTATGAACCAAACTTTATGCTTTTTGAGTTAGGCTCTACCACGCGTGCTTCGGATACGGAGATTAATCTCCGGCTAATGCCCTATAGTAATGTGTTAAATAATATTGCTTCCTCGCTTTATATAAGTTTATAATTTTGCTTGTATTGAAATTGCTTTATATAAGTTTATAATGTTGATAGTAAGTTCCTCTGACATTTTACAATCCTATCATATTCTCTCTATGTGATGTTGGTGCAGAAAAATTGCCAGCTAATCTCCAGGAAAACGACTTAAAGTTTGTTCTCGAAGAGTACGAAAATGTAATTGCGTAGCAATTATCGGGGGTTGGCATGCGGTAGTGAGCAGGGGGTGGAGCCCTCTAGTATATACAGGTATATATATACAGAGAGAGAGAGAGAGAGACGAAGAGAGATAACATAACACATCTGCTGCAATCAATAAACGTTTTGATTGTGATTTATTTGTGTAAAAAATAGAAAACAATTTATTGCTGAATTTAAAAATTAGTTTAACATTTAAGTCAAAAGTAAAACTGAACATTTACAAATAAAATTTGCAAAAGTAAAATTTGCTTTGTCTTTTCCATTTCTCTAACACAAGCTTCATTAACATACTGACAAATTAACGCAAACAAACATTTGTCAAATCAGGAAATTTTTTCTAATGTTAGATCAACATAAAAAATGCATTTAACTGATATTCTTATAAAAGGAATCTCTTTTTGAATATGAACAAATTTATACAATTCGCAAATTATCAAACGTAATTTTAGCCTGTTTCTTTATTTCTAATACACTTTTTAGATGTATTTTTTTATAAAATGTTTAAAAAATGATAAATAATAAAAATATTTTTAATGAGAATGGTTTTTGAATTAAATTCTATTCAGTTATAAACAGTTATATGTAACAGCCTAGTTGCAGTTCGGATTGTTTAATAATGGTAGCTATGATAAATGCAGAATCTAGAATCTGAATCAGCATAAATGCAATTGTGTTCAGAAGGGGGAGTATTATTAATAACTTCATTACTTTAGGCATTATTCATTATAAATATTCATTAGGGCGTATTTTCTTATGATTTAGCAAGAAACTTTAGTTTAAAACCAAACATTATTATTCCAGTTCATGTTATAATTACAGAATATATATTAAAAATTTTCTTTAAAAGAGTTAGTTTAGAAAAGTAGATTTTTTCAGCAAAATGCATATTCAGGTTTGAAATATTCTAAAATATAATGTCTTAAGTCTATAGAGCAGTGGTTCCGAAAACGTGTTTCGCGGAATCTTAGGGTTCCGTTGATGAGTCAAAGGGGTTCCGACAATTAGAATTTTTTTCGGAGAAAAACATTTATGGTTTTTAAAACCGTAGTTGGTTATATTTATCTAACTATACAAATTAATACTTGCTAAATATTTCAGTTTTTTTTATAAAATTACTTCAGCAAAATTTTATAGAAAAAAATAGAATATTTTTTTTAACAAAAAATATTTCTTTCAGCATTTATAATAAATTTTCATTAATATTCTCCGTCAAATTTATCATAACCATAAAGAAATACCATACGAACAATCAACCATAAATAAATATTTCTTTGTAACTATTCTCAAATGTATGACAGTTCATTTAACGTTCATTATTAATTTTCAAATAAAAAGATACATAATTCACCTTTTTTTTAAATTTATTTTTAGCTTATGCATACAATTAAATTAAGAGCTTGATTAAATGCCACTTTTCATCAGTGAATTCGACAGTCTTAAGTAAAATCTATTTTTAAAATTATTATTGACAAAACGATTTAAAAATAAATGTACTTAATTAGTAGCGAATCTTTGGTTGAGTTTACAATAGTTGATGAAATTTTTTGAGTCGGGGTTCCACCAAAATAATGTCCATCATAAAGGGTTCCGTAGCCTGAAAAATTTGGGATCCACTGCTGTCTAGAATCACAAAGTTTATAGTTTATTTAATTCTCTTTTTACTAAACATTCATTGCAGGAAAAAAGGAAGAAAGAATAATTCGAAAATATTGTTATTTATATAAGAAGGTAAATTTTTACACTAGTGTATTTTTAAGGGATTTTATTGACGTTTTAAACAGTAAACTATACATTTAGTGATACTTCATTAATATTGTATTTGAAGGGTTAATTTTGTGTTTTTTTTTAAAACTTAGTAACAAAATAACTATATATTTTTTTCCACAGCGATGGAAAACGGGGTTTTTTCTTTTAACTTTGTTGGTGTCCCCGCTTTGTTTACTACCTTTTTTAATGCCTACGCGTATTGATGTATCAATCTTACATTAATATCATTTAGAATGTTAGTAATATGACTTTTTCCTAACTAATAATGACTAACAATTCTAACAAATTGTTTATCTTTAATATAGCATATTTTTCTTGTATGTGCTTAGAGGAATATTGCTTTCATTTACTGCGATTGCATCGTTTTCCCCAGTAGAGTTGTAAGCAATTCGGAAAAATTCTCGCTACACTCCCAAAAGAACATGTAACCTTTTGTTTAATTATGTTCTATTTATTTGATACAATACTTGCATGTTCTATTTATTCTTCGCTGAAATTATTTAGCAAACAAGTACTTTATTTGTCTTTATTCCTTTCTAATTTCATATTATGCAATGTTAAATTATATTATGAATATAATCATTTTTGATTTAGGAATTTTATTTTTTGCATGACTCTTGAACAAGACATAAACTTTTTGCATGAACCTTATAAATATGCTTCGATAAATATTTGCCTTATTTTGGGAATTTTATCAAAATTCGAAACGCTGTTTATTCAACCTTATTTTTATTGGTTGTTTTTTAAATAAGCTTTTATATAACTTTTATAATTTTTTTCTTAAATAGCTTTATTTAATGTGTTATTTTATTTCTTGAAGTTTATTATTATCATTATCATATATTTCTGTCAGAATTATTGCTACCTAAGAATGTATTATTAGAACTCACTGTTGATAAAGAAACCTCCCAAAAATGCTCCCAAGTGCAAGCAATTCCCTCATGATTAAGATCTATTATAATTGTTGCGAATCGATATGATATATTTTAATCGTACTCGTTATGATTATTTACTCAATAAATAGCCAACTGCATCTGGGAACAGAGTAATAAAATTGTTGAAAAAAAAAAGATGGTTGTTGTCTGTTGATGATTAAGATCTGATTATTACTTTGCATTGTCTTTAACTAATGATTTTCGCCTCATATATAATAAAGAGGTCTCGTTCGTGTTGTTGTTGCTAATTCCCATCTGGTCTGACGGGGTCAGACCAGATCAATGAATCCGTTGACATTGAGAAAATCCGAAACCAGAATGGGAGAGGAATGAATATCGTTCCAGTCCAGCCCTAAACAGATCAAGATGTGCTCAGGTGATGCCTGGTTTTGTTGGCATTTAGGGCAAAGAGGAAAGATCTTTTGATTTGCAGAAAAAGTGAGACTTTTCAGGTGTCCACTGGCCAGTCGGGATAGGCAGGTGTTGGTTTACCTGTCACCAGGGAGAGATAGAGAGAGTCCCGGTCTTTTTGCCTTATACCAATAGTGAATAGGTGGAAGCAGCCACTTTTGTTTGTTCTGGGCCTTTTGCCTTGCAAAAAGTTCAAGGTATGTAAGCTCTGAGGTGGAGGGGACTGGATGGTCTAGTCCCTTCTTTGCAAGAGTAGCAGCCAACTCGTTGCCGTGGATATCGACGTGGGACGGGATCCATTGAAAGTGGACCTCATGCTGTTGGGAAATGAGCTTTACTTTTTGTAAGATCGAAAAACTGGTTTTATCTCCAATGAGGGCCCAATTTTTGAGGTGTTGAATTGAACTACGGCTGTCAGATAGTATCCAAGTATTTCCAAGGTGCCCTTCACTCAAGATTTTCTCTAGTCCCCTGTCGATTGCAATTAGTTCGCTTCGAAGGACGGAGCAAAAATCGGGGTTTCGTTGATGAAGAGTGTAGTTCTCTCGAGGTGTTTCAATAAATACCCCACTGCCAGTCTGTCTATCCATTTTACTGCCATCAGAGAATATTTTGATGTCGTTTGGAGGGATTTTATTGATGATTTCCAGGGACAATTGTCTGAGGAAGTCAGGCACACAGTCCTTCTTGTCAAGCATGGTAGGGAGGCTTTCATGGAAACTAACATTGGAAAGATCCAAGCAAGTACTAAGATTGCTATGAAGATAAAGAGGTTCAATATTTTCAGTGATTAACAGTTGTGATTTAACGTGACTAAAAGGACTGAATCCGTAAAATGTAAATCCGTAAATGTAAAATGTACGTCCCTCGTTCGTAAAATGTAAAAATAGTCCCTATTAATTTTGCTTAGAATAAATTAAAATAACATTTAAAAGTTTAAAAAAATTTAGTGAGTTTACAGATGAAATTTTATATTTACGTTTACCATGCGGACTAATACATTCAAAACAATTTAGTCGTGCATTACATTGTGCATGGAGCTGATTATTAAGTTCTTCAAGGGAGTTGGTAGGGTATGTATCAATAATTCTAAAACTGATCTTTTTCGATGTACCTTTTCGAAGAAACTACTTGTGATACCGCCTTGAAATATTTTAGTGATATTTGAGATTATATCAGCTGTATGCTCTGATAATGTCTAAACGTTAAGAGGAATATAGTTTGTTTATAAGTAGAAGTCTCCAGAGCCATGAAGTCTAGAGCCGTCTGCTGCTATGGAAATAAGAAATTGCGCATTTCAAAGTGAGGAGATTCTTTATCTCCACGATTTCCTTTTTCTCGCCAACCCGAGTTAAATCCCTCTACTTGAAATAGTTAAACTACGTAATAATAGTCACAGCAACCACTCCAGATAAATGGATAGGGGAGTTCTTTACATATACAGACTATACTTTTGGAGTTTTGAAAGATTTTTGCTCAAAAATCATGAAACTCTTTAAAAAATTAAAAGATTTCAGTTCCAATTTTTTTAAAAATATTTCTGCCAGAGATATGTGGTAACAGTTATCACAGTCTAATCATGTATATGTAAATATTCTGTGAAAAAAAAACTGAAGCAATATCTTGTACCTTGCTCAGATGCTGAGAAAAGGTACATCGAAAGAGGTACTATTGGTACAAGTCCTACCGACTCTTCTTAGTCATTTAACGTAACTCTTTAACTGCAATTTATAATAGAATTTTAATGTAATTTGCACCCGCAAAGTAATAATCGTAAAACAGTAAATAAGTTTATACATCGATTTAATTAAGTTTATCTTGAAATATAGTGTGATAAGCAATATCATATTATTATGTTATAATAAAGAAACAACTCTTTTTAGAGTCAAATGTTTACTTTAGAAAAGAAAATCGAAAACGTATTAATAGCAAAACAGGATAAGATAATATATCTCTATATAACATAAAATCATAATGGTCTGCTACCGTTTTCCACTGTTGTTGGCGCATTTTTATTGGCCGGAAAATCACGTGGTAGGATCCAGCTTTCCCCCATTCATTTCCTTATTGTTTAGGTTGTCATCAGCATAAAATTAACAAAAGTTGTAAAGGTATTCGCGATCGCAACGAACTATAGGGGGCGTTGTTGTATGAGACAAATACCTGCGATTTCTATATGAACAGTCATTCAGTTACTCTAGAGCAGTGTTTCCCGAACTTATGATTTTTGTGTACCCCTTCTAAATTTTTCGTAACGCTGTGTACCACTAATAAGAAAATTAATGAATTTTTTACTACAAAAAAATTGCACAAAAATTAAAAAGCACAACTGACTGTTGACACCACTAATTATTAACTGTTAACTCAGCTAAAAGTAGCCATTAAAAAATACGGAATCGTAAATTTTCATGACTAACTTTGTTTTGAAATACATTTTTTTTAAAATTTCGTTTGTTGCAAGATATTTCGCATAGGAACGCGTACCCCCTCTAAAATGGTCCCGTACCCCTGGGGGTACGCGTACCACACTTTGGGAAACACTGCTCTAGAGACATCTTCAATGTAGCGTGTTGCATTGCAACGTTCCTTCTTTACTGTGGCTAATTAAATTTAATAAAGAAAAATTTTTGTTAGTCTTTCTTATGCAAACGAAAACAAAATGGTATCTCTTTTTTTTAGAGAAGGAACATCCAAAACACATCGGAAAAATATTTAAACATATACAGAAAAAAAAATGTATATTCTTATACGAGTTAAAACCTAATGCACGAGAAATAGTTTTACTAAATTTAATGATATAACATGAAAGGCCTATTTGAACTTTATATTCCATAGTTTAAAGAATCACATTATTTCAAAAATTAAAATGCACAAAAAGTATACATCAGCCTCATAATTTTATGAAATTTAATTTTGTAAAAAAAGTTTTTTGACAATAATTTTTATCAAAAAATTTCAAGTTTCAATAAAAATCATTATTTAGAAACTAAAAAACGAAAAATAAAAAATGCTGACGAAACAAAAACAAAAAAACAATTCCTTTTTGTAGCCATTTTTTAGTGCTACGAAAATTCGTCTTTGGGATTTACAAAAAACAAAACAAGATGCAATTTTATTTTTTCAGGAGCTAAATGTACCAATTCCCACGACATGAAACTTTATCTTGGTAAACGTATGTTTAGGAAATGTATGTTATTTCATTTGGAATCTTATTTATCAGAGTTCATATGGCGATATAATTGTTTTGAATCTATGCTAAACTCTATATCGGCCCATTTTCCACCGAAATCTGATTGACTACATTGATTTTAAATAAAGTGCTTTATTTCATGATTTGTGGCAAACATCTTAAGTGTAGATTGGCGGCACTTAAAAACCGCCAAATCTGAGGCGACGGTGGCGTTAGAACGTAAGTACCGAATTTTTTATTCCATACTTTTCTGAATCATATTTCTTCAAACATTAGAATATACAAGAGTATTCATAAACACATAATGTTATACCATTTAATTTTTCAAAAAAAGTATTTTGACAAAAATTTTTATCAAAAAATTATTAACTAAAAAACGTAAAATAAAGAATTCTTAGGATAAAAAACGATTTTAAAAATTCTTTATATTGAAATAAAAACTTTCATAATGTTTCTCTTTTTTATTCTTATAGTTCTTAATCAGACGTAAAAAAAAATTCCGTAGAGAACTATTATCAAATAAGAAAAAAAATTATTTACAAGCAAATTTTTTATTATAAAAATCATAACACTCACCTGTTTTATAAATCCGCAGAATTCCTAATGAAATGTTCTTCGTTTGAAAATTTTATTTTCAAATAATATATGTACAGATTACTTTTAGATAACATACCACACATCAAAGTTTAATAATTGTAAGATCTAGATATGAATTTGAATATATAGCTTAAAAATAGAATAGTTGAATTCTAGTTGAAATTATTCTTTCAAAACTAAAAAATACTTACCAAGAAAACGATAAAAAATTATTAATAATCAGCACAAATGAAATTATTTCAAGTACTTCGGATGATTCTTTATTGTTGTTTTCCGAATTATATAGATACAGAAATATATACTATTCTATAAAGAAGAGGAATATTCTATAACTACTATTACACTTCTGTAAATTCTGAATTCACTTTATTCATTGGAATGACGAAAGCAATGTTGACTTCACTTTAATTTGTAATGAATTGAAGACAGAAAAAATTATTTTACCGAAATACTAGTAAAGTATCTGTAACAGCAAGTGATCATGAAATTGGAAGTTATGTTGTTGGTAATAGAATGGTAAAAAGTTTTGAGAAATTGTTCTTCAACTGCTTGGCGTGTTCTGCTTCAATGTTTGGCATGTTCTGATTAGTTTTTTGAAGAAGTTCTACCTTTTCCTTTGATAAATTTTGCTTATTATTTGCTGCTAAGAAAATGGCGTCCGTCATTGCTAATGGTTATGTGGGAACTAATGACCGATATTTTCAGTCTCCCGCTGGAGAGCGTACTCGAGCGTTGCGATCGCGAATTGTTTTCCTTTAAATATTTTTGTATCCCTAATTTAAAGTTATTTTTCAGTACTGCTATTATTAGCGAAAATTTTAAATTACGGTTGAGAACTCATCAAATTTGCTTGAACAATATAATGTATTAAGAATATAAATGTTATTTAAAAAAATGATAATTAAAAAACATCTCTTCTGTTCACCAAGAGATCTAAATGTTTATAATACTAATCTATATTATATAAAACGCTAATACATATGTATCAATAAAACCGATGATATTTCTTTTCTCGCTTTGGTAACAGTTTTCATTTTTAATTGATGGGCTTCAGCGCGCAAGAGCACGTAGTGAGCATCATATGGCTAATCTATATTATATAAAACGCTAATACGTTTTAATCGATAGGCTTCGGCGCGCAAGAGCACGTAGTGAGAATCATATGTCTAATCGGGTGAATTCTCATCGAATTATCAAAAAGTTTCTCACAAAATTATCCTCATCGAAGCCGATGCTTTACATCCGGCGTTCAGTACTATTTCATATTGTTTTACAACAAATGGTTTTAGCCCTCTGGTGGGAAAGACTTTAAAACAAAACTTACAACAGTCACTTTTCTCAACAACTGAAATTTAGAATAGTGTGATTAGGAAAAATATGTGAACTGTTTGCAATTTCAAATTAATATTGAAATGCGTAGGTTTAGAATTTTCTACAGTGAAAAGTTTTCGGAACTTCAGTGTTCAAATAAGTATACAAAAGCTAGACGTTAAGAACGTATCCAATGAGCGAGTAAAGCGATCATCGGATTGCAAAGCAATCCGAAATGAACTGCGAAAGCAGTTCCGAGGGTTGGCGAGCGCTAGCGAGCTGGGGGCGAAGCCTCCTAGTAGATAGTAATATTTGAACGTGGGAAGTATAGGCGCAAGAGCGTAAGTAAACAGAATTCCTTTTAGTACATAGATGTTAAGTGAATATTTTTATCTTTAGTAGAAAAACTGTTTTCTGCCAAGAAAAAAAAAACAATTATTGCGAAGCAATCATGGGGGTTGGTGAGTGGTAGCGAACAGGGGGCTTTGCCCCCTATTATTACATGAAAATATATTTAAATTAGGAATACAAAACATTTTAAGGAAAACAACACCTTTATGACTTTTGTTAAGTTCGTGCTGATGACAACCAAACAAATTTGGAAATTGAGCTGAGAAAACTGGATACTACATGTGATCTTCTGACTAATAAGAAAGCCATCGACAGATATGTCATTGTTTCAAGTTATTGCAACAACTTAACTATATCACTGGACTTCTAGTATTCTGATATTCTCTCTCAGTTTTAGTCTCCTTAGTACAGTCCGCCAGTTAACTGTACTAAATCCAGTTATGAGATTTTTAATAGAGATGTCTAAGCTAACGTCACTTCACTTACCTACCTGTCTACTTGCAACTCATCATTGATCAATAGATGCGACCAACAGGAATACGGGTTTTTTCCCTATGGGAATACGAATCGTCCAATAGGAGTAGTGCAAACTGAAATTGATTGAATGATAGTGGAACTCTGATCTAGTTTAGCCTCTGATTTAGAAATCTTCATATTTATTACGTAATGGCTTTTTCTGAATGTTTTGTTCAATTCTAGCAAGATTAATAAAAATAAAATATCTGAAACCAAAGTAGAGTATTTTCGAAAGAAGCATTTGAAAGGAAACCATCTCACATACTACTAAATTCTTAGAAATTCACTATTAAATTTGTGAGATATTTTTGAATGCGTATAGGAAAAATTTTATGTTTAATTACGCAATAATTTTGAGCTTTTTTATGCTATGCTAAGAAGAAAATTTAAAAAAAAATTATTTTTAAATAGTATTTCCCATTGACAGAAACTCACAATTCACTATTTTTCAAGTGTTTCTGCATTTTTAATGATTTATCAATTCACTTGAATTCCATTAATTTGACGAATTATGTGTTTAATTTAATACGTTTACAAATTACATAGTGCATTACTTTCTTAACATGTTTTTAAAACTTAAAAGCTTTTAACACAAAATGAGGTATAAAACTTAGCATAAATAGTAACGAGTTAGAAATTAATGAAATTAAACGAGCAATAAATCTTCAACGCCTTTGGAATTATTAAACTTATTACAAAACACTTTTATTAATAGTAACAATAAATCACTTAAGAAAGTAATAAAACTGTTAAGAGTTACTGCATATACGAGGAAAATGGCAAAATTTGATTTATCTTATAGTATAAAATAACATTTTATCGCCTCTCTTACGTAAAAGCTTAACGCTTGCAGAATTATTCGACATTTAAAAACTAATTAGCTTAGAAGCATATTCATTTTGTCTAATTTGGCTTATCGTTTTCAGCTACCTGTATTAATAGTATTTTCTCTTAATGATAAACTACATTAAAACTAAAGTTTCTCTCCGTATTTTTATGGATTATGCATATAATAAAGTTATGTCTTACTAAAAGCATAACTTTGTTAACAACTGTGCAACGACGACAATAACATTTACGTCTTTGAAAAAAATATGATTTGGAAGAAAAGGTTTTTTATAAATGTCATATTTCGAAAAATGTTTCAAATTTTTAAATGTAAACTTTTTCTGTTAAAAAAAATGTCATGTATTTAATTCTTCTTAGATTGTTAATTCCTTGTATAGCATAATTTCTAAAACTATTTTTAATTTTCATTTTCGAAACTTTATTTTTAAATACTTCACATTTTGGTTATTAATTCAGTTTCCATTTTTAAAAGCGCTATATGTTGAGCCACCTCAGCTAGATTTGGCATGTGACATTTTTAGCGGCTATCATTGGTCGATTTTCTAGCGTTGCCATTCGGAGAGTTGTAATGAGGCTTTTTTTTGTCGCCGTGTAAGAGAAATATATATATAGATTTTATAACTAAAAAGCATTATGTCAATCTTATATTTGTATAAAGAATAATTTTCTTGAGAAATTTCCCTAGTTATTCATCTGACGCCCTTTTCTAAGTTTTACTTTTTTTTAAATATATATATATATATATATATATATATATATATATATATATATATATATATAGATTTATTTCAAAATAACTATTTTTCTATTAGATAGTTTATTGTTTCTATATAGAAATAACTCCCCTCGCCCCAAAGTCTGCGGCCTTCTGCTGCTTTGGAAACAAGAAATAGCACATTTCAAAGAGGGGAGTTTTTCTCTTTGCTAATTCCCTTCCTCTCGCTGACTCCAGCCTAAACCTCTATTAAAAAATGACCCAACACCCCAACTTGAAATAGTTAAACGTCGTTGTCATAGTCACCGGCAGTGTTCTAGACAAATGGCTGGGGGAGTTCTTTACATAGACAAACTATACAATGTTTCATTAATGCATGTCTTAAAGACATTTTTCCTGATGTTGATTTTATAAATAGCGTAATATTGAAACTGTTTTCTCATTATTTTAACAACTGTTAACTTTTTCGTAACAATCACTATAATTTGAAGCATTGTTTAGTTCTGCAATTAAATATGCTGTGTAAACTAAGACATGTTGTATATTTTGTCAATGCTATTTTAAAACCGTTGTTGAACAGTCGACCCAATTTTGAGTTACTACCAATGTTCAACTGCGTAGCTTTGTAATTTTGAAACCAATTCAGAAAACACGAGAGCTCTTGGATTAAGTATTGGGAGAAAATTGCTTTTGTGGTGGACTTTTTAATGAAACTAACCCGCATTTGCGTTACATGGAGAGGAAAACCAGGAAAATCTCCCACGGTTAGTCTAACAACAAGGGGACTCTAACCTATGATTCTTCTACCACTGAGGATATTTTTTGTCAGCACTTTGGTCAATGCAAGCCGGGTGTAAAATTAGTATCAACCAGCCTTTGCTGGGTCTTCTTCACCTCATTGGAAAGCAAGCGCTCTATCTTATGAGTAACCTCGACTCCATCAATGCCATTTGGTAATAAAGTAATATATGTTGTAATTCCTATTAAAACAAAAATAATCACCTTTATTTATATATTTATTAAATAAACTGTTAAGCCTCTAGCGAGTTCGTCTTTACGTCCTCTCTGTGCTTCCCGGAAATACGATTAACACCCTAATTTTACTATTATAAATTTTAAAGTTAATCTTGCAAAACATAAATCCTTATTATGACGGCCCCAAAATAGTTTATATTGAAACCTGTGACATATAATTGTATACTTGCAAAGCATCTTTACTGAATCAGAAATTAATTGGTGCATCATTTGTTTCTTGACCAAGAGATGCCTATGATAAAATAATTATTAGTATTTTAATGACTTTCAAATCACTGAATATATTTATTTGGGAGAAAATTGACTTTGATACTAATGGTAATATTTATCAATGAATTTGCTTATACTTATACATTTTATACAAAGATATATTTCAGTAAACTAAGAAAACCATAAAGAAAGCGTTTCGTACAAACTATTTTCTCTATTTTCTAAAATTTATTTGTAAATAAAATTTCAGTCTGGTTTTGAGTTCTGTAAAATTTTGGGAACAGGAGAGAGAAATATATGGAATACCATTTACATATCTTACACAAATAGAAGGGTTTCTAACGTACGAACGTTTTATTCTTTAAATCGAAACTAAATAAAAAATATTCACAAACTGTAATTTCAGTGTGAAATCTCCAAATTATTAAAAATCATGCAAATATAAAATACCAATATTTGGAATGGCAATAATTTTTCTTAATTAGACAAAAGTAAAGGGAAATTAAGCATTTCCTTAAAGAAATAAATAGTAATTTGCATTAACACTGTAAATAACCTTAGTATACCTCAAAATATGATACCAGTTACTTTACACACTGTAATTACTGTACATACTGCACATAAGTCAGTAAAATCATTTTTACGATTTATGAGAATTAATCATTAAGGATGTATATATACACAAATTTTTAGAACAAAATTAGTTGCCAATAAACCATACAATCAGCACATTTTAAAAACTATGCTGTAATATCTTTAATCTAAGAAAAGAATTATTAATTATGATGCCTATATGCACTAGTTCTTAGAACAAAATTAGTTTGCTAATCAAGTATATAATCAGCATACTGTAAAGTTATGATGCAGTATCTTCAATATAAGACAAGATTTATTAATTATGATGCATACATAAACTAATTATTAGAGTCAAATTAGTTGGTTAATAAAGCATATAATCAGCACATTGTAAAAACTATGCTGTAATATCTTTAATAAGACAAGAATTATTAGTTATGTTGCATATATAGAGTAGTTCTTAGAACGAAATTAGTTAATCAAGTAACCAAACTACCCACTGTAAAAACTATGTTGTAATATTTTTTAATTAAGCGTGAACCTATACATTAATTTTTAGAATAAAATGAGTCAGCAAATCAAACATAAACACCTTGAAAAATTTTTTAAAATAGGTTTTGAACCAGAAATTTTGTTCTTTATTCATGCAATAAAACATGTTCAGATAAGATGGTATTCTAATCAATCTATTAACATAAGATATTAATTGCTGGCGCTATCTATTTTGATTATAAATCACTAAATAAAAGTTGCCAGGAAAATGACAAATTTTCTTATGCCAAATAAATAATTGACAGAAAAAATTTATTTCAACAAAGGTTCCCTCCGCATATATTCTAGAAATGCTTACAATGGTTGAGATAAAAAAAAATTAGATATTGAAAAATTTATGGAAAGTTTTGAAGCTAGTTATTATTGGAAATATTGGTTGTGACATATCAGGAAAATGACATTTTGAAATTCAATTACATTTTTTAAATATACAAAACAGTCAATGCTAGAACAAGGGCATTTTAAATTTCTAACAGCAATGCTATTTATTAAAATTTTAAAAAAAAGTTCTTTTAGTAGTATAGTATTAGATCTTGGAGCAAGAGACTGTAAATTGTCATATTTCGTGAGAATCACCCATAAACAAACATAATGTAGTCTAAGATTTAATAGCATTGAGCTCATACATTCAACTACAACATTTCATCATCTTCTTGTAGGGCCTAATTTTCACATACTATTGTAAATAACCCTTTGGTATACTTAACAATTTTGCTTAGCACATAAAATTATACTTCATTCTTCTCTTAATACTAAAATTCTACAGTTATTGTTTGTTTTGCAAGTTATTTCGGGTTGATAAAAAAACATGAAATTTAACAAAATCTCTTTTTATAGGAAAATAAATTTCAATCTACCGAAATGAAGTTAAACGAAAATGAAGAAAAAACGTTTAATATGAAACGAAAATCGAATTTAACAGATTACTTTCTTATATTAAATGTCGTAAGTCATAAAAAATGTGCATATCAGCTAAACCCACATAAAATGCACTGATAAAATTGCTGCTCAAAATAGAAGTTTTTAAGAATTACAGCACATTAAACACCCCTTTATTCCACATTTATCTTTCCTCTTATAGCTTCGTAGTACTATATATAACTTCAGTATACTCAATATTATCTTTCAAGGAAAAGAAACTAATCGTACAAACAAGGTATATAAGCATTTGATTAGAACAATAAATGTTGATTCTTTGGATAATCCATATATCGTCTTTAGTTCTTTTTAATTTATTTTGTTAATGAACCATTGAAAGGTGGAATAAATATTTGAGAACATGTAATATTTTCCCTTTTTCTTCAGAGAAAGAGTATAAAAAGAGCACTTCAATCCATTTTGCTCAAATAATTTTTCAGTGTCAATGGTATCACTTCTTTCTTAATACGTTCTATTGAACAGAAGTGTTGAAAAGACTAGAGAAGTTGATTTATTCTATTGAATCTCTTATTTCTGTATTTGGAACAAAAAAAAAGAGTCGTCTTGAAATTCATATAATAGAAAGAAGCCTTCTTTTGAAACTTCCAACTTTATTACTTATTTAATAGATACGATGCTATTCTGATTTTATTAATAAACATTTTTTAAAAAAAGTCCTTTTTAATTTTTTCTAAACTTAAAGACATATTTGACGCATATGAATAATATCTTGGACAAATGCTGCAATATAATATTTTAATATTTGTGGAAATATCACAACGGAATTTAAAAATTAACCCAAAAACAGTGAAATATTTATGTCACCTCTAAAGCTGTTAATAAGCCAAAATACCAAAGATGCCAAACGATAATCTCAGCAAATTAATCAGAATGATCCGTTAAAGTGCAGAATCAAGATTTTCGGCAATTTACCTAAATAATGTCTGCATTAAAGGGGCTCCGTATCATTTATATTCAAAAATTTGTTCCTATCATTCTATCAACTAATTTGTTGATTACTTGATTGCATTGACATAAATCATTAGATTTATAATATAAAAGGTATGATGTTAATTTCTGTTCTGATTCCATTCTATTATATTATATATTTGTATCTATGTGGTCTATTCCCAATCTATTAGTAAACAGGCTTAAAACGTTTTTGGTAAGTATGAGGGAATATTTGACGTATATGAATAACATCTTTGACAAATATACAACGCAATATTTCAATATTTGATGAAATATCACAACCGAACTTGTGAAATATTTATGTCACCTTTAAAATTGTTATTTTGAACATTACCAAAAAATCAGCAGATTAATCAGAATGATCCGTTAAAGTGCAGAATCAAGATTTTCCGCAATTTACCTTCATAATGTCCGCATTAAATGGCTCCGTATCATCAATATTCTAAAGTTTACTTCGATCATTCTATCAACTAATTTGTTGACTGCTTGATTGCATTGACTTGAATCATTTGATACTGATAATATTTATGATATCATGTTGATTTAAGATTTATAATATTTATGATTAATTATGATTATTATGATATTTATGATATGATAATTATGATATTTATGATATAATAATTATGATATTTATGATATAATTATTATGATTAATTATGCTAATTATGATAACTAGATAATATTTATGACATCATGGGTACAAAAACGCAACTGTTGTTCCAGCAAAGATTTTATTTTAACATAAGCAAAAGCTTAGTAGGCAATTTTCATATTATCTAGGTAATTTGCAGATTATCGAGATAATGTAAAAAAGGAAAGATTTTTTGGCACTTTAATGGATTACCCTACTTATTTTGAAAATTACTCTAGAATATCTGCTGAATAACTAATTTTTATAATTAACAACAAAGGAGGAACTAACGAGGATATAGTAAATAGATTTAACAAAACCCGAAGCAGTTACGCTATTCTCAATAATCTCTGAAAAAATAAAAATATAACAGATTCAACAAAAATTAAACTTTTCGATATTAAAGTTAAATCCGTCCTACTTTATGGATCCGAAACATGGGCACTGCAAGAAAAAAACATAAAAAATCTTCAAGTATTAACTAACAAATTTCATTATCAGTACAAGGCTTGAGCAACCTATTAAAAAATCCATAAACTATTTTATTTCAAATTTGTTAAAGTATTGAGTATTATTTTGATTTTAAACTTTTTGTTTTCGTTGATCAAACCAAAACATTTGTATTAGCTTTGATTAATATTTTGTAACACATAATCAGCTTTTATTTAAATCCAAAATAATCCTTAATCCAAAAATAATTTCATTAGTTCCCACATTTTCCGAAATTTTCTTTTCTTTATTAATACGAAATCCTGATTTAAGTTCTATCCCGATCTGGAAACAATATTGCACAGTTATTATAATGTAATCAGAAATCGTATGAACTTTAGAAGGGCAGGCAATAAAATGATGATAAAGTTAAATTATCAGCTAGAAAATTCAACACCAGTTTATTTTCGCAGGAACTCTAAAACTACATTCAGTAGAGAATAAATACTCGCTTTCCTATGATAATGCTCTCACCTCCTGTAAGGCTGATGCGATAAAATTTCTGGTTGTTTAACCGTATTAGGAGAAAGCAGTTAATAAACGGTTCTCACAGTTAAAAATTTAAATAGCATCTTATTTATGGTTATTTGACTGTTTTGTTTGAGTATGCTGAAATAATGAAATAACAATAAAATAACTTGTCACTTAACTATTTTTTCCGAGGAATTTCTAAGAGTGCTTATGTATCTGTGGGTGGCGAAATTTTATATATATATATATATATATATATATATATATATATATATATATATATATATATATATATATATATATATATATATATATATATATATATATATATATATATATATATATAACTTAGTTTATTACAAGTTACAAGTTGTACATTATTTGATATTATTATTTTAGTTTGCTCCTTAATCCAATTTTGTGTTTTGGACTACAAATTACATAAACTAATTTTCGTTTTGATGGATTTAACATGAAAAGCTTTGTTTCATTAATTGTTCATACATTTATTTATAATAATTCGATGTTAAGCCCACATAAATAGAGACATTCATTATTCATATTTTTTGTTTTGTATTGCAAAATAGACAACTTATTTTTTTTATCAATGATGAAGACAATATATATAGACGAGACTTTAATGCACATTAAATTAAATTATAGTATAAAATATTCAAATTCTCAATTAGCAGCAGCCTCATCTCATGTATTCTTATTCCATTGTTTCTTTTAATATTTCACAATATATAATAGACTAATTGCTTCTCTGAAAGGAATAATTAGATATAAAATATATAAAATATCATCTTAATACTTATTTTTTTTGCACAGAAATTAAACTGTATAGTATAAACAATTAAATGTTTTTTCTAAATAAAAGTATTCTTGTCTAATTTATTCATATTCTACTTTTTATTCTTCTTCAATGCTTTGTAAGATACAAATATAGTTCATTTTAGTGGTATGTTAAATATAAAGTAACATTTTCTGCAAATAAATTAAGTTGAAATATCAACATTTCAATTTTTTGTCATATAAAAATAACCATAACTAATTAGCCATTATTCCATTGTTTATTTTTCTTCAGTATAATAGGAAAAAAGAGCAAGAAATTCAACTATTTCCGCTAAAAAGCAACTGGACCAACTTGTAATTAGTTTCAAAATAATCTTTTATTCAATCTATTGCAAATAATTTGAATTATAAAATCAACAACTCAAATGTTTCCCATATCAAAATGTTCTTGTCTAACTTACCCTCCTTTTATTTGTTATTCTTTTTCAATAGTTTGAAACACAAAAACGAAAAAAAAACTTCTCATTAGTGGTACATTAAATATGAAATCATTTTTATTGCAAATAAATTAAATTTTAGTGTGAACAATACAAATCTTTCCATATAAAAATCCCTTGTCTAATCTTCTCTTATTTAATTCCTTATTCATGTCCAGTAATAAAGAAATAAAAATTACTTTTCTTAAGTGATGAAGTAATCTCGATTGAAAATTCATTGACTATAGTATCGTTAATTAAAATTTTTTCCATATAAATATTCCCTGGCCTTATTTTATCTCCTTTCATCCCTCTTTCTTTTATAATATAAAATATTTAAATTATTTCTCTTTAATGCCAAATCAAATATGAAACACAATCTCAATATTCATTGTACAAAAATCAAACAATAGTATCAACAATTTTAAATTTCCAATTTAACAATATATATATACGCGGTTGGCAATCCAAAACCTGACACAAATATTTTTATTGCTCTTGACAAGTACTTTAGATCAAATCAACTTCAACCATCGATAATTCTTTTTCAATTGCTCTAATACATTAAGAATGATATATATTTTTTTCAGAAACATAGAAGTGTGGGTTTGGCGAGAATTCCCTAGAAAGGTCTTTGAAGACGTATTCTTTGCTTTGACAGTTTATGCCAATATGTCTTCTTTTTTTGGCTCCGAGGCGTATAGGTTATTTTTTTCTCGAAGACGGAGCAAAAAAGGAAATAGTTCTTCTATTTGTCCTTATAGTCGATGTTTTTTTTTCTCCTGTTCAGTATAAATTTTTTATTCGGTTATATATTTGTCTCATGATGCATTACACAATTTTCTTGAATAAATTATTATTTGTTTTGTGTAATCCAATAACATATTGCTGAAAAGGTAATTGAGTTCATTTTTTGAGTAAAATACAATTCTCTTATGTATTATAGAATCGATTTAACAATAACTATTCAGTAACCATGCCTGTTACTGACATTATTTGGACTATTTCATAACAGATAAATTTAATATAATAGAGAACCATTAATTTTGCGTCAAAAATATGTATATTTTACATTACATTTTACTAAGCAGTCGTAAAATGTTCGTAAAACTGAAGTGTCGAGTTTAAAATGAAGTAGTTTAAAATGTAAGTTTAAATGAAGTAGTTTAAAATGAGTATATCCAAAAAAATGCAAATTGACATAAAAATATACTTAAGCAAAATCATCTATTTTGCGAACATTTGACCAATCACTTTTTACAATAAGAACAAGTGCGTTATTTTTACATACTATTTACTCTAACAGTACGTCAAAACTTACGTTGAAATGACGTTATAGCAAAAAAAATTATCGGAAAAGGGAACATTTACGTAAAAATGTAAGTAAGCAAAGTCGTTTATTTTCTTAATATTTTACTAACCGCATTTTACTAGGTAAGAATGAGTACGTTATTTTTAAATACTATTTACGTCAAAGAATGAGTACGTTATTTTTAAATACTATTTACGTCAAAGAATGAGTACGTTATTTTTAAATACTATTTACGTCAAAGAATGAGTACGTTATTTTTAAATACTATTTACGTCAAAGAATGAATACGTTATTTTTAAATACTATTTACGTCAAAGAATGAGTACGTTATCTTTAAATACTATTTATGTCAAAATTTCCGTCACAAACAGGCACATTACGTCACCAACAAACACGTTGCAACTTTAAACGTTAGATTATAGTTATGGTTAATGTCCTTGATCATTAGGGCAAGGAGTTCGATTGCTCTTGCTTTCCAATGACGCCATCTATGGCCAAGATTTCGACTTCTGCCACACCCATACGTCATACTCGTTTATAGAGCGGACCCATTCATACATTCATCCGCAGATCGTAATTTTGACCAGAACCAGAGAACGATCAATCTTCAATTCAGTACCCCCAGAGGTATAATTTGTTATGGCATCATGGGGAACTTTGTGACACGACACGTGCACCAGTGAACCATTTACAAGACCAATCTTTGACCAGCTGTATTCGAACTTCCGTTCTCACGAACGTGAATCCGACGTCCTACCAACCAGGCTGTCAAATTATAGTAAAAAATGGATATCCGAAATTCGTTTTTCCTTTCCATGATCCCTTTTCCAATACGAATGCATATCAGAATAAAGATAGAATGAAACGCTTAAATAATCGAATTCATTATGTTTTTACACAATCCGCTGCAATAAGTGATAAACTATGAAATGAATAATCGCATCAATGAGTTTTTAAAAATAATAAAATCTGAATTCTTTATTTTTTCGAAAAAAAACTTATGTATTTATTTTTTTCAAAGGTTCCATTTTTTTACGCAAGTTTAGATGTTTGACTGGCTATTCACAGATCTTCGTCTAGTTTTTTGGATACATCAAAATCAAATTTTGGGTCGCTTTAGAAAATATAATCACAAAGTAAAACCTAAGAACATGGTTTGGGCAAAATATAGTTTGCTCAGGAAATTTATTTTTAATTCCGTGTAATAAGAAAGCAATTTACTAAGTCAATATTTTAATTTTGTTATACTCTCTCAAAAACAAAACTTTCAATTTTGATGACTCCGTAAGCTGTGTTTCGTTAGTTTTGAGAGTCATGAAATCAAGTGATTTTTGTCGAAATGTGCATTTTCAAATGTGTGGCGAAAATGTTTCATCAACTTGAAACCTATTCGTAGTGCGTTGAGGGAGATTTTCTAGAACGATGAAACTACAAAGAATAGACGATCCAAAATAAAGCTACTGCACAAAATAAATCAGTGACCTATATGGAAGGAGTTGGCCTTGTTCCTGGAAGATCCTGGGTTCAAATCCCACCACGGACCTAATTTTGTGAATGGTTGGGGCGACATTGATACATTCTTGATGCCTGCATTATTGGGTTATATGGTGCCTACGATAAAGTGATCATTAGAAAGAAATAGATGCGTAAAGCACTAAGATTTTTTTTTGCTGAAAAAATCACGTTTGAAAATAATCACTTTTGAAAAAAAAATGGAATGCAGAAATATTTTTTTAATTTTGATGAAATTCGTTTCCTTGAAAAAGTGACGATATATATTTTGTCACTTTGATGAAAAATTTGCTCGGAGCATATACTAGGAAACAGTTTATTAGGAGACTGTTAGGCATATACTAGTAAAAACCGAAGAAAGTTTTGTGATATTTAAAATTCTTATTGTGTAGTTTTTTTACAAACCTGGAATTTTTATATTTTGAATATTTTCATTATGTCTAACGTATCCGTCATGTTAATTTATTGAGACATAAAATTTCCCATTTTGGTATATTTTTATCCATGCTTAGTTTTAAGCAATTATACGCAATTATTCCCAAAATTGTGTGTCCATATCGATCATACAACAGACTCAAACTAAGAAACTACATGATGTTAACTGTAATTCAGTTACTTTTTACTGGGAATCAAAGAAACTTACAATGAAACTTGATTTATTTTTACCATACATGTATATAAATTTAAAAAAAATTTTATTGGAAAAATTGAAATCTCTAAATTAAAATCACGTTATAATATTTTTTTACAAACAGAATGATGCTTAAAACGTAGTGATTGCAAACAAAGAAAGGTTCACTTTCTGCAACAATCAGAGTTAAAACCGTTCGAATACCAAAAATAATCTGTAATAATATTAGAAGGAATTTGCATGTTTCTGCAGTGCCTGACCAAATTATTAGACGCACTATAAGATTCTATGTTGTTGACGTGTGCCTGTTTAGGCAGAGGAGGTGAAATTGTTCCTGTTTTCCAGTGGCGCCATCTATGGACAAGAATTATAAGATTCTATGCAAAATCTTATAATTCTTAATCTTAACTATCTTAATACTCTTAATTATCTTATCTTAATTATCAGGTGATACTATACAGCTTTAATGTCTTTTACGCGACTGAAACCGGTCTGCACTTGTTTACGTTCGTGCATCAATTGGTTAACATTGTAATGCAATACGTTAAAAATAAATACAAGTAAGAAGTAATAAAAAAATCTTCTATCCTAGTAAATAAAAAATTGAATCCAATAAGAATAAAAACCCATTACATGTATGTTTAAATATACAATTATTGCATATAAACTCGTGCAAAGCATGTAATTATTAAAAAACTACAGTACGTCCAATAATTTGGTCTAGTTATTATAATATACAAATATAATACCTGATGTATTAAATATCTTATATTTATATAATATATCGTCTAATTTATCTAATAGTCTAATTTACATTATATATCGTCTAATTTAACGAATTGATACACGAACGTAAACAAGCGCAAACCGGTTTCAGTCGAATAAAAGCAATAAATCTGTATAGTATCATCTGATAATTAAGATTCTACATAGAATCTTAGAGTGAGTCCAATAATTTAGGCAAGGACTGTATATCTCACTTATAACTCCAGAATTGTTTGTACTAGTGTCCTGAAATATTTTCAGTGGACAATTCTACAGAGAGGCAGTACGAACCATAATTCTTAAATGTGTACAAAATTGTATTAATGGGCTCTTATTTTCAATGACGCCTCAACCTAAACTATTATGACCATCAGATTATGTACTACGTCCATCTTTTGGGGAACAAAAAATTACATTTGTCGAAATAAGTTTGTTTTAAGATAAAGTTGATTTCTATTTTAAACTATTGCCACCCACATTTATTACACACATTTTAATTTAAACTTTACAATGTTTTAGAACTTAAATATTCGATCATTAGATCAAAAGTTATTAATCTATAGACTTTTGGTGCACTTAGCTAATTTATTATTCCTTATGTCCATGTCGAAACAATCTACACTGTAAAAACTTTTGGATCAAATTACGGTATTAAGTATCGGCAATTTGGGTGAATCATCAGTAAAAACCATTTTAACTGTAATTTTTACAATGGTATTTATTTAATTAGAGTCATTCAGTGTTCTTCTGGTAATTATTACTGTAAAAATTATATATATAATGATATATGAAATTTTTTGTTCTATAACATGATCCAGTAAAAATATATTTTACGGTGAAAAGTACCAGCAACCTAAGTGCCAGTACTTTTTATAACTTAATTTTCCTGAATTTTTCACTGTGTATAGAATAAAAAACTGTAGCAAATTTGTTTTAACTGTAATTTTTACAACAGTATTTATTTAATTAGAGTCATTCATTGTTCTTCTGGTAATTATTACTGTAAAAATTATATATATAATGATATATGAAATTTTTTTGTTCTGTAACATGATCCAGTAAAAATATATTTTACGGTAAAAAGTACCAGCGCAACCTAAATGCCAGTACTTTTTATATCTTAATTTTTTCCTGAATTTTTCACTCTGTATAGAATTAAGAAACTGTAGCAAATTTGTTTTAACTGTAATTTTTACAATAGTATTCATTTAATTAGAGTCATTCAGTGTTCTTCTGGTAATTATTACTCTAAAAATTATATATATAACGATATATGAGATTTTTTGTTCCGTGACATGACTCAGTAAAAATATATTTTACGATAAAAAGTACCAGCAATCTAAGTACCAGTATTTTTTATAACTTAATTTTTTCCTGAATTTTTCACTGTGAATAGAATTAAAAAACTGTAGCAAATTTGTTTATTAAAAGTAAGAAAAGAAAACAGTAGTTTTTCTTTAAAAAAACTATGATAATCTAAATACATACAATCCAATCATCTTGAGTAATCGGACATACCACATTATCAATCACTCTTAATAGCGATTAATATATATAATCGCGATTGAGTTATTACTAGTTTCATATCGATTGAAGTTCTTTCTAAGTAAGAGCTCCGTTAATATTATCTTTCGACATATATCCCACGAAATGAAATATTGAGATGAATGAGACGGCGGCAAATCAAAAGTGTTTGTTCCATCAGAAAAAAAGCTTTATTGGTAAAATTGATTTTCATTTATTTACAAAATAAGTAAGATTGATATATGGTCTGTTAATTACAAGATTACTAAATTATTTTTGCTGTTTTCAACCACGAGATTGAAAATTTCATTTAGTAGTTTTTTAGTAGTTTTTTAGTAGTCATTAGTAGTTTTTTTCTTTTAATCAAAACGTAATTTTGGTAGGCTTTTAAAAATGATTCTGAAATTCTATAATATTTTTTGAGAAATGTATTTCTCAGGAATATTTTGTTTCAAATGCTTTCATATAGAATTTTTTTGCAATAAAAATGTATAGACCTGATAAATTAAATTTTATAATTAATATACGAGGCGCATCAAAGTAAGTTTCCCTAATTTATATAAAAAAAAAGAGCTCACACTATCAGGAATACGTTTTTTGGCAGCAAGTACAGCCATGTTTCCGCATTTTTCAACACAGCCACCACCAGAATTGAGACACTTGTCGTTTTGTGTGATCAACTTTTGTATCTGTCTGCCATGGAACTCTGCGCATGTGAATGGAGCCAGCGTGTGACAGACTTCTACCATTACTGTGACTGTTACTGTGAAACACTGCGGAAATTGTGACGTGCAATTCAAAACAAGAGTCGTGGAATGGTTACTGCAGGTGTTGCGCTCCTCCATGACAATGCTTCTCCACATACGGCATGACACACAGCAGCTGTTTTGACGGAATTCGGTTGGGAGCTGCTTGATCATCCACTCTACAGCCCTGATATTGCTCCCAGCAATTTTCAAGTTTTCTTGCACCTCAAGAAATTCCTGTCTTCCAGTGAACGTTTTGGCAACGACGAAGAGCTGAAGACGTCTGTCACACGCTGGTTCCATTCACAGGCGGCAGAGTTCTATGACAGAGGGATACAAAAGTCTCAATTCCACGATACAAGTGTCTCAATTCTGGTGGTGGCTATGCTGAAAAATAGCTGAAACATTGCTGTACTTGTTGCCAATAAGTACATTCCTGAAAGTATGAGTTCTTTTTTTCATAAATTAGGGAAACTTACTTTCTGGCCTCGTAGTTTAAATAAATACGTAACATTATAAATGTATTAACATCCACAGTGTTGCATAGTTTTTTCATTGCTGCACAGTGTTGCATAAATGTGTTTAGATCTAGAGTGTCAAAAAAGGCCGAAATGCTAATAAACACAAAAACAAAAACTACGATGGTGTTGGCTTAATATTCCCATATGTAAAATAGGACATCAAATTTCTTAAGCTGAGCAAAATGCATTTTTACGAATAATTTTATTCTTGCCCTATATTATACGATTTGTTACCCTTATAATAAAGAGTAATCACAAAAAGTGTAACAAAAAAGCATTTTTATATCATTTCGGTAATAAATTAAACAAATTTAGTAGATTTCAGATCAATTTTAAACATTTTAAAAAACGTGAAAGTTAATCTCACAAATAAACAAAATATTTCAGAAAATGCTTTCGTAGGGTAAAAGTTTTGCATGAGATGTATATTTTATGGTCTCATAGTTCATTGCGTGGTAAATTTATCTATCTATCTATCTATCTATCTACATATATATATATATATATATATATATATATATATATATATATATATATATATATATATATATATATATATATATATATATATATATATATATATAATATATATATATATTATGTGGAGTTTGGAGTTGTTGTTATAGTATTATAGTGTAATAACTGCAAACATTGCGTGATCTACCATCTTGTAATATTAAAGAAAGTTGCATCATCCTCTTGACATTGAGAGGCGCCAGAAAGACCAGAAGGGGAAGTCCCGAAGGGAAACTCCCGAATTTATAATTAACTCTTACTTTATACCATAGAACACTCTAATTCTTAGTCACATGCATTCCGGAGACCACTGCGAGAAGGCAGCTCTCACGAGACATGTCAATAATGCTAACTGCTATATCCTTCTACGTATCTTTTTATTTCTATTAAATTGTTATGTTTGTTAAATTATCGTCATCATTTACTCCTATGCTGCACTATCTCCCACATATATATATATATATATATATATATATATATATATATATATATATATATATATATATATATATATATATATATATATATATATATATATATATATATATATATATATATATATATATATATATATATAGATAGATAGATAGATAGATAAATTTACCACGCAATGAACTATGAGACTATATTATTACATTACTGGTCTATTTTCATTATTCATCGTCTTGTATTGTTTTCCGAAAAAAAACTTTTCTTGAAGGTATAAGGTAAAATTTATTTTGGAATTGTATAAGATTTTGCAACGTGGAAATAAAGACATTTTGATATTCTATATAAATATGTTTACAATGACTACAACTTAAAGTATAAAAATGTATAAAATAATATCGAAATTGAGGAAAATGTTAGTATAAGTTTCTAAGTTTATCTTTAAGAGACACACACTACTAAAATATGTTATCCAAAATATCCCTACAACAAGAGATTTGTGGTATGAAAATTAACAACGAAGCTCAAAATAGCAGCAGCATTTATCAAGTAAAAGTGGTTTAAGTTACTACTGAGGGGGGGTCTGAACAAAATCTGGGATGACGGCAGTCAAATTAATTTTAAATTGTTTACAAACTTGACTTGCTTAAGAATTTTATGTGTGAATGCTTCGTTAAGTTCCTATTCTAGAGGTACGTGAGTTTCTTTTAATTCGTATGGCGTAGCATAGCAACATTAATATACAAAGCTATGCAGGTCATTCAATTTTATGGAGTTTCAGAAATTGAGTTTAATAGTTTGTCAGAGTATTCTGTTTCATTAAAAAAGAAAACAAGATACTTATTCTCAAGCAAATTTACTCTTAGCTAGAGTACTCTTAAGAGAGCATGAAAATAAATATTTCTGCATCATGTTGAGGAGAAATAAACACGAATCAGATCACGTTCTATATCGATGCAGCATTATTCTGAAGCATGTATTCAAGAGAAATTTTGAAAACTCTTTTCAAATTACGTGTTGTGCGTGAAATTTTATGTATACATTTTGAAGATATTGTTGAGTTAAAATGAAATTTATGAAAGGTAAATACATTGAAATTATTTCAAACTAAATTTTAACGTAGTTGCGTGGCTCATTTTAGAAATTTTTATTATTTTGTTTTTGAAACTAAACTTACAGAATACGCCCAAGGATTTTATTTTATTTTATAACTTACGTTTAACAGATGAACCAATTCTGAAGTTACGACTACTAATGTTTATCCCCATAGCTTTGTAATTTTAAAACTAATTCAGAAGACAAGGAATTCCTGGATCAAGTATTGGGAAAAATTCGTCGTCGTGGAAGACTTCTTGATGGACCAAGCAAATATTTGCGTTACACGGAGAGGAAGACCACGAAAATCTCCCATGTGTTAGTCTGACGGCAAGGAGATTCTGACCCATGAACCGTCAACCCCTGAGGATATTTTTACGTCAGCACTGTTGTCAGTGTGAGACGGGTGTAAAGTTCGTATCGTCCAGACATCGCTGGGATTCGAACCTGGGTTACTTCATTTTGAAGAGAGAGCTCTATCCCTTGAGGCACCGAGGCTACGATTAATGATTAGTACAATTGTTTTATTAGTCAAAAATTTAAGAATGTAGGGCAAAAATATGAATTCATTATCTTTTTCTAGGCTGCTCTACCTCTGCTAGCTTCCCTGAACAAACTCCATAATTGCTAGGCTATATTTTTTGTTTTGAACTATAAACTTATTTTAAAATTAAAAATAAATATTCACTGCAAAAGTCCGAATTGTTTTAGTATAAAGCCAGATTTTATTTCACAGAAAAAATTTCTTATCGGGTTTAGTTTAGCTTAGGTTTGGTTAATTAGATTAGACTTCCCATTATTTGGATAAAATTTAAGCGTAATTATTTTCTTCCATTAATATTGCGACATTATCCACAGATCACACAATTGTTGTGATTATAAAAAAAGCTAACTCGTTAAATGTTTTTGACCAAGAATAATTGAGCGACAAGTTAATTTCTAATGATGTCTTACAATTTTGTCTCCATTATTTTAATTGGAATTATTAAACTCGTTCAGGTGATGTTCATTACTTGCTGCTAACTCTGAAACGGCTCTATACTGGCACATAAGAGAACTTTTTAAGGCATGTCTTCGATCACATTTACTATTGTCTTTCTTTGATTGATACGCTTGTATTTTTTTTTACATTTGTATTTCCATTGCCATTTCAAATAAATAAAAAAAATCCTTATATTGATTAGGCAGAAATAAAACTAATTTAAAGGTAGTTAGAATTCTGCATAATTACAGTGAAAAAGTAATTCTTTAAGAATAAATCGAACTACATACAACAGAGAAAGATACAGCGCACATTACATTTACTGTTTATACGTGAGATAAGTTTAAATGACTTCATCTTTATGAGGTAATCTTCATTAACTTTAACGAAGCTAAATTTAAATGGCCTCTTTACTTTAGCGGGCTTAAGAACTTTAAATTAATTATTTGATGAATATACACTAGGTTTAAAAATTGGGAAATATATCGGATATGGTTGATTATTTCTGGAATTACTGAACAGATTTTAATGATATTTCGCCATAAAATTTGTTATCTTACTAATAAAATAACCATCTAGCGGTTGGAATATACACCCTTGCTCATGAGTAGCACTTATTTGAGATATGTGGTAAAAGTGGTAATAGGGTCGGAAAAAAGGTAAATTCTTATTAAAATGCTGGCTTTTATATCAAAGTTATAGGTTGGAAGCAAGGCAGTTTTAAGAATTTCTATAGCAAATAGCTCCAATAAAACATTTTCTTAGGCTCTGAATGGTTTTCAAGAAGGACTGTAAGGTACTCTCTCCAAAGTCTTAGACACGTTCGCTTGAAAGTTCAGGTCTGGAGATCTGGCTGTCCAATTCATAAGGAAACTATCTTAACTTAATAGAATATTATAAAGTTCTATATTTCTGTGCGTAAATATCAATTTAAATGGAATCAGTACCAAATGTTTCCTTGAAAAGTGTAGGTCTCAAAGAACTTATTGCTTTCAGTTTCGCCATTAACCCTTCTGTTTGTTCGATTATGTAACTACTGTTTGTTGCACCGCATGACATCAAGGAATGTTACGCGCACGTTTAAAAAATAGTAGTTATAACTTTTTAATAGTTTCTTATTTATATAACTAATGAAAAGGCACCCCGCCATAGAGTTAAGTTAACATGTCTTATATACTAGTGATTTGAAATTACATTTTTGTAGTGGTATATACACTACAATAACATTAATCTTATCGAGTTTCGTTATAACTTGCTACTTAAAAAAATTTGAAAATTCATTTAATTTTGAAATCCACTTTAATGTTAATTTAATATTACGCAAATTGCCAATGCTGATTTTCATTTATAAATAACCTTTTCATTTGCAAATTTTTAAAAGACCCTTTATTATTATACTTTTCTTTCCATTCCTATATTTTAAATAGATAAATTTTTAAAACTATTTTTGGTCGATTCATGGAAATACTTTCGTTTTTAAAAAAATACATTTTAGCCAATGGACTTGAATGTCTTCGCAACTTTAAATAGACATGAAACACCAGATTAAATTCCCTGAGCCAATTCTCATATTTCATGACATTATTTTTTTTTCAATTACTTAGTTTAGAATATATAATAGTAGGTACAGAGATCATAACTCTTCATTTTTGATGTTAGTTGTTAATGAAAAGTTATCTTCTTACATTATCAAAACAAGGGAAATTTTATTAAATAAACCATAAAAGCGAAAATAAAAGAGGTGATTAAACAACAACATACTTCTGTGCAACTAAAACAGAATACTTTCTTTCTGTTAATAAAATGATGCTTTTTATGAAATAAAGTTTAACCTAATTAAAAAAATTTGATTAATATAAATATAAAATATAAAGAGGAATATATAGAACATAAAAGAAAACCTTATTAAAATATTATAATTATGATATAATATTTTGATAATTAAGAAAATTTAATAATCTTTTCGTCCTACTGACCTTATAACATTTGTTTTTCACTTATGAACATAATAAGTTATTTAATTCTGCTAATTTAACAATATAAAGAGTTCTATATTTTTATAATAAAATGTTATTTTAAATAAATACTGAAAAAAAATGCATGGTCGAAATTACAAGAATATAATAACATTTACCATGTTTCTGGCTCTATCGGAACACCAGAAAGCTTGGTAATTTTAACCGAAGCGCTATGATTATAATTTTAAATTAAATTAACAATAAAATATGGTTCCATGAAATGTTATAAAATTCGAAAAACTTCTTAATTTTATAATGATATCTTAGAGCATGGCATAAAAACCATTTATAAAGTTGAATTTACTTTTAATTTTTTTTTTTTTTTACTAAATGTGTGGTAATAAGAACTATAATTTTAAAAAACTAGAATTTCTAGTAAATCGGTACGTCATGACTGGAAATATTATCAAATGAATACCATATGTTTTGATTTTTGTTACAAGAATTATGGTGTTTATTTTTGATTTTTTTAACCGGAAATATCATTAACATACAGTAAGGTACTTTTACCAGAATTTCTTTTCCCAGATTTTTTTTTTCATACTAAGATTGATTTATAACTACACTGTTTAAAAAAATTAGCTAAACCTTTAACCAGTATTTGGTGAAAAGTTTCTCATTATTCCAAAGTTTAGTTAAATGAAAGATGTTTTATTTAAGTTACACCATAAATTGCGTGGCGGGAGCAAGAAATACTTCCATTATGCAACTGACAGCACCAAAATTTGGTAAAAGACACAAAACTTTGTAGGTGACTGTAAACTGAAAGATATTTTCGTACGACGCCACGCTTTCTTTACAACTCGGTGTATCAAGACGACTAATGCATGCTTTTTAATTTTCCACTTATTTAGGTAGTTAAAGAATTTATTTGCATTAATTAAAGTTCATTTATCTTATGTTGCCTTTTTAAATTTGGTTGGCGGTATAAAGTGGTATAAGTCGTGAAATAGCCTATTTACGATTTCTCGTTTTGTTACGGTAAATAGCAACCTTGGCCAGAATTTGGGCTCTTTAAAAATACCGAATGATTGTGGAATATTCCTCTGCTTCTATAAAAGTTAAAAAAAAAGAAAGAAAATAGATATTTTCTTGAAAAACAACTACTTTTTGTGCAGCATTCCACTGGCATTTGTGCTAGTAAAAATACCAAAATATGGTAAAATTGAACTCCGTTTTATGTAGCCAGCAAATGAATAACAATATTTTGGTGCAACGTGGATATGAATTTTTAACAGTGTAGAGAGAAACTGATTATCAAAACATTCAATTAAAATTGCATTTAAAGGGTAGATTTCTTAATAAAAATTTCCACTAGATTTATCGACATTAATTTTGATACATCGTTTTTTTACTTTACATATTCTCTCATTCTTTAATAATATTATTATTGCATGTGCTTACTTATTTATCCCTTTAATATCTTTTAGTATCTTTTAAAATAAATTTATGAAAATATTAGTAAATTTATTTTATAATTTAATCTTGCTAGTAAGAGCAGGTTTTCAAATATTGGTTTAACTAACTTTCTTAACAATTTAAAACTAAAAGAATTAAGTTTCGAATTTAAAAAAGTACCACTAACACTTCATTTTATTCCATGATTTTCCTGTTTCTGCCAACTTTCCTTAATGACTCTTTCCTCACCTCACGATAATCGTAAAGAACCACAAGAAGACAAGAAGGATAATTGCACTTTGGTAATGAGAACAATTTAAAAACATGGCGACAACGAATGTTAAATCTTTCGTGAAACTTTGGAACTTTTGAGTGGGACTTGAAAATATATTAACGTTTAGCAACCTATCATGTCATTGCAATGTAAATTGAACTCAGTTAATTACCTAGAAATCGCTGTTGGTTAGAAGTTGTTTTACTTTCTGACTATTATCTTAAATTTGCTATGAAACTATGATACTCGTGTCACAGTTCTTTTATTTAACAATAATTTGGGAAATGACTTCTAAAAAATAAAAACCAAGAAAAGTTGCTAACACTCTAAAAAAGTTTTCTTAATGTAATATCTAAAATTCATAGACTTGTTATTTCTAATGACAGTCACCTATGACTAGCTTGCCAGCCATTGGCCTTTTGCGAATCAGTCCGAAAAGCGCTCTTTTCGTTTGACAAGAGAGCACCACAAGGGTGAAAGTACGTCTTGGATCAGAACTTCGCGAACAGGTGGCAGCACCACTAATTCGCGAGACCACTTTCTTAATTTAGTAATAAATTTCTAAGGGGAAGGAAATATTCTCCAAATCCCAGTGCCCACGGAAGGGGAGAGTGGGGTCAATTGTAAAATTTTTTATTTAACTATTTTTTACTAACAAAAAATACAATATATTATTAGTATTAATTGATAGACGAGTAAAATAGACTATCCTCTACTAGAAAAAAAATAAATACCTGATTTTAAATATTATTACATTAGTTATTAACAATTTTTGACAGTCGTGCACTTGTTACAATTGTCCCCACTTACGGGGTCAATTGTAACAGTTCATAAATTCAACTAAAACATAGTTAATTATACATATTATCATAGTTGTGATACATTTTTTATTGATCAAAATAGTAGTGATATTTCAGGAGTAAAAATAATAATGAGCAGAGACCTAAAGGGTTACACTTATAACTTTAAGGCGTTAAAAATTTTAATTTGTGCTGTGAAAGGCGACAAATAAAATAATGCACATGCAACATAATATAAATGATACAGGAAACTATTGGTGGTTCTTAAAGAGTTAAGTAATGGTTTGTAAACGTAAGATTATTTATTTTCAGCTGTTACAATCGTCCCTTTACTTATTGTTACAATCGTCCCCATGACGTCATTTCAGCTTCATTTGTTAAAAACAATGCTAGTTAACAAACAAAACAAATTTTTTTTATTGAAATGTTAATTAAGGTGTCCACTTACTTATTCGGTTACTAATTTTTATTTGTTTAAACAAAATTACTTTGTTACAATATAATATTCTAATACCAAAAAAAGTACTTGCGTGGCGTGAAAATATCTTTTGTGATGTAACTCTTTCAAAAGTACATAAAAATGGTTGCCATCAGGGATGTACATGTAGATTTATTAAATACACCTTGTGCGCCACCTAGGAACCAAATCTAGATCCCGACACTCGAAACTTTTGCTCTGTTACAATCGTACCCTGTTACAATTGACCCCACTCTTCCCTACTCATCAGCAACCTATCACAGGACTTTCGATTCCACAGATTTTACGAGTACGTGTATTACATGTACTCTGTACGTTTTAGTAAAGTCAAGGATCAAACCTCGTCCCCTCTGGACTGCTATCTGATTCTCTAACTACTGGGTAACCAGACCAATTCGTGGACCGAATTGAGTGCAATAAAAATATTTCAATGAGTAGGATAATTTTTAAAAAAAGACCATCAATGTTGGATAAAACTTAATTTAAATTCAATTAAATATTTTTTTAAGTAAAGAAGAAGGAAAAAACAAGATTGATAACTAATTGAACTAATTAGATTTTGTTTCAGATTCAGTTTCACACTGAGAAAAAAAGTGCTGTCAAAGCTAATCGAATATGCGAACAAATTTCAATTTCCTTCCTCTATGTGAACAATGATAAGCTCGATAATATTTACCATAGCTCTTCGGCAGTCATTTTATTAAAATTAGCAATAAAATATGGTTTTATAATATGAGATGAAATTTGATAATTCAGATACAATTTGGTAATTTTATCATGATACCTTAGATCATGGCATAAAATCAATTCGTTCCTTCAAGTTTACAATACAGTTTTGCATTTTTTACCAAATGTGTCGTAACAAGAACTATAACTCTAAAAATCAGACTTTTCGGTAAACCGTTACCATACGAATGGAAAAATTCACCAAACGAATCGTTTAAATGCCGTGTATTATGGTTTTCATAACCAGAATTGTGTTTTTTTTTATTACCAGAAACGTCATTATAATACGGTGATTTCAACAGAATTTTTTCCTCCGTGTACCAAGTGACATAACAAGACAAAAAAAAGCATATTTAAATAATATTACGGACAAATAAAATATATTACATTATCCTTCATTTTATATGAGTTTTTCACATTGTTAAAATTTCAAACCCATTGTCAAACCCAAGCTTTCCCATTGTTAAAATTTCAAACCCAAGCTTTCCCATTGTTAAAATTTCAAACCCAAGCTTTCCCATTGTTAAAATTTCAAACCCAAGCTTTCCCATTGTTAAAATTTCAAACCCAAACTTTCCCATTGTTAAAATTTCAAACCCATTGTCAAACCCAAGCTTTCCCATTGTTAAAATTTCAAACCCATTGTCAAACCCAAGCTTTCCCATTGTTAAACCCAAACTTCAAAAAAAGCATAAAAATTCATCCACTCTTTTAATGCAGTACATAATGATACGATTTATGTTAGGCGTGCATTGTTTGTTGCATATACTACAATATACAGATTATTGGTGACTTAATTAAATTAATCATGTTTTAGAAACTATACATACACGTTTTATATCTTGAAAGATTCTTTTAACACATTTCTTTATTGGATTTAAGTTAAAATATTAAATTTTAATGCGAGATAAACAAATTTAAATAGGTTAAATCAAGTGTATTTTTCAGGCTTTTACGTGCAATAAAAACCAATAAAAGTATAAGTTAGGTACGCTTTGTTGCTTCCATGTATCTTAGAATGTAATATTGATTTCTTAGGGTTATAAAAAACTATATTTTTCTGCACGCGTTGAAGTTCCTTGGCGAATTTAGATATGAGATCTCTAGAGAGATAAGAAATTTCAATTCATATATTTTTTTACAATTTTGCAATTCACGTAAAAAAAGGTTTAAAATAACTACCACGACTATGGCCAATATAAAAATATTTCATCATATTTAATTAGATAACTCGCATTCTTTTCAAGAGAGTTAAAAGTTTGTATTCATAATAAAAAGCTTAGAACTCGTTAATTTAAAAAAAAAAAAATTGCATTATACATAAACCAACAAGTCAAATAGATTAAAGGATATTTCTTTAAATTACTAGTTGTATTGAGGTTTAAAAAATGCTTTTAAGCAGTTTTAAATTCGTGAAAAATGTTGCAAATGGCAAAAAATATGGTGAATTAGTTCAATTCAGTCATCAATTCAATTTGATTAAGTATAATTAATTATCTTTATAATACCTTTTTATTTAGAATTTTTGCTTTCAAGATCAGATGCTTTACATTTAAGATAAATAAATTTTTAATATTCTGAAAATATATTTTTTTTAATAATTTTTTTAAAAATAGTTTAGTTTATCACTTTAGTATGCAAGTTATAAATTGAATGTGTTCTAAACTTTGTATATACATTTACATAGAGAGTTACATACATTTACAGATTAAAATATAACTAATTTAAATAAAAAATATAGAAAACATTACAACCAGTCTTCAAACTATTGAACTGTTTTGAAGTACTCCATAACGAACAAAATTTCTATTTATATTTCAGAAGTATTTTCTATCAGCCTATGTTATTTAGAAGGTTTGTTAAGTAATCATTTACATTCCATTATTTAATTGCGTTGTCTACATTAAATCTGTGGTTGATTTGAATTTTTGTCGCAGCTTTTGCAACCTGTTTGGTTTTTAGTTTAGAAATTCTTGCCAACAGAGAGGCTTTGAAATTCCTTCACCGTTCTGAAATTATTGTCATTTTTATTTTAATGACCAGGAGGTGGACTTGCTTGCGGAAAAGAGAAATGTTGTTGTTGTTGTTTCTAATGCCACTTGCCACAAGGGCAAGCCTGCTTGGTGAAACCGAGCAAATTTAAGACAGAGTGTGCATTTCTTGTTTTTCAGTGGCGCCATCAATGGCCAAGAATTCGACTTCTGCCACACCATACGTCGAACCCATTCATGCATCCACAGATCGTAATTCTGACCTGAATCAGAGAACGATTGATCTCCAATCCAGTACCCCCAGAGGTATTGATTTGTTATGGGAACATGGAGGACTCGACAGATCGACACGACAGACACGACTCGACCGGCTACTCGACAGATTTAACGTGCATCAGTCACTTTACTATACGGGGAGTCTTCGGCCGGCGGGATTCGATCTCACGAACTCTCGGACATGGGCCCAGTGCCCTATCGACCAGGCTATCCCGGCCTGAGTGCTATTCATTCCTTCTAATACTTCTCGTGGGAGTCGCGATGGCTCAAGCGTTCGCCTTCCAATGAGGTGAGCCGGATTCGATTCACAGCGATGGCTGGTATATACGAGTACTCATCCGGCTTGCAACGACCACAGTGCGGACGTGGAATATCCTCAGTGGTTGAGGGATCATGGGTTAGAGTTCCTTTGCCATCAGGGTAACCGTGTTGGGTCTCCATGTAACGCAAATGGGGGTTAGTTCCATCTGAAAGTCTTCCACGAGGTCAAAATTTTCTCAATATTTGATCCAAGAGTTTCCTTGTCTTCTGAATCAGGATCAAAATTACAAAGCTACGGAGTTGAACATTAGTAGTCGTAAAGTTCTTTAGTTCTTCTCCCTAAACCTGGAAAGGATTTACACCAACCTGAAAACTATCGTCCCATTTCTCTTCTTCCGGTTTGGGGGAAAATGTTGGATAAATTAATAACAAATCGATTAGTCTTTCACCTTGAATCTAATAACATTCTACATGCAGATCAACACGGTTTTCGGAGATGTAGATCGACTATCACAGCTATGAAGTCCTTACTTGAGAAAACTAAGAAAATAAAGGATAATGAACATCACGCACTGGGTATTTCCCTTGACATCAAAGGTGCCTTTGATAGCGTCCTATGGAACAAAATTATAGAAGAATTAAATTCCTGCAACTGCTCCTATGACTTAGTTAAGTTGATTTCAAGTTTTTTGGACAACAGAAGGATCCTGTTTGATATCCAGAATGAGAAGTTGGAGAGACCTCTAGCAAGAGGAGTCCCACAGGGTTCAAGTCTGGGACCGATCTTATGGCTACTTATAGCGAACACTCTTTTAAATATGAAAAGGGAATCTAATGAGCAAATAATCGCATACGCTGATGACTTCCTTTTACTTCTCAACGGAACATTTCTTGATAGACTTGGACCCCAAGCCACTATGATTTTGACGAAATTTGAAAATTGGGCTACGTCCCACAATCTTCAATTCAGTACCAAGAAAACTGTCGCGATTGTATTTTCCAAAGCCAATCGGGTCTCAAGACGACCAACTATAAAACTCTGCGGGGCTAACATTGCAACGAGGGAAACCATAGATTATTTGGGATTTAGATTGCATTATCAGCTTTCCTGGTTGCCTCACCTTGACTTTATCTATAGCAAAGTTACTAAATTTCAAGCTAAACTAAATAGAATCTCTGGGGTCGACTGGGGGTTTGCCCTGATGTTCGGAAATTCATCTACCTAAACAGCAACTTATATGGAGCAGAAATTTGGTTTTCCCAACAGGTAAGAATCATTAATAGATTGAAAAAAATGGAAAGAACTTCTTTACTATCTATCACTAAGGCATACAAGACTGCATCTACTGACTCTCTCCAAGTACTTGCTGGAACAATTCCTCTAGATATGGCAGTAAACATAGAAGCTCAACTTAATAATATTTTTCAACATGAAGAAGAACATATAATCTATAAACCAAATCTACACCTTATACTTATCATCCGGCTGAAGAAATTTTACTTAAATATCAACTGCATTTACCTACTTATAAAGGACTAGAATTATTTACAGATGGATCAAAAATTTTAGTTAACAATGAATTTAAGACAGGATGCGCTTTCGTGGCCTATCTGGAGGGAGAACCTGTTGAAAGAAAAACCTTTCGCATCTCTGATCACGTTTCCGTGTTTAAGGCTGAATTATGGGCCATTCTCCAGTCGATTCGTTGGATTAAAGATCAAAGAATTACAGACAATATCTCAATTTATACGGATTCCCTGTCTAGCCTGCAAGCTTTGGAAAACAGCAACTCTAAAGAGTATTTAGTCCACTTAATAAAACAAGAATTCACAATTAATATCGCTTTACATTGGATAAAAGCACATGCAGGCCATAAGGGCAACGAAGAAGCTGATAGGTTAGCCAAATTAGCCTGTGAGAGATCAACGGTCGACCTGTTTGAAGATCCTAGCAGGCGGACTGCAAGAAAAACTTTGGAACGCGAAAAAGTGATTGAATGGCAGGAGAGATGGAGTGACAGCTTCACAAAGGAAAGACACACATTCGAGCTCCTCCCGAAAGTTCAAACGAGGAAAATCATGGGGAATTTCTTTCTAAATCAATTCCTAACTAATCACGGCTGTCATGGACAACATCAAGCCAGGTTTTTTGGGGGAGCTCAGCTGTGCAGTACCTGTCAGCTTGTTGAGTATTGGGAACATATTTTAATCCAGTGTACAAATTTTAAGCACATTAGAGAGAAATTTTTTTCATTCAAAAACCACCTACGAGTTTATAAAGCAGCATTGGTCAAACCCTAAATTAAAAAAGGGAATAGAGGAAATAATAAGAAAATTGTTTAGTAACAAGGCACCTCCCTGAATCCTGATGGCCTTTTGCTGCCTCTTGTTAGGAAAAATACATCTAAATCACGGCTTATTAATTTACCTGTTATGGTTTGATTATTACTTGAATTTTCTCTTAAAATGTTTTTTTTGGAGCTTTAATCTCATGCTTTGTAAATCTCTGCCCCTATGTGATTCCTCATTTTGAAAATTTTAATCACTTGTGTTCCTAGAGTTTTTATATATGGTATATACATGTCCTTTCTGTTTAAAAAAAATAATAATAATTACTGGAATTTGATAACTTTAGTACTGTTGTGCCAGCCATAATTATTTTCTGAGCTACAAACATCCTACATTTTCCATGTGAAATTGTTTACTTTTATTAACTTTGCACCCCTACTGAAGATGCGACGTCAATATCTCTTCTGATTGTTACTGTTTATTTTCTTTGTAATGTTTGTTTCCTTAGTTTATTTCTAAGTAGCACTGTTTTCTGGATTTCATATTTAATATTCCACCTATTTGTTAAAACTCTAATTTGAAAATTTTGAATATGTTTGCTTACGTAATTGAACTGTTACGCTCACTTCGAACTTTCGGAGTGCCCCCGGATGCCCCCTTACGGGGGAGGGACAGGCTTAAGCTTGTTATTAGTAGTCGTAAACCAGAAAATTGGTTCGGCTGTTCAGCGACGGTTGTAAAATACCTCTCGTGGACTCTATGTACCTAAAATGTTTTCGATCCACAGGGGTAAAGCAAACGCTGCGTGGAGAGTTCCTGCCGTACACGATTGGTGCATTGGAAATTGTCCGGTTTTGTCTACAATTTGAAAGAATGTCGACGACAGGGAAAATGCCTATTCACCTTGCCTTTTATCTTGTCCTGAGTCTCCTGCTCATATATACAGCTCCTGTGCTGTAGAGTTGGGAGGACTAGTGGATCTGTTAGAGTGACATGGAGCTGATCTAGCGTTCTTGGATCAAGGGAACATGAAACAACAACAGCATCTTTTCTGAGCACATATTTTGACGACAAAAATAAATCTGTAACTGATGTATTGCAAACAAAGTGGTAACCGAACCTCAAAATGTAAATTAGCTTCGCTGCAATATCCTTTTAAAACTATTTCTGTGATACTGTCTTGGAAATATAAAATTGTAGTATAAAAAAAAAATAATAAATAAATAAAATTAAAAAAAAATCTTTTGAGAATGCTTTATTATATGTTTTAGTCATTTAGTCAAATGTGCCAGATGTTGTATAAAAATATTAATGACATAATTATTTATTGGTATTATTAGAATTTAGTCAGATGTTGTATAACAACACTTATTGCATAATAAACAGAAATGTATAATAAAAACCTTTTTGGAACTTAAATGGTTAAATAGTTGCAACTTTTACCTGCAGCTCAGTAACCGTTGGTAGAGTACATTTAGGTGGGAAGATACTTAGAACTAATTTATTTAAGTAATAAAGTACGAAATATTAAGTTACAGAGATTATGTACTGATAATTTATAATCCCTTCCTGGAGTTTGCTTCGAATTATATATTTTTTTTAATAAATAGATGGTGGTGAAATATTTTTAGTAAATTGTGTTTGGATTGTTTTCTCTATGCGTTTCAGAAATTTAAAGGAATTAATAAAGGATAATTTTACATTGTAAAGAGCAAATAAAAACATTTTATGAATTCTTTTACATTAATTTATTTTTGGTTATGCTTCAAGTTGTGCTGGACAAAATCTCTAGCTCTCAAATATGCTGACTTACAGCTACGGCTAATTTTATATTTAAATTGTAATCAGTAAAAAGGAAAATTTAAACTTTTCCTTAATTTATCATCTTTCTTTTTTACTGTTGTCAATTATTAAATTCTGAAATAATCCATTTGCTATGATGAATCATTTCTCATGAATTTGACTAGACTAGGAAAAATAATTTCTTTTGTGTTCGAATGCTTTTTCCGTTTTATTCTCTTCTTTTATTCTTTTCTAAAGGGAATATTATGTATAGAAGAAGAATAGAATGAATAGTTTGGTCAGAATGAAAAGAGCTTCCAATCATCAGAGATGTGTTTTGGTTAAGATTTACTATTCACTCTATGGGATCAAAAAAATACCCGATTGCCTTTCATTTAAAATGGCAATAGTTTACAAAAATCACTTAATAAATCTTGTATAGGTTAAAAAACAATTAAAAGTTTAATATGAAAGAACAATACCATCACTTCTGACGTAACATTTAAAGAATTTAAATACACAATAAATTTAGTTTAAAGAATGGAACAATTTTTATGATTCTTATTAAAATAATTGTGTCATAATAATCTTCCTCCTTTTTTATTAAGATTCATGATTTGAAAAAAAAAACAATTAAAAGTTTAATATGAAGGAACAATTCAAAGACTGCGGATATAACATTTACGGAATTTAAATACATAATAAATTTGGTTTAAAAAATTTATCAATATTTATGATTCTTATTAAAATAATAATGTAATAATAATCTTATTCCCTTTTTTATTTATATTCAGGACTAGCAGAGAAAGAAATCTTAAAAACTGGCTGTTATGCTCGTACTGCAATACGCAGCTCTCGTAAAAATTTGTCTTTAGTTTTTATGAAACATTTCTCAACCTATAAAAGTTAATAAAAAATAAAGCAAATCTAAATAACACTAAAATCTATTTATTAAAGAACAATAAAATACATAATTATCGGTATTTTTAACTGAGTAATTCATGTTTAAAGTCTACAAACAATACGTTCGTAATATTGGCATTGTCTGGAATGTTAAGTTATTGGAGATTTTTTAAGTAAATTAAAGATTATTGTCCATTTAGTTCTTGTAAGAGCTGTTGTTGTTGCTGTTGTTTATCCCCTTGGTCTAGAGCCCTAGACCAAGTTCAGAAGATCATGTCGCATCAGCAAGTCATGGACAGTCTCTCCATCACTCATCAGTTGCCTCACAGAGGCACCCATGCAATCCAAAAGATGAGATGGAGAAACGATTGCCGAGCAATGAGAATAGGCATAAGTCTTTTCTTTCGCTCTGAAGGTCAAACACTTTATATGGCAGGTTCTAAGTCTTGACAAAGCTGTTTGAGCAAATCTAGGATTTGCTCAAACTTCTGTCTTCTGAGCTGTTGTCTTCTTATGATAAGTAGTGGCAAACATTTATATTAAGTTATTTTTTAAATGGAATATATCTGAATTATATTTGAAAATTAGCATAACTTTTTAGCTATTTCTTTTCTTTAGAATCGATACTTACGAAATAAATGCGTTAAATTTGTTAACACTTTTAATAAAGAAAATAAAAATATTTTTTTCTCATGGATTCAAAAATTTATTCAGCAGTTTTGACTTTGTTGGAAAGATAATTTTTGAACAATGTTCCAGTAATGATAATTCTGTATCATTCCAGAAAAGAGTTTTTCTTAAAATAAAATCATATATTTTTGTTTACTTGTTTATTGATTTTTTTTTTAAATTTTTTTACGGCTACTCATGGCAAGGTTTTTAACTATTTAAATGTTTTTCAATAATTTTGAAATGACTAATATCGCATATTTATAACTATTTTTATTTTTTTTCTAAATATGTTTTTGAACATCTTCATCTAAACTAATAATTTGATAAATTTTAAATTAATAACCTGATTAGTGGTTGCATGGCCAACAACTGAACTGTATGCAAAATAGTAGGGGAGAGTGGGGTCAAATGTAACAGTGTACGATTGTAACAGAGCAAAAATTTCGAGTGTCGGGTTCTAGATTTGGTTCCTAGGTGGCGCACAAGGTGCATTTAACAAATCTACATGTACACCCCTGGTGGCAACCATTTTTATGCACTTTTGAAAGAGTTACATCGCAAAAGATATTTTCACGCCACGCAAGTACTTTTTTTGGTATTAGAATACTATATTGTAACAAAGTAGTTTTGTTTAAACAAATAAAAATTAGTAACCGAATATGTAGATGGACACCTTAATTAACATTTCAATAAAAAAAGATTAGTTTTGCTAATTAATTAGCATTGTTTTTAACAAATGAAGCTGAAATGGCGTCTTGGGGACAATTGTAACAATAAGTAAAGGGACGATTGTAACAGTTGAAAATAAATAATCTTATGTTTACAAACCATTACTTAACTCTTTAAGAACCACCAATAGTTTCCTATAGCATTTATATTATGTTGCATGTGCATTATTTTATTTGTCGCCTTTCACAGAATAAATTAAAATTTTTAACCCCTTAAAGTTAAAAGTTTAACCCTTTAAGTCTCTGCTCATTATTATTTTTACTCCTAAAATATCACTACTATTTTGATCAATAAAAAAATATATCACAACTATGATAATATGTATTAGTTGAATTTATGAACTATGTTTTAGTTGAATTTATGAACTGTTACAATTGACCCCGTAAGTGGGGACAATTGTAACAAGTGCACGACTGTCAAAAATTGTTAATAACTAATATAATAATATTTAAAATCAGGTATTTATTTTTCTTCTAGTAGGGGATAGTCTACTTTACACGTCTGTCAATAAATACTAATAATGTATTGGATTTTTTGTTAGTTAAAAATAGTTAAGTAAAAAATGTTACAATTGACCCCACTCTCCCCTACACAGTAAAAAGTTTCCGTGGATTTTAACAGCAAAAATGGCTGCAATTACTTCACTCTTAAGTAAAACATCACAGATAACTCTTACACAGTAAAAAAATTAGTTGCATATTTTTTTTTTGCGTTGAGGTGAACTATTTTTTTTCATTAGATTTCATGTATTCACATTTTTTTTCTTTGACACTCTTGTAGTTATTTTGAATTATTTACTCATTTTTGAGAGTGTTTTTTTACTGTCAACATATATTTTAATGTGCTTTATAATCAATTTAATTGCTTCATTGCAAAAATATTTCATTAAAAACAAACTCATTTTTAGTGATATACTCGCATTAACTACAGACATTCGATATTTTGTCAATTTTTATTAATTTTTTGAGCGATAACTACATATCAGTACACTAAAATTTATTTTCCTCATATTTCAAAATGTATTTGTAACAGATTAATCTTTTAGTTACAAATAAAATTTTTAGCAATGAACTGTAGTTATAGAAAATTGACAAAAAATGAATTGTTTGACATAATTAGTGCAAATATATCGCTAAAAGTGTTCTTTTTTTATAAAATGAAATGTGTTTGCAATAAAGCTATTATATTCATTATAAAGCCCATGAAAAAATGTGTTGTTAATAAGCAAATGCGTTAAAAAATAATGAAAAAAATTATAACAGGGAAAAATTAAATAAAAATGTGATTACATGCACTGTAAAACTTCTCAACGCCAAAAATAGTGGTGACTACTTATTTACAGTGTTGGGTTGGAATTTTTTCTGCACCAAGAACCAAAATTAATTCATCTCAACACTAAAATTAGTGGTGACTACTTATTTACAGTGTTGGGCCTAGGATTTTTCTGCACCAAGAACCAAAATTTGTTCCTGGTATAGTGAAACATCTAAAATGTTCTTTCACACTACATGAAATGAAGCAACCACCAACATGTTTCTCATTCAGTAACTCTACACTTTACGATACATATATATATAGCCCCTAATGCTATTATTACGATACAATATATTGCAAGATTTAGTAACAACATTCAATATAGATTAAATTATAGTAATATGTATTTTTTTATAACTGTTGATTTACGGCGATTTTGAGGTAATTATTACAGTAAAAATTACGATATATATCAGTTTCTTTCTGTAACATGCTCCGGTAAGAATGAATTTTATAGTAAGAAAATACAGGAACTCTGAATGACGGTATTTCTTACAAATTTGAGAAATGTGGTAAAATTTAGTAATTTTATCATACCGAAAAGTGGCGCCATCTATGGTCAAGAATTCGACTTCTGCCACACCGTACGTCTCACCCGTTTATAGGGCGGACCCATTCATTCATCCACAGATCGTAATTTTGACTTGAATCAGAGAACGATCGATCTACAATCCAGTGCCCCCAGAGGTATTGGTTTGTTATGGGAACATGGAGGATTTTTGCAACTCGACAGATTCAACGTGCATCAGTCACTTTACTGCACGTTGAATCTTCGGCCGGTGGGGTTCGAACCCACGAACTCTCGGACATGAGCCCAGCGCCCTACCGACCAGGCTATCCCGGCCCCTCTAAATGTGTGGTAAAAATAACCATAAATTTAATTTTCTTCTATTTTTTACTAAATTTGTGATAATAAGAACTATAATTTTAAAAACGAGAATTTCCGGTAACGTTACTATATGAATGAATAAATTACCAAATGAATAGTTTAAATACCGTATATTTTGGTTTTATTAACCAGATTTATGTTTTTTTTTATCAGATATGTCAAAACTGTACAGAACCGTATTTTTACCAGGAGTTTTGTCTCCATGTATGAATTTAGACGCAGATGAATGTACCAGATATAATTAAGATTTTGCAATATTTGATTGATTATAATCAGGTTTATAAATATGAAGGCACTACATATTTCAAAAGTTTAAATAAATAAAATAAAAACATGAACAGATAATAATATTTAAGGACAATTTTTTTTTAAATCACGTAACTCTCGATCAAAGGAAACTTTTTTTAGCTTATTCAGATTCGGAATTTCAACTCAACATGGTCAATAAATATAGCATAATCAACAATTTCATGCGAAAAGGGAACAATAATTCTTCAATGAAAGATGCTAAGTTTTTCACATTTGCTTTATGAATATGGAATTAATTCATCATTCAAATCAATAATTTCATTTAAACAGCAGTTTTCATAAGTAGAAAAAAACATTTATTATATAAATATTTTACGAATCACATTATAAATGTTTATAAAGTTCTCTGGTAAACACGTATGAAGTTTGATTAAAGATACATATTCTTTCATAGAGATATATTACATAGATATAAAAAAAATATAACACTTTAATTAACGCTTTGAGAGGCAGGGTAATTAAAAAAAAGCAGAATTGTCAAAATAGTTTTAGTTTAGCTCTAGTAAAACAATTTATATAAATGAATTTTGAAATTATTTACTTTAATTTGTTGTTGGTTAGCATTGAACATCAAGCTCTTTCTAAGAGTGAATGAGATAAACAAACTAGACATTTTTCAACAGTTAATTTGGCAGCACTTTAAGCATTTATTTATTTTTTCTTTATATTTTTGTGATATAGAGATAAATAATGATTGCAAAGGAGCAAAATAAAAACGAAATAAAATATTATTTTATATGGTTTTTTGGATGATAAGAAATATGTTTAATATAATGAAAGATTGCATCTGATGAGTTAAATATATTAATATTAATTAGCATATTATTTTAATACTGGCACTAATTGTCTTGATTAATCTTAATGTATTTTCTATGCGCAAAATAATTTAAGTTGGATTTTACAATATATAATTGGATTTCACATGTACATCTTTAGTATAAAAAATTTATTATTAGTAAATGTAATTAAATTGATTTCCCAACGCAATAAATATATTATTAATTTTAATTCAATGTCAATTCCTTTAGGAAATCTTTTTTAAATTTTATTTTCGCATAAAAGTTTGTAACAAAATGACTTGATACAAATTATTTTTAGAATCAGTAACTTAAAGTAACTTACTGCTTTGAATATCCAACAAAAATTGCAAAAAAATGCGCTTTCATTAAATTGTGCTGAAACTAGTCCTCACACATTTCAGCTAAAATTGGAAATCTGGATTGGTACTTAAATTCAGAATCTTTCAGTGCTCGTCCCAATAGAGTCTGCGTTTGTCAACTTCTCCTAAGAGTCAATAGAACAAGTGTGAATTACTTTTTTGTTGACTACTTTGTTTTCAGCTTGAGGGCGCTGTCATCACGTTTGAAATTTTTTTTCACTCGCAAAAGATATCGTTTTAAAATTAAAATATTATTTTTAACATTTGTAACTTACCAAGAAATTAAAAGTTTTATTAATATCATTAAATTATACGTTGTTATACACGAAGAATTTATTAATTTCATTGTGTGGGGGAGAATAAAAAAAAATACAAAATTATAAAACAATATGAGGAGAGTTCGAACAATAAGAATTAATAGAGCAATAAAATAATAACAACAAAAAAAACAGAATCAGTTATTAAATAAAAAAGTGAAATTAAAAAAGAACGCAGTAAAATAAATACATACGAATTCCTCTTTTTGTCTATTTCGTTACATTTTATGTAATTCTTCAGTAAAAGTCTAAAATGTATAAAACATTAGTTTGATTTAGCTTATTTATTTTATGAATAAATTAGATAAATTGTTGGAATAATAATTAGAAAGTTAGGATAGCAGTTTAAGGAGACATTTAATACTTAATATGTTTAATATTAAGCAAATCAAGAAATAAACACAAAAAGTTGTTTTAGTAATTTTTTCCATAAAGTTTGAAGTTTTTTAGGTTTCTTTCATTGAGATATATTATAATTTGCTAAAAGTTTGAATTAAAATTTAAAAAGTTTGGAAATAAAGTTTGGAACATAAAATTACATTTGGTATCCCCAAATGTATTCAAACTCAAAAAAAATCTATTTATGAAACGAAATTTCTTTAAAAGAAAAAAAATCACCCAATATTAAAAGTATCACCAGAAAAAGACTAATATTCTCTATTTTTTCAATTTCAATTAACGTTTTCTACTTTTTTCAAAATCTGTTTGAAAGTCAATTAATATATCTTATAATAAGCAATTTTAAAATTACGAAGAAAAGAAAGCTACTAAATTTTTATTCCGTGCATAATTTTAAAAATTTATTTACTTTTTTCTTATTCCTTGCATACTTTCCTTAAAAACAACTCACTTCATGTAGCTTTCAGAAATTGAATTAAAAATATTGGTAACATTTCTTAACGATTACAAACAAATACTTGATTTACTTTCAAATCACTTAAAAATAGTGAATGCTTTTCTAATAAATTAAGAAATTAACTATTTACTATGAAAGAAAAAAAAAGGAAAAATATATCTAAATAAAGTTATTCTTTAAGTGAGAACCTTCAATTTACAGAATTCAAAACAATTTTTTTTGCCGCAATTTATAATTTTTTTCAATTTCATAATTCGATAACAAATAAAATCCAAAAACTCTTTGTTATTTTAGTCCTTGCTTGATGGTAAAATATTTATTTTCAAAATGAATGTAAAAAAAAGTATAAACAGTTTAAACAGTAATATACAGTGTGCATGAAAAATAAACCATTCTGAATAACTTTTGATGCAATGTTTAGATTTTATTTGATTTTAATTCAAACTTAATGGCTAAAAAATAAATACAGACGATATTTTAAGTTACGAAATCAAACGCAAAAATGTATACTTTCTCAGAAGAAACATGCCTTTACAAACATACCTCTGAATAAACATAATTTTAAATATCTAATGTTTTTGAAATTCAATTTCTCAGGAACTATTCGACCGATTTAGCTCAAATTTTGTATTTTGCTATACAAAATTGCATTCTTTAAAATGATGCAAAATTTGTATGTCTTACAATTAATGGATAAACAAATTTTATAATTGTGAGTATTTTTTTCAATTTTCTTACAAAGTTCTCGAGATATAGCGAAATACGCGAAAAGTAAAATTAACATTAAGTGTTTTAAACTTTTTGGCGCTCTCTTGAAAAAGGACTAAAGTTCAGCATGAAATGATACATGATTTCAATTAACACATTATTTTAAACTATAGTTTTCGTTTGTTTTTCTATAGTTTGTTTAAAGTAAGAACTCCTCTGGCCATTCGTCTGGATCCGTGGCGGTAACTATGGTAACGAGGTATAAATATTTCAAGCTCTATGTGAACACCAAAAGGCTCGGTAATTTTTAACTAAATGCTTCGGTAATGACTTTGGCCAAATTAATATTGAAATGGAGTTTTATAATAAATGATAAAATTTGTAATTGTAGTAAAAGTCGGTAGTTTAACCATGATACGTGACTTAAAAACTATTTATTCTGTTAAATTTACCATTCAGTTTCGTATCTTTTACTAAATATGAAGTAAAAAGAACTATAATTTTGAATACTGGAATTTCCGGTAAATTGTTACTAAATGATTGGTTTAAATATTTTGGTTTTTATTAACCGTATTATGATTTTTCTTTTAACCAGAAATATCATTACCATGCAGTACGGTAATTTTTTCAGAATTTTTTTTCTCTGTATGTTTTTGAATTAAAATATAAAAGGTTTATTTAGTGTTAAAGCACATAAACATTGTAAACTAAGCTCTACTAGTACTTTGTTCCAAACAATACGAAACTAAGTAATAAGACATTTAAGGAGTCCGCCTTTCTTGGCTATCTCATTACAAGGTTGTGAAGGTGAACGAAAATACGGGACATACTATGTTTTGGTAGCTTGTTTGCTGCCAATGGGAAATATTAAGCAATTAATAACATAATAACTGAATTAGCTTTAAACTAATTTGCTGGCCTAATAAAAAATTGGGTTGTATATTTCTCTATATAAGTAACGTGAAAAAATATTTGTCCTAATGTCATTATGGTCTGAGCATTCTCATTAAAAAATATATATAATATTTTCATTTAAAGATCTAGATATCTTTGGTTATCATCAAAATGAATATCATTGAAAAGTATTGCGACAGTTAACTGGTCTAAAATTCATTCTTATATTTTATAAGCTTTTATTACCTTATAACTTAATATTCTTAACCTATTTTATAAAATTTTTTAGAAAAAAATTGAGTTGAAACATATTTTGTCACTATACTCTTCCGGTTGGTAAAAAATAGAAGATGAAATAATTATTTTAAAATAAGTTCCTATGAATTGAATAAGAAACATCCGCACAAGAAACTTTAAAAAGCACAATTTTAATGTTTTTGTGCATTTTAATGATATTAATATGACATTAGGTCATTTTGTGAAAAATAAAAAAACAAATGCCAAAATATTTTTAAATTTTTAATTTTCATACGATTAAATATTTATAAATGCTATTTGAAACATGTCTATAGCTAAAAGGTTTCTGTAAACAAAGCTTTCATCTAATTTTGGAATATTTTAGTTAAATGAAATTTTTTCGCATGAATGGCGTTAATTTTGGATGAAATTTTTAATAGTTAAACAAATTAATTCCTTATTTTATTATTAAGCTATTATTTTTTTAATATTTCTTTATTTACAAGCTAATTCTAGATTTGATAAGTTCTTGAGTTTACTTTAAATTTTTCAATTGTTATGAGACTCGATATTCCTAAGAAAGTTTATCATATTTTTCCTCAAATTAAAAAAAAAGCAACAATCTATTATTAGAAACATTTCAATCTTGATTATCATTCAAAATTAAATACTAAATACTAAAATTGCTGTTTCCTTATTACATCATTGGAACCCCCTCGTGAAACATAAGCTAATTATGTTCCAGTCATTGAAAACTGCTTGAAAAATTTCTGTCTTATCTCATTTTTATAAAATATGAAACTTTTTTTTTAAAGAAATTCTAGCAATAATGATGACAAACATGGTTTATTGCTAAAGAGGAACGCTATAATGTTAGATATTGTGACATATGATTTTATGGTAATAATCAAACTCCGCAGACACCATTTCAGGCTTACTTATTTTTAATTAAAATACTGGGTAAAAATATACTTGAAAGAGCCCCTTGGCGAAATTGGTGACTTATGTTTGGCGCCATTCCTGTTTGCGGGGAACACAGTGGTAACAGGAATGGCGGCCAAAACATAATGATATTTCAATAAAACATTGGAAAATTTCAACAAAACATCGGCCAAAACTTTATAAAATTGCAATGCACCCAATATAAGAAAAAGTAATAAACCCAATAAAATCCATTTTGAATCAAACCAAAAATTAATGGAGTAAGCAGGGAAAGAAAAGGAAAAAAACAACTCCCATAAACAGGATATCTATATCTATTACTAATTAAACCTGTCTTGCAAAAACACATTTCTTTTATTTTATTGCTTTTTATTACTTTTTCCTGCTTTTATTGTTTCTTTGAATATCTTAATTAAACCTTTATTCATACACCAGTCAATCACTGCTTTTTTTCTATTGTTATTCAAATCGTACAGAAACTTAAGATTTATCTTATTTACTGTAATAATTTTTAGGAACAGAAGCAAAAGTAGCCTTAGCAGCTGGTATCCAACGTAGAACTAACGGACCTCTGAAATTACATATACCGTTGAAAATTTAAAAATAACGCTAAAATCTAAACCAATCAGAATCACGGTTGGGTTTCAAGATCGCCCAGCTTGGCGATCACCCGCGATCACTACTTGGCAAGAATCAAGGGGCACCCTCAAATATAGTCTACCCATATGACTGTATTTCGGTAGTTACTTATCCTTTCTTTTGAGAATTATAAGCTTAAAAATGAGAGGATGTTCAAATAATTGGTTAAGGTAATACATACACGGGATAAGTTTTCACAATATTCTTTCATATTACGATATAAAAGATTATGCGTTTATATTTTACGATATAAACGCGTAAAAGAATTTTTTCTTTCATCAAAAAATAAAATAAATTCACTAAAACTTAAAATTTAAATATATTTGTCAAACATAATGCAAAATGATCTTTTTTTTTCTAATTTTAAGATTCATGATTATTAACAAAACTCCATTTGACATTTTCTGTAAGTTAAACTACTTTTTTCGATATTCTAATGCTCAGCTAAAGTACTCAACATCAAATATGTTATTGTTATGGTAGCTAAGTATGTAGCGGAACTACATTCATGTTAGGATAGTAAAGTATGAAATAGTAGATCTCTTTTAATTAACCTATGATTTAGAAAAGTACTATAATGTTAAAGTAGTGCACTAGAAGTATGTAGCTGTATAGTACTTATTTCACAATTAGTAAACATGTCTTTTTAATTAGACTAAGTCTAAATCCATCATTCACAAATGTTCAGAAAGAGTAAAGGATATTCTTGCAAGAATAATCATCTTTGCGTTATTTTAATTTTATTTTTGATAGGTATTAAAAAAAGAGCTTGTTACCTATTTTCGATGCTTTTCATCAATAAAACTAGGTAATTCTTTTAATAAAATAGTCAAGTAGCAAGTCACAAGTTAAACTATTCAATCATTTTAAAGGGGAATATTTAAAAGGAATAATTTTATTAATAACTTAATCATTAATCACTAACATCAATTTAATTAAGTTTATAACTAATGATGAAAGCATTTCATAAGAGGAAAACTAACCCATGAGTAAAGTTTTGACATACTAAACTAAGGTTATGCATAGAATAATCGATAGCCAGTCTATGAAAGTTAAATTGAAAAAGAGAACTATCGATTTGAAAACAATGTTAAAACTTTCATTTTATAATTGCGGCAAAATAACCGACAGCATCAAATTAACCGCAAAGTTTACAGCTAAAAATATTTCTTACCTTTAGAATTTTGAAGCCGTTAACAACTGGTATGGTTAAAAAACCCTAAAAAGGAAATTTAACTAGACATGAAATTTAAGTTATGCTAGGCTTTTCGTTAGGTAATGGACATTGGAGTTAAGTTGTGGGGGAGTTGTGTATTGCCAAATGAGCCGTGGAATGCGGTTTAGTTAGAGTTTTCTGGTTGCGCCATCTATCGGAAAAATTAGGGTAAATTATACTTTTTCTCTTAATCAATTCAGTGGGGTTGCCATCTTTGAGTTTAATTTCCTAATAGTCAAGGGTCACCAATTAGGAAGAGGACACTGGAAACTTTTCATTTGTTGAAGGAATGGATATTGCGTCGATACTGGGATTCGAACCCCTGCGTAATCGGACATAAGACTGGCAGATTAGCCTTTTCGACTACAGTAAGTTTCCAGATGAATGGAATTAAATGGCTTCATATTCTGGACTTTTCTGGCTCGGAAAAAATTCTAGTTGTTTAACCATATTAGGTGAAGACAGTTAATTAACTATTTTTATTACGGTTGATAGTTTGAATAACATCATTTTATGGTTATTTGTTTGTTTGTTTGAATTAAATATGGTAAAATAGTAATTTAATAAATTGTTATATAACCATTTTTTTCAAAATATTTTTAACTGTGTGCCCCATTCATTAAGTTTTAAAAGTTAAACATTATTTTGAAGAAAAAAAATAATAATTTTTTTTCTGGTTTAATGATTTATTTTAAATTTCATCATATATTGATATCACATTTTATTAAAAATGTCACATATCATGCATTTTTTTAAAAATATGACTTAAACTTTACTTAAATATCTAGTCAACTTGTAGTTTCAATTTTTATTCCATTTTTCAGTCACGCATGGTACGTTTATATAAAGTGCAAACACAGTCTAAACTTTTTGGACTGCAAAATTCAAATACTTTTCCAATATCTCAAGATCAATATAATCCAAGAAAAGTATCCTTGGTGAATGCAAAAAATGTTGGAGCTATTTGACTTACAAAAGAATTGTTTCTTCTTTAGATATATCTGTTTTTTACCCTTTGCTTATTTTTTTTTCATGATTATTTCGTTGTTAACATTTGTTGTAATACTATCTCTGGAGAATAATTCACGTAAAAGTTCTTGAAAGAGATGAAAGAAGTTCATCTTCTGTTGAATGCTTTCAATTTTTTTTTTGTCTTTGTTAATGGCTTGTTCCTACGTGAAAAGGAAAAACATTGTTTTTATGTAATATACCTACACAAATATATTATTGTAGTTTTTAATTTATAGTCTCGCAAGAAAATAAATCGCTTAGTGCTTAAGCAGTATTCCTACACATAAAAGGGAACTATAGTTTTTAATGGCATATTCCTACAAAAAATGAAAATTATACTTTTTATGTTGTACTATTACATGAAAATTAATATAATTTTTAATTTCGTGATCCTATATAAAAATGAAATGTATTATATTTTAAGTAATATTCTTACGCGAAAAGAGAAAGAAAAATTTTCAATGGCATATTCTTACATGAAAATGAAAAACATTGTATTTTACACAATATTTCCACGTTAAAATTATTGAAGTTTTTGATTTTATTGTCCCTCATAAAAATAATGTCCAACAAGTAGTGTTCTTACACAAAAAGGAAAATTGTAGTTCCTAAGAAGCAATTTCTAAGCAAAGAAACAAGAAGCAAAATTTTTTATGTAGTATTTCTACATAAGAAAATTTATTAAGTTTTTAATTTCTTAGTCCCACATAAAAAGGAAACACCTATTGCTTTAAGTAATAGTCTCACCCTAAAAAGAAAAATCATAGTTTTTATTGGGATATTCTTACAAGGAAATGAAAAGCAAAGATTTTTACGTAGCATTATACCATTAAACTAAAATACGCAACGTTTTAATCCCGGCTTTTAGTTTTAATGGTATATTCCAGGGATTGCCACCCTGCTGCTCGCGAGCCACATGCGGCTCTTTGAAGGATTATTTGGTGGCTCACGATAAATGTACCCGAATTGGGTATAATATGAAAAAAACACAACTACTTCGATTTAGTAGGAACAACATATGACGCAATGCTAAACGAATGGAATTTAGTTGTTGTTTTTTTAGTTATTGTTATTAGTAGTTGTTGTTACTTGTTTTAGTTGTTGTTGTTTATTTAGTTGTATTTAGTTTCAATAACTTTTCTTTATAATGCAATAAAATCTGGCGAGCAGCTATTTAAACGATCGAACACTTCGTTTGTTTATTTGTGGCTTGAAGTTAGGCTCGCAGAAAATGCCGTTCATGGGTTAAATTTAGTAGGAACAACACAACCTGTGACGTAGGCTATATTATACCCAATTCCCTTTTCATTTTTGTGCAATTATATTTCAAAAAATTATTATCGTTCCGTATGTGTTTCAAAATGTCTTTTAAATTACTGAGAACAAATATGAAAGACTAAGTGCAACGTTGTTCAATTTAAGGTGAGATTTCCATCTCCAATATAATTATGACACGAAAAGCTTCCGGAGAATTAGAATTGATAGAGATGCAAGAGTATTAAGCTCTACAATTAAAATATAAGTCGACGTCGATTACTGAATTTTGGAAATTTGTACCAGAATCGAAGTATCCTGAATTAAAAAAGGATGCTTGTCAAATTATTTCAACATTCGGAACAACGTACTTATGTGACTCATTTTATTCCACTTTAAAATTCGCGAAATCCAAACAAGGATCAGTATTAACTAATCAGCATCTCAAAGAAATACTGAGAAGTGCTGTCACCAATTATTCACCAAATTTTAAAGAATTATCAGGAGAAGTAAAATAAGTGTGTTTAATTTTTAATATTTAAATTCAATGCACATATTTTGTACTTTTACTAATATGTTTTCAATAAATATAATTTATGTCAAAAAAAATAATACCTTTTAAATAAGTATTTAATTGCGGCTGGCGAAAAACTTTAAATTTTGAAAAATGGCTCGACTATCAAGGAGCTAGGCCACACCTGGTATATTCCTAAGTCAAAATAAAAAAAAAAAATTTTTATATAGTATTCCTAAATGAAAGGAAATATTTTTTGATTTAATAATCTTAAATAAAATGAAATGATGTGTTTTCTGTAATATTCAAGACCGAAAAAGAGGATTTAACAGCCTTAATAGCATATTCCTACATAAAAAGAAATATATAAAATATATTTCCAATAGACTATTATTTCATTAAAATTAAAAAGTTTATTTTTTGTATAATTTTCCTGCTTGTAAAGGACAAGTATAATTTCTAATTTTGCATTTTTGCATTGAAATAAAGAGCAAATTTTTTTCTAATTTAGACGAGAAATAACAATCATGCAATCGTCATAAAAATGAAAAGGGGGTTTTTAAATTTTTTATTCAAAATCTCAACACCATAAGAAATTAATTTTCACTGTAATAATTATTTAAATCAGTGATACAGTGATTTTACGGTAATTATTACTGTAAAAACTAAGCTTTGCCAGAGTTTTTGCTCCGCAATATGTTGTATTAAAAATGGCTATTACTGTGTACTATTACTTGTAACCGTAATTTGTTCCAGAATTTTGTAAAGTATATTAGACAAGAAAAATTACAGTTTTTGAATGTATGTTCCTTCAAGAAAGGAATAAGTATACTTTTTGCAATATTTCGACATGAAAAGACAAATTATATTTTAAATAAAATATTACTACTTCGTGAAAACTAAAAGCATAGTTTTTTTCATCAAGTACTTCATTGTGCAAAAGTAAACAGTGTTTAATAGTATATCCCTATATGAAAACTAAAAGAATATATTTTTTATCTAGTTTTCCCATACAAAAAAGGGAATTTTAATTCTTAATAGAGTATTCTTACTTAAATATTCTAAGCATTGCTTTTTTTATTTGCAATTTGAAGTATGGTTTTTATGGGCATATTTCCCCATGAAATTGAAAATTATAGTTTTTATATTATATTTTCACATAAAAATAAAGAAATATTACACAATTTTTGTTCCTTAATCCCCAGCCTGCTGAGGAAAATTTCGAGTTTCACCTCCCAAGTGAGACCAGTTTTTACAGAGGCGCACGTAGTTTTGGTCAGCACAGTAGAAAAGGAAGATGCGCACTTTACAATCTAAAAGCTGTTGACTTTCACAAAAAAAGGAAATAACGAAATACAAAATTTGAAGTTTAACAGTGTAATAAAAATTTTTTTTTGCAATAAATGCAAAAAAGCAACGTCATTTTCCAATCTTTCTGACCTCGAATGTGAAGGGAAATAATTATCTAATCCACTCTTAGATAAATATTAAACTTTCATTACATTACACAGTAGAAAAAAAAATAATAAAAATAAAAACTTTTAATCTATAACGCACGGAGCGACACGAAAGCGAAAGGAATGTAAAAAAGCGCGTACTACTCAGAGAAATACAAGGAATAACTGCACAACTGTAATTTATTTTCTTGCCTGAAATCCTCTAAAAAACACTCACTATTGCACTCCAAAGGTGTGGGAGTAGTTTTACTTACAGCAAGCGCATGTCAAAGCGCATTGCGCAACGTGTACTTCGGAAAACCGTATATACATGCTACGGGCAGTTAACGCATCGGCTTAACGAATCGTATATATACGCCTGCGGCAGGCAAAATAGCCTGTAAAAACTGAGACTCAGCTCAAAAATGCAAAGATTTAATGAATGTTTACTCTAAAACGCAGTAAATAAGCATTTTAACAGTTATTTTAAAAACAAGTAGAGAATATACGGTATTTTCTTAAAAAAAGGATAAAAATTGTGTTTCTTATATTCGAAATTTTTAAGATAAATTTTAAAAATCAATGATTATTAGCGAAAGTAGTAAGTTAACTCAAAAAACACAATTACTAACGCGATTTACTATAGCTTGCTACTGTCAAAGGTGCAAGAAAGATTCGTAAAATACTTTTATTTATTTATTTCTTCAATAAAGCAAACATTTTAAATCCCAATCCTCAATCCACTTAACTCGGATGAAATTACGAAATTAAAAATTTCATCTTTTTTCTACGGAATTCTCTCTTAATGAGTTAAGAACTTGCTCTTCAAGATTAGCATAAGTTTACAAGGGCGTAAGCTGTAAGAAAATCTCTAGAGATAAGCGGGATGGAACAAAGTAATTCTAGAACATGTGTATTTTTTATTATGTTGCGATTAAAAGCTTCTGTTCTTAGAACAATATTAAAAAAGAAGTGTTTATGAAAGAACAGCAAGTAAAAAAATAATCTTTTCCTTTCCCTCTCTTTCCTACGACATTCGTTGTAGTTCATGTGACTCTGACTTTTGCCAAGAAATTAAAAGACGAAGACTGCTTAGTAAATAAAAAAGAAGTTAGATTGTAGAAAGAGATAACTTTATGGAATGTAAAAATAACACTAAACAATGCTAATAAAAAAATTTGCAATTTTTTGCAAAATTATGCCACGGAGAAGAGAATTTTGGGTAAAATTACAGTACTGTATGGTAAAGGTACTACTGTTGAAAGTCTTTTAACCAATTGTTTTAACTGAAACCAAAAATATTAGGTATTTAACACATTCATTTGGCAATTTTTTCATTCATATATAGACTTACAGGAATTTCAGAATTCCTGTACACAATCATTTTGTCAAAAATGTAAAAAAAAAAAAAAAAAGATAATATTGAAAATGATCGAAATGGAAGTAGGAATCACTTGATGCACGGATAAAAAAAAACTGAGGTAAAACTACCACTCTGAAAAAAATCTAATTATGGTTAATAAAACCAAAATAAACGGTATTTAAACCATTAATTTGGCAACTCTTTTGTTCCTATATGGTAATGGCTTACCAAAATTGCCGGTTTTAGGAATCCTGCCATTTAAGAAACCGAAACTAGTTTACGAAGTTTAATTAGTTTATTTCGGTAAAATTATCGAGTCACATGTGAATATTTTTCGATATTTTTTTATTTTCATTTCCTTATTTTCTCCAATCAGATATTAAATCTCTCTAATTCACTGTTTGAATTTTTGTTCTAAAATTAAGATAAAATAACCGACATCAGTTTGTCCATCCAATTAATCGTAAAGTTTGCGGTGAAGAACAGTTTTTACCTTGACAGTTTTGAAAACGTGAAAACGTTTACAACTAGCATGGTTAACAAAACTAAAAACAAAACTACACGGTTTTTTTTTACAATTAACAAACAGAGTTGTTTCAATACAGTAAGAAAGAAATTTAACTGGACACTAGAGATAGCCAACAGCGTTATGAAGCTGCTATATATGCGTGAATAAGACTATCATATTCTAATAGCACAGGGTCACAAATTGGGGAGAGCAGGACACTGAAAATTCTTCATGTACTGAAAAGAATGAAGGAAATATTTTAGTGCCAACGCTGGAACTCTGAACCACATTCTTTTTATGAGATTGACAGATTCTGGTTGCTTAACCGTATTAGGTGAAAGTAGTTAATAGGCTGTTTGTCTCACATTTAACAGTTTGAATACCAACGTATTTATGGTTATTCGACTATTTTACTTCAATATGACGAAATAAAAATTTAAATAAATGGTTATTTTACCAGCTCGAGAAATATCTAACAATGCTTCTCTGTAGAAACTCATCTAATTGTTGATACCTCGCGACGTATGATACATGATTTCCAGCAGATGTTCATATACATTTTACAGTGAATAGCTTCAATTCCTTAAAGATGAAACTTTATAAATGCTAAAACATAGAATAAAAGGGAGAACACAGACATGCAGAAGAATGTTGGGAATTTGATCAACTCCCTTTTTCTCTAGTTGTGAATTGTTTGCAAGTTTCTAAAACATCTTAAAGTTTGATTCTTTTATTTAGTGTTTTGACGCAACGAATGCTTTTTATTTTTGAACTAAAACTGTGGAATATCAGTTTATGTAGTACTGTTTGCATTCTTTTTTATTATAGCTTTAAGAAACAATGGTTTGCGAAGCATTTAATTAAAATATTCAATTAAAAATATTCAATTCGGGACAATTTTAACCCAACAACAATACTTATTTTAATGACATAAATTATTTATATTTGTGGTGTTTGATTGTTATGGCAAAGACACTTATTTACAGAGTGCTTATCTTGAAAACTAAATAAATAATAACTCTAAGAAAAAAATATGGTCACATGTCAAGGAAACGGTTAAATTTACCGTGTATCTGACTCGTGTTCAAGCTAGGTATCTTTTGTAATGGTTTGGTAACGATTTTGGAAACGATTTTCTTAAAATTATTTTTAAAAAATTAGTTTCGGTTAGTTAAATGATTTAAAATTTGGTTTATCATGGTGGAACACGCCATAAAAACTATGTTTTCGGTAAAATTTACTTTTCAGTTTTATATTTTTTATTATTATTAATTGTGTGGTAATACGAACTATAATTTTGAAAACCAGTACCAAATGAGCGGAAAAATTATCAAATGAATGGTATAAATACCATTTATTTTGGTTTCAGTAAATAGAATTATGCTTTTTTTTCAGAAGTATTACTACCATACAACATGCTAATGATATCAGAATTTTTCTTGCTTTCATCGTTAACGTAATGATCATAGCAGTTTAATTTATTGTTTTTCTTACATTCCAGAATTTAAATTTTTCATAATAAGAGAATTTAATATTTTTTTTATTTTCGTAACTTGAACAATTTTATACGTTAAGAAATATTTTTAAATTAATTAAAAACACAAAAGTGGAATAAAAATATAGTCTTAATTTAAAAGACACTTTCAAGAGGATGTAACAATAAAAAAATTAACTTCAGATCCGTAGAAGAATGTCTATAGATTTCATAGTCAGGTCTATTGATTGCAAATCATAATTTTTTTAGATTCTAATCTGTAAATAACCTGTAAATTTTAGGTTTAGACAGATTATAATTTAAAACCTGTAATACAGAACAAAATCTGGTGATTCATATCATCAATTTTAATACTTATTGATTGGTTGATTAGCGATTATTAAATTATCTGTATAGAATATTGATGAATAATAATATTTTCACGAATGTTTATACATTCATGTCTTATTTACAGCTTAAACTAACCATAATTCTATTTTCTTTTTCTTCACGCAGAAGAAAAATCAAATGGCACTCCATTTAAAAGTTCGAAATTCTTTTTTGAAGGGCAAATTCTTCACGGCTCCCTATTAACACCATTTATTAAGCCTGACCACAATTTTTCAATACCTTATCATTCAAATTGTCAAGATTATTCATGATCAAAAATTATAATAAAATTCATTGCAATAATTACCATTTTTATGCAGTTTCTGCTATTTTATATGCATTATACGTTAACTGATATTGTGTAGCAAAATATTATCTTAGATATTGTGTAACAGAAACCAATTAAAGCTAATAAAATTTAAAATGTCCGTTTATTCCAATTTCATTTTCTTAAATTTTAGTTTTTATAAGGCATTAATTATCATTTCATTCTTTAAAATATTTAAGACAAAAAGTATGTATGTAAAGTATGTAAATTACTTTAGTTTATTTGCTATCTGTTTACATGGTTACTATAACGCACTGCTTTATTTAAATTATATGAGAAAATAGTTTTTCTACACAGATTAAAAAAATCTGGTAAAACTACTGTAAGTTATGTTAATAATGACATTTCCGGTAAAAAAAAAACTTTAATTCTGGTAATAAAAACCCCCTTATACGGTATTTAAGCCATTCAATTTTCGCTCTTATGATAACGGTTTACTGGAAATTCTGATATTCAAAATTTCAGTTCTTATTACCATTCATTTAGTAAAAGTAAAAGTTAAAAAACTAATGATTAAATTTAAGGCATTTAAGGACTTCTTTGCCATGATTTAGGTTTTCATGATAACATTACCGAAATTCATCGCATATTTTAAAACCATAGTTTATTGATAATTTTATCAAAATCATTGTCTTAGTGCTTCGGAAAAAATTAAAAAAAATTGTGTTTTTCCAAAAAGCCAGAAACATACAAATTTTAATACATTCTGGTAGTTAATGAATAATGAAAAAATTTCAGAAGTATTATACACGAATAGCAATAAGATTTGAGTCATAATAACATATGTCTTGTTGTTTCTAATGTCATTTGCCAATTCTTGGTGGAACCAAGCGAATTTAAGGCAGAGGGTGCGTTTCTTGTTTTTCAGTGGCACCTTCTATGGCCAAGAATACGACTTCAACCAATATAACGCACAATAACGCATTTCCGTTTCGGTTGCGACAAAAATTATGGCTGCAAACAGTACCTTATATATATGTTGAGAGAACTTAGTTGGATTTGAGCTTTTTTTTGTTGATATTTTTCAAAGCGTAGGGCGCGAAAATTTTCAGCGAATTAAGCAAAGCGAATTATTTTCAGTAAAAAGGCAAGGGTAATCAAAGTTTAAAAGCAAGAGATCTTAGTTACCTAATTTGTTTTATAAGTTACTGTGTACATTAATTCATCAACAGCAAAAAAAACTTTATCATCTGATTTTTTTTTCCTGAAATTGAAGGTTCGAATTTTTGTTGGGTTGATCACCTTATATTTTGAGTAAAGAATAAATCGGTTGTATGCAGTAGTAAAAATATGTGGTCTTATTGTTAATACATAGGTAATCATAACTATCTCTACGGCGACAATAACTTACTATTTATTATCACACAAAAATAATTTTGCACGTAAAGATGATTGGTTTAATTTTTTTAGTAAATAATAGATCCAGTGTATGCTGTTGTAAAGATATGTGGTCCTGTTGCAGATATAAATATATTTTTAACAATCTCTGTTACGTCGATGGTAACTTAATATTTATTATTACACGGAAATAATTTTGTAAAAAAATATTCCAATCATATTGTACTCTTTTTTAATTAAAAGTGTAAATGAAACCTAAATTAAAATTAAGTACATGCGTATTTTCTTAAAGAAATCTCTTTTAATTTTAAATTCCTACTTTAAAAAAAAAGCAATATATATTCTGACGCAGTGGCTCGATCAGAAAATGCGTCTTTAATATAAAATGGTAAAATTATCATGCTTCAGTACCTGGTAAAAAAATCCCCATGTGCAACAGCTGTAAGAAAAGAGCATGCTATTTTTTCTTTAAAAAAATGATAAAAAAAATACTTTTATGAATAATTCAGCTAAAAGCGAAAGTTTCAATTTAATTTTTTCGACTTGGACATAGTTAGATTTCTTATTTTTTCCTAAAACTCAATTTAATTAGGAATGGTTCATTTGCGTCATTAGATTTTTGATTCGCAGTGTACCATACAATTTTACAGTTACATTATTTTTTGATAGTTTTCAGAATCCCCACAGCAGTTTTAAGATAACATTAATAAAGTTCAAATAACTTTCCTATTATTTTACTAATTAGTTTAATGAATTCATTTTATTTTTGAAGTTTTATAACGTAATAAAAAAAATCTAAACACGAAATTAAATTAATACAAATCTAATTTGTTTTATATTAAGATTGTCATAAATCAGAAAGAAGAAGAAAAAAAAATACTTTTTTTTAAAAATTCATTGGACTGTGTAAGAGCTATATTATGTTAAGAAACAACATTAAAAATTAACTTTATAATTTAACATTTAAGCTAACTTTAATAATTGCTCTGATTTAAATACGTATATATGTTTAATTTTTTATTGTAATAATTCAAATATTGTAATTAAAACATGAAAAGAAAGGAAAAATGAGATTTTTGAAACAGATAAGTTAGTTGTAATAGTTTTCAATGTGATCTGTAATCTTTCCGATCTGTTGAAAGATATATTGCCGCATCCTTGTCACATAATTTTATATATTTACGTAACTTATAAAGCACTAAGTATCAAGATATTTCAAATAAACATGAAATAACATAGATTCAAAGACATATTAAAACATTTTCTTAAAAAATAAAACGTAATAAATATTTTTCAAAACGTATTGAAATTAATTTTCAAAAGATGCTAACTACTATTAATGATTCGGAATTGTTATTATATTGATATTGTATTTAGTTATATTGTTATTGTATAATATATCGATAGGTTAAATTTCATAGCTACAAAAACAAAATTTAATGCTTAAATTATAAGTTGAAGTTAAGTTCCAAAAAAGCAGATTTGAAAATAAAAAATTTGAGTTCAAGAGCATTACATGATCATCAGAATATATCATTTTTGAAAAAAAAAATCTTTTTAAAAAATGTTTTAAAATTTAAAAAAAATAATAAATCTCAAATACTTTTGCTTTCGATACTTTTACATTTTCAACATAATAAACACATTATTCTGCCCCTAGAAATCTCTAAGAAATTCTAAAAGAAAATTGAAAGATTGTCGTAAAGGAAATGGCATTACTTCAAGTTTAACTCATTAATTAGGTTTTAAATACAAATATACTCTTGTTTATTGCAAGAAAAAAAAGGAATGAAAAACTATAACGCACAAAAATGATTTATAAAACACTTAGAAAGAGGTTAGCTATTACTATTTTTCATAGACATTGTGTGGTTTGTTAATCTATATAATATGCAGTTGCAGTTGAATTGAAAAAGTTTCATATAATTTTAAAATATGAGTTGTATACAAAATAGAATCAAATTTAATTCCAAATGTTCTGACCTGGACTGGAGATCATTCGCATTGGGTATTAAAGAATTGTATTGCATTAAGACATTGTTTAAAAAGCAGAATTATAATTTACATAAATAAAAAAAGATTGTCTGCGGAGGTGCGTGTCCCTTATAGATTCAGAAATCATCCTATCGAAAGCTATGAAACTTGACATATTAATAGTTCAAACCACGAGGAAGGTGACTGTTGACATTTGAATATTCTACAACAAACCGTTCGAGCGGGATGAGCGGAGAACTAAATGGAATTCACTGCTTGGTTAAGCGTTAGCCATCGTTTTAAATTTAGCGATTTAATTTTTCACATACTCTAGAGATAACATCAGTGATAATTGCTGGCTTATGCTTATAATTCAATAATAAAAATAACATCAAAACCAAATTACAGTTTTATGAAATATACGAACAATCTCTAATTTTCCACCAGAGTTAGAATTAAGGCATTGTTTAAAAAATAATCAAGATGGATCCTAAACTTACTGAGTCCAGGAATCAGTAGTTTAGCAAGAAAGCATCGTAGAAAAATAGAATCTGTGGGAGTGAGTCATATCGACAACGTCAACCTTCATCTATAAAAAAGATACCCCACAATAGAATCGAGTTAGAATGTCTTATATACTAGTGAATTGGAAATATATTCTTGTAGTGGTAGATACCCAACAGTACTCCCCCACCAGAATTATATCTGTGATAGAATTCGTGATGAATGGATACCACTAGTTGATTCATTGCTGTTTTGTGAAAAGCCAGGAGAGCTGTATTAAGATCACAATAGTTTAGAGTTCATTAAGTTCACAGTCGTGGTCGCTCCTGAGTTGCCTTTAGTAGTCGAGTGTATCACAGAGAGTCCCGGTCACAGACAACGTTTGCACGTTGTCTGTGATCGGGACTGAGAAAAACAGCGTGGGGAGGTCAATGTCGCAGTCACAAATAGCAAGTCAACGGTTCAATGTGTGTATCATCCATCAAAATAGGCTTGTTCAAATCGTTGTGGATGTTACTGCCAAGGTAGGCATGTTAACATCACGTCCGGGTCACCAATGTGGGAGTGAGTCAGATCGACAACGTCAACCTTCATCTATGAAAAGGTACCTCACCATAGAATCGAGTTAACATGTCTCATATACACGTGAATTGGAAATATATTTTTGTCGTGGTAGATACACTACAGAAGCAAAATCTAATCTAAAAAAGTAAGTGGTAAATTTAGAATCAGCAATTTTCCTACGGCGTTAGAATTTAGGCATTGTAAAAAAATAGAATCGAAGTAGAACTTAAACCTTTTTGAGACATACCAGGAGTTTCTAATTTTCTCATAGAGATAGTATTACAAAAAAAAAAAAAAAACTGAGATGAAACACTTTTTCAACTAGTAAATTCATTAAAATTTCCAAATAAAAATTTTTCAAATTAAAGATGACAAATATGTTCTATTATATATTAAATAAAGAAACATACTAGCTCGTACTACTAGATTAAAAATTTCTTTTGCTTCAGAAATACACAAAAATATATCAGAGATATTATAGTCTACATGTTTCAACCGCTCAAGAGCAGGCACGCATTTCCAGGACTTGCCTCATGTGAATAAGAAGAAACAAAAGTAATTTGAAAATTTGCTTTACTTTTCAAATCCCTTTTTTTCTTTTCATTCACGCCTGGCAAGTTGCGAAAATGGGTGCCCGTGTTTGAGCGCTTGAAACGTGTCCACTGTTATTTCCAATTTGCATATTTTTGAAATGTATGAAGTTTTTAATTTAATAATATTCTACAGCTTTAGATCTTTGAGATTATTTACTTAACACTTGCTAATACTAATTTGTTAAGACTAAATTCATTTACTAGGAATGCAATTTTATTTTAAATGCTCAAAAAGGATTACTTGCTTACATAACACCATATTGCAATATTTATATAAAAGTCTTCTGTTTTTAAAAGAGTAAATACAAGTATTTTTAAAAAAGGGTTTTAATTATGAAATTTACTAATATCATGTGTCTCATTAAATATACAGTTTATTTATTAAAATATAAATTTATGCATATTTTTTAATAAGTTTCTAGTTTAAACAGAACATTCATTACTATATAAAAAACTTCTTAAAAAATAATGTGATCTTTAATAGCCTACAGGTATAATAAATTCACGCTTTTTGCGGAACTCTGTTGTACTCTGCAAGTTTTCTGTAGTTTTTCTAATTAAGTATGTGCTAACAATATGTTGATTAGAAAGACAAAGAAATGCTGCATATAACAACAGTTCTCCTTTCCTTTTTTCTACCGAAAGTCACAATTCTTTCTAGATTTCTTGTGTCTTAAGAATGGAACAAAAAATATGTTTCCGAACTTCGGGAAAGGGAAAAATAACACACCGTAGGGAAAAATAAAGGAGCTTTAGTATAGAGCAATTCAATTAGGTTCTTTCTTTAAATTATTCGCAGATAGAAACTGTTTTTCCCACCTTTTATTCTCTAGAGTTTCTCGAAAAGGACTTTGAGAATTTATTTCTAAACTGTTTGAAGGTTCTAATAAATTTAATAGTTCTTCTTTAACTTTGATGCTTCACTTTTTAATAGTTTAGTCAAATGGAAAATTAAACTATAACTAGGGAGTTAAGCCCCCTGTTCGCTATCGTTCACCAAACCTGATGATTGCTTCTCAATAATTACTGTCTTGCCATAAAACAGTTGAAATTATTCAACTAAAAATATATGTATTAAAAAGAGCACTTGTCCTGTCTCTTCCCTCATCTAAATATTTCCCTTATCATACTATTGAGATCTATTAGTGAACATAAATCATTTTTCTAAGTAATAATTTTTTGAAATAACCTTTAAAATTAAAAGTATATTGTTATAACAAATCTGGTGAATTCACAACAGTAATTTATTATTTTTGCTTTCCAAACGAGCTGATGTATATTTTAAATACAATTTTTTCATTCATAACTTATGCATCAAGCTGAAAGTTAACTTCTAAATCATTAAATGACACTCATTAACCGTAATTCATAATAGTATATTAATGTAATTTGAAAAAATAATAATAATTGTAAAACGGTTAATGAGATCAGACACCGATTTGGTAAAATATACTTGAGGGTGCCCCTTGGCGAAATCGGCGACTTATGTTTGGCGCAGTTCCTGTTTGCGCGGAACACCGTGGTAACAGGAATGACGGCCAAAACAACATGATATTTCAATAAAACATTGGAAAATTTCAACAAAACATCGGCCAAAATTTTATAAAATTGAAATGAACCCAATATAAGAAAAATTAATAAGCCCAATAAAATGCATTTTGAATCGAAACAAAAATTAATGAAGTAAGCACAGAAAGAAAAAAGAAAAAAACAACAACTCACTTCTTCATTAAGCTTGAATATCCTTAGGCACAGAATTCCCTAATAGCAGTTAGATACTGTCTAAATTTATCATGAATGGAATCTGTGTACCTCCATCGCTACATAAATTTGGCGAAATACGAAACGAAAATGGCGTCTGTGGTACCGGACTGTAGGTGACATTTTTATCTAAAGTCCCTTTTTATAACTGCCCACATACCTTCGATCTTATTGACCAGAAGCAAAAGTAACCTTACCAGCCGGTATCTAACGTAGAACTAACAGACCTCTGAAATTACGTATACCGTTGAACATTTAAAAATAACGCTACAATCTAAACCAATCAGGATCACGATTGGGTTTCAACATCGCCCAGCTTGGCGATCGCAACTTGGCAAGAATCAAGGAGCACCCTCAAATATAGTCTATCCCACCGATTTAAATTACTTTATCTTAACATAAAACGTAAAATTACGTTATTCTAACAATAATTAGAAGAAAAACAGTCATCTTAAACTCTTAATTTCGAAAACAAACAAAATAAAAACCGCAATAATAACAGTAATGGTAGAATACCTTTAAATATTTATCTTAATATTAATATAAATATTAAAAATATTTATGGGAAAAAAATACCCTCATGATTTAGATCAATTTTATGCTGATGACAAGCAAATCAATATAAAAATTATTGTGGGTAAACTGGATCTCACCATGCGATTTTCTGGCCAATAAAAATGCAACGACAATAATGGAAAATTTTGTTAGATCATTTTGTTTTTACGTTATACAAAGATATTCAAAAAATTTTCACTAATTCATGTTTAATGTTTTGATGCCATGATTGGCATTACATATTTCCTAGCCTTTAAAATTTCTTTAATTTCATAAATTTATATCCTTAATCATTCTTAATCTTTTTTTTAATTAAACTAAATCAATTACTTTCTTTTTATTATATTTTAAAAAAAAAACAAACCAATTCGCGATCGCAACGCTCGAGTACGCCGTCTAGCGGGAGCCTGTAAATATCGGACATTAATTTATCACGTTTTCATTTAGTTCCATCAAAGTCATTGACTGAATCAGACGCCATTTTTTAGCAGCAAATAAGAAACAAAATTTCCCTAAGGAAAAGGCCGAAGAACTTGAAAAAAATCTCCAGAATATTAGTAAATCTTTCAGGAACAGAACACGCCAAACATTTGAAGAAAAATTCCGCAATAATTTTTAATTTCTATTATCAACAAACTTGCAACTGATGACTTCCGATTTCGGATACTGTTACAGATGTGTGTATTAAGGTAAAATGCATTTCTTCTGTCTTCAATTCATTACGAATTCAAGTGAAGTCAACATTGCTTTCGTCATTCCAGTGAATAAATATGAATTCAGAACATACAGAATTGTAATAGTTATAGCATATTCTTCTTCGTTATAGAATAGTATATATTTCTGTATCCATATAATTCGGAAAACAACAATAAAAAATTATCCAAGTTACTTGAAATAGTGCCATTTGTGCTGATTCTTAATTAATTTAAATCGTTTTCTTGGTAAGTTTTTTTTTAATTTTGAAAGAATAAGTTCAACTAGAATTCAGCTATTCTGTTTTTAGCTACATATTCAAATTCATATCAATTATAAAATTTTGCTGTGTAGTATGTTATCTAAAAGTAATGAAGGTATAAACTATGTATCTATTATTTGAGAATAAAGTTTTCAAACAAGGAACTTATCATTTTGGAATTCTCCGGGAATCATAAATCAGGTAAGTGCAATGATTTTTACAATAAAAAATTTGCTTGTAAATATTTTTTTTTCATTTGATGATGGTTCTCTACAGAATGGTTTTTTACGTCTGATTAAGAACTATAAGAATAATAAAAAAAGAAACAAGGAACTTATCATTTTGGAATTCTCCGGGAATCATAAATCAGGTAAGTGCAATGATTTTTACAATAAAAAATTTGCTTGTAAATATTTTTTTTTCATTTGATGATGGTTCTCTACAGAATGGTTTTTTACGTCTGATTAAGAACTATAAGAATAATAAAAAAAGAAACAATATGAAAGTTTTTATTTCAATGTTAATAATTCTTAAAATCGTTTTTTTTATCCTAAGAATTCTTTATTTTCCGTTTTTTAGTTTATAATTTTTTGATAAAAATTGTTCTCAAAATACTTTTGAAAAATTAAATGGTATAACATTTTGTGTTTATGTATACTTCTTGTATACTCCAATGTTTGAAATAATATGATTCAGAAAAGTATGGAATAAAAATTCGGTACTTACGACGTATTAACGCCACCGCCGCTACAGGTTTGGCGGTTTTTAAGTGCCGCCAATCTACACTTAAAATTTTTGCGACAGTTCATAAAATAAAACACTTTATTTAAAATCAAAATAGTTAATTGGATTTCGGTGGAAAATGAGCCGATATAGAGTTTAGCATAGATTCAAAACAATCATATCGCCATATGAACTCTGATGAATAAGATTCCAAATGAAATAACATTTCCAAAACGTACGTTTGCCAAGATAAAGTTTTATGTTGTGGGAATTGGTACATTTTCGTTTTTTCGGTAAAATATTTCCCTCCTGAAAAAATAAAATTGCATCTTGTTTTGTTTTTGGCAAATCCCAAAGACGAATATTCGTAGCACTAAAAATGGCGACAAAAAAGAATTGTTTTTTGTTTTTGTTTCGTCAGCATTCTTTATTTTACGTTTCTTAGTTTCTAAATAATGATTTTTATTGAAACTTGAAATTTTTTGATAAAAATTGTTGTCAAAAAACGTTGTTTACAAAATTAAATTTCATAAAATTATGAGGCTTATGTATACTTTTTGTTCATTTTAATTTTTGAACTAATATGATTCTTAAAACATAGAATGTAAAGTTTAAATGGGCCTTTCATGTTATATCATTACATTAAGTAATACTATTTCTCGGGCATTAGGTTTTAACTCTTATAAGAATATACATATTTTTTTCTGTTAATGTACAAATATTTTTCCGATGTGTTTTGAATATTCCTTCTCTAATAAAAAGAGATACCATTTTGTTTTCGGTTGTACAAGAAAGAATATCAAGCATTTTTCTTTTTTAAATTTAATAAGCCACATTAAAGAAGGAACGTTGCAATGCTACACGCTACATTAACGACGTCTCCAGAGTAACTGAATGACGGTTCATATGGAAATCGCAGGTAAGCGTCTCATACAACAACGCCCCCTATAGTTCGTTGCGATCGCGAATAGAAATAATTTATTTTCCTCTTAATTAATTCATTGTCACGACTACATCAAACAACAACATTTATTTTCAAGTTTTCATTCCTTTAGCCATTTTAAACCTCAGTTATAGGGTTATATTAATTCTCAGCTCAGACACGTTTATATTTCTTTCATTTCTTCAACATATGAAGAGCTTCCAGTATCCTGAACTCTGCAATTGAAGCCCCTGACTAATGGAATAGCTACTACAGAGATGCTTAAGACTAATGGAATGGATACCACAGAGAAGCTTAACAATAATGGAATAGATACCACAGAGATGCTTAACACTAATGGAATAGATACCACAGAGATGCTTAACACTAATGGAATAGATACCACAGAGATGCTTAACAATAATGGAATAGATACCACAGAGATGCTTAACACTAATGGAATAGATACCACAGAGATGCTTAATAGCAAAAACGTCTAGTATTTCCCATCGCTCACGATAGATGTCCCCATAAAATGTCTAATATTTCTTCTATAGTACAATTTTTGTAGTAGTTGATCCTACTACAAAGTCACTGTAGTTTACGAACTGAAATAATTTAACAATTTATTGGCCTCAAAAAGTCTGTAGCGGAATTGGCAAAATCATTACAGTCTTCAAACTGCATTTTTTTAAATAAATTTTCTGCAGTTTATTTTTCTTTAGGGCATACAATAAACTTAGTTTTCATTGACGAGAAGAATTAACAAGTCACTGCTTTTATAATGATTATTTATGGACCATGGCGTACTCCTAAAAAAGCTCTTTTAGACGACTTGTGTTATTATTATGGTACAATATTAATCTCAAAAGTACATTAATTCAGGGTCATTTATTCACTAGGGTCGTCATCTTAAACAAAACAGATAAAATTATTCAAGTTGCTTCTGACAATAGTTTGTTGAAGTAATAGACATGGTTTTTTAATTTTTCTTAAAGCATAAGCATTCTGCAGGTTTTAGAGCAATAAATGTAGTTCTATAGGGCACCACCAGAGTTTAGTGAAGGTTAGAGTAACACTCTTCAACTTGCCTGGTCTACAGTGTCTAGCAAAATTTTTGTTCGAGCAGAAAATTCTATTTTTAAAATTAAATGCATAATTTTGTTTGTCAAAATGCAGTTTTGTGATATTTAGTAAATTTTTACGTATAATTAAATTTTTGATAAATAATTTGAATAATGCCCAAACCTCAAATCATATAGCGAATCACAGGATTTTTCCCTTTAGGACATTCATTAAGGGGAAATTTATTCTTCGATCTAAATTTTATTGTATTAATAATAGCAAATTAAATATAAGTTCAAGTTATTTAACCCCTTCCTTCTCGCTCCCGTGAAAATGACGGGGTGAAGTTTCGCCCTCTATTTCTCGCTCCCGTTATATTTCCGGGCTGTAGTGCGCAATAGCAATGCGATAATAAGAATAAAACGAATTCATTTCTTTTGCCCGGAAAACATTTTATTTCTCTTTTTACACACCAGAAGGCAGTACCAGGATATTTTTAAAGTAATTGTAGCGAGTTAAATTATTTTAAACTAGATGACAGCACTAATCAAGCAGCACTAATAAAAAAATAGGCACTTTTATGACCATTTTCTTTAAAATATACCGATCGTTAAGGGGTTAACCTGAAGTCTACTTGAATAGATTAAATTTTATGTACTATTAAATACAAAAAAGAAATGTAATGACTGAAATAAAATAAAAGAAAAACAGTTTTAATAAATGGATATTAGATAAATTAGTTTTTTAAGGAAATATATACAAAATCAAGAAAACTGGGTCCAAATAACCCGGGTTTACGCTACATTTAAAGTTTTGGTCCGGAGAAGAACGCAAAGCTGATCTGATCATAGAATCTAAAAAGACACCAAACAATAAACGAAGCTTGACAGTATTGCCTGCAGAAGAGATTACGAGTAATCTTTTTTTGGGGCCATGCGAGTTGCAGCTTAAGCCATTTGATCTAACCTAGTTCTTATGATTTTTGTTTTCGAATCGTAACACTATTCCATTCATTTTGATTTAACATAGGGTTATAGATCGAATTTAGTTCGCATGTTTATGGGCGATTTCTAAATAAAAGGCTCATACTAACTTTTTATTTATTTATTCTAAAATAAACTGTAAAAACTTTGGTGTAATACTTGTCCGAATTTGGTGTTGAAAAACTCTATATTTTGCGCAAATGATTGTTTCATTTCAAGTTAATACAGAATCAAGCGTTCTTGCGCACTTCAATAATTGTAGTTAAATTTTAACACAAATAATTGATTAAACTTATATCTATCAACAATTCATTGGTCATGTTTCTCTGAGAACCGTAAATTTGGCGATTAATTATTGTATATTTAAACTATTTAAATAAATGCTTGTATGACATGATGGTATGGTATGTTTAAAACGTATAGCAAATGCTTTTTGGTAATTAGTAGAAGTTTGAAGGCGAGTAATTGTGCCCTTTCCAGATAGTGACAATGTGGTGTCATGTTAACTGGTCGCTATCATTGGTTGTGTACTGGTAAAGTGTAATATCAATTAATCTCCAATCCTCGTTAATGATTGATAAAAATGATTAATTGTAATTGATTATTTGCCAAGTAATTTCAATCTTCTTGTCAGATTGATTTGTCAAGCAACTTATATAAACTGTAATTTTTAGTTGCATGGTAAAAATAATAATGTTCTCATAAGATTTTCATAAATCTGTCTATTGTTTAAAATCTATATATATATTTCTCTTACACGGCACCAAAAAAAAAAAACCTCATTACAACTCCCCGAATGGCAATGCTAGAAAATCGACCAATGATTGCTGCTAAAAATGTCACATGGCAAATGGCACATGAGGTGGCTCAACATATAGCGCTTTTAAAAACGGAAACAATAACCGGAGTGAGCATTATCAGGTTGTTCAATTCAGATTCATGTCCTAAAAACATGATAATATTTAATTTAAACTCAATTAGGAATTAATTAGGCTGGCCTTCTCCATGACTATAAATAAGTCACAAGGTCAGATTTTTGAGAAAATCAGTTTAGTATTGACTAAACAAGTTTTTAGTCATGGACAACTTTATGTTGGCCTGTCAAGAGTTAAGTCATTTGACAGGCTTTCAGTAATTGCTCCAAGATGCCAAATCTATAATTGTGTTTTCAAAGAAATTCTAAATGCTTAGTGTTAATTTCTTAGAGCTTTACAGAAGAAAATGTTTTTTGGAAAAAATTTAATTGAAACTTCTATTGGCAGTAGGCAAGGGGAACTGCCAAAATCAAAACTCCCCGATTAGAAATGCAGCATGGTGACCTCCACGTGGCTAACAGCCACGCATTTTAATTTATTGTATGTAAAACAGCCTTATTTTGTTCTAAAATGTTATGCACTTTATCGCAAATGTTAATTAATATAGAAATTGATTTCAATAATGCTGATCACCAAAAAATATTTCATTTGGCGATAAAACAAATTTTTGCGTTCTTGAAAATCATAAGCACAATACTATGTCTTTGATGATAAAATACTATGTCCTTGATGATAATATACTATGTCTTTGTGCTAGAACATTGTGTTCATTGGCGAGCGAGCGCAGCGAGCCATGGTTCACGGCGTGAACCACGTAGGATTGCGTAGCAATTCTCGGGGGTTGGCGAGCGTTAGCGAGCAGGGGGCTAAGCCTCCTAGTTATTTTATAATATTTAGCAGTGATTCACAGATTTACATTAATATTCTGTCTTTGAATATTTCATTAACAAGCTAATTTTATTTTAAGAAATATAGTGTATATGTATCTCTAAAATTTATTATTCTTGCTTTACGGTGTATCGTAAAAGTAACTGACTGATTCTTAGATGTATCATATCTCACTCAAAATTCAGTCAAAAATTATTGCGGATACAAAAATATTTTTATTATGATTCTTGATACTATTATTTTGATAACTTTTAGTTAAAATTATTAAATGTTTTCATTTTCTACACGATCAGTCTGCGTAGGGACCGAGGGTGTGCGGTATTGGTCCTCGTTAAACTGTCCTACCGTAAATTGCTCGACTTCGCATGCAGGTCGTCGGGCTACCGAAGCGGGGGTGCCATCCCCTCAGCAGGTGATCAAAATTGGGATGGCATGTCTTCGGATCATCCTCAGAGGTGTTTCCCAGACCGTCTCCAATAGCCCATCGTGCCCTAGTGCGACGTAAATTAACTACAATAACATTTTCTACTCTACAAAAAGTTTCGGTGTATAGTTGCCATTGCTTTTTCTGATGTTGATGTTTATGAAAATATTTACACATTTTCCATTTACATTTTCACTGATATAGTTTTATTTATTTATTAATAAATTTTTCGTTTGAGTATTTATTGGCAACACATAATTTCATGTGCCTTAAAATTAATTTATAGTTTAATTGCAAACACATTTCGTTTAAAAAGCTACCACATTTTCATTTACACATTCATACTAAGTATTTCAAACAATTCTTATTTTGTAAGTTTCATAAAATTTTTTGCACGATAACTACTATTCTGTACTTAAAAATATATTTAGTTTACCTCAACACCAAAAGAAGTAGCAACTATATACCAAATTATTTTACATTGCATAGTTTTCAAATGCTTTTCTGTAGTTCTTTGCATAATAGAGTATTAAAGTGCAACTCAAGCCAAATTGGTAGTGTTTCACTGTGCCAAAGTGGTGTAGAAAAGCGCCATATCTAACTCTTGGATCTAGTTGTTCAGTACAATGTTCTTCTACACTACCTGGTGTAAAGTAGCCGTCGCTATTTTTGTTATTTAATAACATTAAAATTTAAAATTACAATAATTAAAGATACACATAAGAGTCAGTAAAATTAATTTTTCAATACAATAAATTAATAATCATTATATTAAGAAAAACTGTAAAAAATGTCCGTGTATCTAAGCATCAAAAAAAGTGGCAACTACTTTACACGGAAGTGGTGTTCCACTAAGTATTGTACTGAACTGAAACCCTAGTATAGTTCCTTGTGCTGTGAAACACATATAACATTCTTTGTATTTTTTGGTGTAAGGTAGTCGCCACCTACCGCCATGTTTGTTATTCAGTAGCACTAAAATTTATTATTAGCGTAAGATATGATACACATAAGAATCAGTAATGTTATTTTTACGAGAAAATATAAAGTAGGAACCAATTATTACAGTTGAAATTTGCTTACGTAGAATAATTCCTAAAATAATTTTATGTTCGTAAATAAAACATACGCGTAGCTGGGGGAATATACAAATTCGTACCAAACTTGACAGAGCAAGAGTGGATAGAAGTTATACATTTTAAAATTATTTAATACAATTTACAGAAATTTGAAATCAAAATATTATCCTTATTACACAACTAGAGACAAACATGCATATTTTTATTGGCGAACTTCAGTTTCTACAAATGAAAAACAGCATTGCAGGCAACCGCAAACACTCGCCAACTCTTTATAGATCGTAAACAATTGCAGATGAAATCAAAAAGCGCCAACTTAGAGTTTTGGGAAGAGAAAATATTTAACGAATGGTGTGAAGGAATGCGATCTGGGTTGAAATGTTTGAGTTTTTGGTGTTTAAAACTTTCAAGCAATCTTTAAATTGTACACGAAAGCTCGACTTGAAATTAATTTGAAAAATAAAGTGTTCCCTTAGAATACTTTCAGGGCAATCCACCATTAAATTTGGAGAGATATTACACCTCAGTGTTTACGGTGAATAAGAGCTACTTTTTAAAATAAAAGATTTTAGATTAATCAAGCATTCCCGTAGCTAAGATTGAAATTTAAGACGAATTCGAACAAAGTTTAATGAAACGTTAGAGTACAGAAATTATTTTATATAATATCAGTTAATGCAGTTCTCAGAGATAGAAATATTGGAATATCTTTAATCTTTATTACCCAACAAAAAATATGCATGCACATTTAACAACGAATTTTTTTTCCGTTGATGAACATCAGCCTTAAAAATAACATAAAACTATCATCAGCTCATTACATATTGCAACAAACTATCTGTGATATTCTACTTGGCGTTTCAAAAATTTTCGATAATCAATGCTCGCCAACATTGATATTTTCGAAAGTGAAAATAAATCTCATATGGTGTAAAAGTGAGAGAATTTGGTATTTAGCTATTTTAAGTGTTTAAATTTAAGTCACACCCTTTAATCATTTATATGAAAATTTGATTTGTTGTTGATCCGTAATCAAATGTTCTTTTGCACTATTATTTGGGTTATTCGTCATCATATTTGGAGAAGTATTGCACCGCCGTGGGAGTATTTTTATTTTTTACGTCACATTTGAAAAACGAGATTCTGAAAGACTTCAGTCAGTATCTAGTTGTGTTAATTTTTAATCTATCTAAATCACTAACATATTAATATAAATTGATGAGGATAATTTCATTTTTAATAACGTAGTAACAATATTTAACTGCTTTAATCATTAATAAAGCCTATTATTTTCATAACAAGTTTTTTTTTTTTAAAATGCCCAGTGGCTGAATTGTAGCGCTCCCGTGCCACAGGTCTTGGGTTTGATCCTCTGGACGGGTAAGGTTGACTCAGCCTTTCATCCTTTCAGTGGGTCGATAACTGGGTACCAAGCATGCTTGGGAACTAAACACTGAGGGTTCCGCGTTTGGCTGTCCACTTGACCGGAACATCTGCCCCTGCGCTCCAGAGCCCGAGGTCGAGAAAGCTGAAATGAGCACAGTAGGCCATGACCCTCTATGGGCTGTCGTGCCACTGAGTTTAGTTTAGTATTTTTTTTATCTCAGAATCTTTAATTCTCATCTCCTAGTTGAATTTTTATGATTTAAATTTTAATTACAATATCGGATAGTCTGAGAATTTGAAAGATTTCAGTTAATATCTAATAAATTGTGATTTCAAAGCAAATATGTATTTCTGTTAGTTTTTAATTTATCTAAATTAATAACATATTAACAAGTATTCATGAGGATAATTTCATTTTTAATAACGTGCAAAGAATATTTAACTACTTTTGTTGCTAACAATGCATCTTATTTTGATAACAAGTAGTATATTTTATCTCTGGTTCTTCAATTTTCATCCGCCAGTTAAACTTTTATGATTTAAATTTTAAATATAATATCAGGTAGTCTGAGAATTTGAAAGACTTCAGTTAATATCTAATAAATTGTGATTTTGAAAGACTTCTGTGAATATGTAGTTCTGTTAATTTTTAATTTATCTAAATTAATGACATATTAATAAATATTAATGAGGATAATTTCATTTTTAATAACGTGCAAGGAATATTTAACTACTGCTAACAATGCATCTTATTTTGATAGCAAGTAGTATATTTTATCTCAGGTTCCTCAATTTTATTCTGCCAGTTAAACTTTTATGATTTAAATTTTAATAATAGTATTTCGTAGAATGTGTAACTTCAAATCAATCATTATTCAAGCCACAATTGTGCCAAACTAGTATACCCAATTCTCTGCCGCAAATTTGTAATTTAACATAGTAAATATGGAGCATAATACGCTTGAAGGGTTTCAAATATTCAGGTTTCACGAATGCAATTTAAACAGAATAATTTCGGATGAGAACAGCATATTCTCTTAACGCGTATTTGTCACAACATTACAAATGGGTTAAAGAAAATAAAGTAAAGATTTTTTTTAAATGAATTAAATATCTAATTGAATTAAAGTTTTTTTTTCCTTTTGAACCACTAAAGTGTTGAAGTTTCAAATGTGATAAGTTGTATTCTTCTTTCTTAAAAAATACTCGTGAAAGAAAAGGGGAAAAATAAGTGAATGAAAGTATAAAAGAAGAATAAAATATCTTAAATCAATAGCAAAATTGAAGTAAAAAATATCTATCTCAAGGTTATTATAATCTGACAATTTACTATTGAAATCAAACAAAATAAAAAAAGGGGATTAAACAAATCAAAACTAGTTTCATCCCTCAACAAAACCTAAAGGCTCTTCGCTTTCCCATAATTCTAGTTTGGTCTGACAATCAAACAGGTTTTGATGTTTTTAATTTTCGTAAATAACTAATTAATATTGAATACAGTTTCTTTTTTCATTTGAAGTAAAAAGTAACTATCCCTAACCTATGTACTTTTTTATATTTAACTTGGACAAGAATTCTAAAAAACATACCTCAAGAAGAGAACCATACATGCATACTATAATTTGAAGAATAAATACAGCTAACGCCTGGTTCGATAACGTTGTCAGTGATTTTACATAATCAGCAGTACACAGTATCAATGATGTTAGGTATCCTCTATTTTAAAACTATTTTATTTTCTATTTTTTCATAACTAAACATTCTTAAAAATAATAATTAAAATAAGTAGAAATGGTTAAGCGTTACAACATCCAACGTGGAGTTAATTTTTAGCAAATGCAAAATTTCCGTCAATGTATAAAAAAAGCACCCGATTTATAAGTTGTTTTTTTTTTCTTCATTTCTTTATATAATGTAAGAAGAGAATGAAATGATAGCACATAGCCAATCACAGAACACTTGCGGTTAGTAACGCACAAAACAGCCAATTAAAATTGAGAACGCATGTGTGTGAAAAGGTAATAATTTTTAATAATGTTGCTTGCTAAAATGTTACAACTAAACTTACCATCTAAAGCTGAGTAGCGATTTTTATTTTATTTTGAGTATCTCTAATAATGATGGCAGAGTTTTCCATTGTTTTCCGTACATTTCTATTGGCCTAAAAATCACGAGGTAGGATCCAGTTTTTCCTCATTAATTTCAAATTGTTTCGGTTGTCATCAACATAAAATTAACAAAAGTCGTAAAGGTATTGTTTTCCTATAAATATTTTTGTATCCCTAATTTTAAGTAATTTTCCAGTACTGCTATTATTAGCTGAAATTTTTAATTATGGTTGTGAACTCATCAAATTTGTTTGAACAATATAATGTTATACGAATATAAATGTTATTTTAAAAAATGATTACTTCGAAAAATCACTTCTGTTCACCAAGTGATCTAAATGTTTATAATACTAATAGATAGTAATATTTGGACGGGGGAAGTAGAGATGCAAGCGTAAGCAAACATAATTCCTTATAGTACATAGATGTTAAGTGAATAATTTTAACTTCAGTAGAAAAACTGTTTTTTGCCAAAAAAAAACAATTATTGCAAAGCAATCGTTGTGGTTGGTGAGCAGTAGCGAACAGGGGGCCTAGCCTCCTAGTACTTTTATATTATAATAAAACTTTATGTTATCTTTAAAATGATAAATAAATAAGCATTTTTTTTAAATGTGTAGTTATTTATAAAGATAGAATCAAGGCACTTATTTCTTCCATAGTGGAGTTAATAAGACTGTTAATCTAATTTATTTTCTCAGGACTGTATTTTTTTGCATTTTAACTTAATTTTAATTTAACATACGGCATAATATAAAGCGTTTTCATAGAAATGATGAATGTAAACAGTGCATTCAGTAAACCATGCTAAGTAGTAAGTGTTTTCACCAGAGAGTATTGACTTTAGTGGTATTTACACTACGTACTTAATGAATTACATTCTACAGTTTACGCTACTAATTGTTTTATATTTTTTCAAACAACCAGTCTACAATTACATAATTTCAATGTTCTTCTCAGTTTTTATTATATCTACTCATAATATAAAAGCATTAATCAGTAGACACCAGAAAGTGGAAAAACATATTCCAATTCAAAAAATCATTAAAATTCTAGTTTTTTCCATTGACATCGCACTATTACCGGTTTTAATACACTATAGAAGGACGTATTAAACTTGAGCTCAAATTTTTTTCCCCAAGTCTTTATTTGCAAACTGTAAATACAACTTTTAACATATTTTATATGAGGAAACAGTGCCTATAAGTTTTATTCTTGTTTTATGTGTGCATTTTGCACTTACGCTACTATTTAGCTTGTGCTATATTGGACAAGGCAACTTTTGTCAAATAAATTAGTTTTCTTGTTTTGTTTTGAAAAATATGAACTTAAAATAAAACGGTAGAATATGCCAAGAAACGTAAGAAAAATTAAGTAATAAACCTATAAGATTAGGATTTTATGAACTTTATTTTTGTACCTCAACTTTTTACAAAATTGGGTTAAACGGAAATATGGAGAAATATTGTTCGGCCGAGGAAATAGTACACTTAATTTAACTAATAGGTAACTTTAGGCCAAATTATTTTATCCTATTAGTGATTCAAATGTCTAATACCCCTTTTTACCGTACTTTTTAAAATTACATTTTTATATTGGAAATGAAAAAAAAAAATTTTTTTATAAAAACAAGCCTTCAAAACCAGAATTTCTTTTTATCCAACAAGGGTGATTTGTCTCTCAATGTTTAATGTTTCTTAAAGAAAAGAAAGATCAAGTTAAGACTTTAGAAACAGTTATTAAGGCAGATTTTTCTATAAGCGAGAAATTAGCTAAGCGTTAGATAGAGCGTTTGTCTTCCAATGTCTTCCAATGAGAGAACCGGGTTCGAATCCCAGTGATGGCTGATCGATACGAATTCCGCATCCGACTTGCACCTATCACAGTGCTGACGTAAAATATTCCCAATGGTCAGTGGGTTAGAGTCCCCTAGGAGTCAGGCTAACCGTGGGAGGTCCTCGTGGTCTCCCTCTCCATGTAGCTCAAATGAGGATTATTTCCATCAAAAAAGTCCTCCACGAAGGCAAATTTCTCCCTCCAGGGGTTCCCTTGCCTTCTGGTTTGGGTTCAAAATTGCAAGGCTATGGAGTTGAACATTAGTAGTCGTAAACCCAAAAAATTGGGTCGGCTGTTCAACGACCGTTATAAAATATAAAATAAAATATATTTTCCTAAAATTGCTAGATGGAGGGATAACTGGGTTAACTGTTTACTCCGAAATAATTATTCAGTGTTTTAATTGTGTTATTTAAATATAACTTTCAAATTTTTTTTGTTTTGTTACAGTTTCAAGTTGCTAAATATTAAAATATTTTTCAAAGTATCAATTCAAATTCTACTTATGAAAATATTGTTCCTTCAATAATTACCTTTTTAATAATAACTAATTCATTAAAATACTTTGTAAAAAAAATTAACTAATTAGTAATCATTTCGAAACGTAAGAAGTTTAAGTTGTCGAAATTTAATTTGAAATTCACTTGCTTTAACCAAAAATATTTTTTCTGGAAAAATACTGCTTCAAAGATTAAAAGTTAAGTTCTAAATTGGTTTCATAATTCAAAAGAAGCCCAATTAAATGGATTCATTCGGAACTAATTCATTTTTATTTTGCAAAATAAACATTTCAATAACAGAAAACTAAATTAAATAGGTTGAGAAATACTAAAAATAACAGTTTTATTTTGTCATTTCAGAAAAAAATTTGTGTGAGAAAATTCCTAAATAACATTTTTGTGCTATTATGCATTTTCATTTTAGAGTAAATTAAATAATACTTCAATTAATAAAATGTTTAACTAAAAGATATTGACTTTTAAACATTTCATACACTTCCAATTACAATATTTAACAGCAAATTTTGTGACATATATACTCGTACGTCTTCCTGTTTACTATTTTAATAAGTTTTATGTTAAGTTAATTATATTATGTAATTCATCTGTATGCCTTATGCTTATAAATTAACCTTTTATAAATAGATAGTTGAAAAGGAAATAAACTGCATGAATAATCAAAATACCTTCAAGCATTCGGAATAAAAATTTCCTTTATTATTAAAATATATGCATTTTTTCCATTAAAATGATACATGGTGTTTTATTTAACACTATAATAAGTGATTCTAATTAATTCCATTGTTCCTTAAATTAAAGTTTTTAGTTTCTTAAAGGAATGGAGTCTAGTAAATATAATTTTGATATAATCACGGCAATTAATCTATATTTCAGAAATTTTTACTTAATATTAATTAAAGAGAGTAAAAGTGAAAGATTGCAGGGGGGATCGGAAATTAAACAAGTTTGGAAAAAAAAAACCAAAGAATCCCATTTCAGGAAAGTAGATTAAAAGTTTTTAAGCAAAATTTAAGATATATCCAATAATTTTTCTTCGACTTCATTTTATTTCTCTCAACTTACAAACAGGATTTGATGTTTATTATTTTTTTTATCTCTTCTCCAATATCAGCAATTCACCAGGGAGCTATTGAGGTTGGTAAGTACGAAACATTCTGTATACATAACTTCGTCTTTTGAATTTTGAAAAAAAGAAAATATATACTTGATCAGGAGCTTCGTACTGAGCTTACTTCATTAAGTAGCGTCACCTATTATTTTGAGTCCTCTATTTTTGTATATGGCGATAGATGTTTACACCAATTATTCAACAAAATGTCCCAACATTTTTTATTACAACATATTTAGCTCCACTGATTTATATCATGAATCTATTTCGATACAATTTAAATGTAATAATTTTTGGCGGTTTCCTTTGCAACTTCATTGACGCACTGAGAAAAAAGTATGGTTAAAACTACCAGAATATGGTAGAATTTCTACTCTATTGGAAGCTCTGGCTCTATTAGAAGACAAAAATGTTACCGAAGCGCTTTAATGATGTGGCAAAATTAACAATAAAATATAGTTTTATATTACATGATAAAAATTTTTAGTTTTATTATGATGCCTTAGAGCATGGCATTAGGACAATTAATTCGGTTTATTGACTTTTCAATTCTGCATTTTTTGCTGAGAGTGTGGTAATACGAACTATAATTTTAAAAACCAAAATGTCCAGTGACCTGTTATCATATGAGGGGAAAAATTAGCAAAATAATGACTTAAATGCGACAATTTTGGTTTTATTAACCATAAAGTAGGGTAATTTTACCAAAATGTTTTCTCCGTATAAAATTTATTTCTTGCAATTTTTAAACAAATTTTGCTTTCTACAAATTTTGTTAAATATTTTTTTCCCTAAAAATTAGCAATTAGTACTTCTGAAGTTGATTCTAATAACTAATTTCAAGTTTTAAATAGTTATACTGTATTTTAACTGTACAAAACGAATGAACACAAGTTTCTGAAAGCATTGTTAAACTAAACGTAATTTATTAAAAATCAAATATTGTTTATTTACCGTTTACTAATTATAAAATGTTGGCTAAATTTCTTGATCACTAAATTTTACATAATAAGATAATATTGATTACTTTATTATAAAGGAACAAAACATTCTGCCGTAATTTTTGAATGATGTTTAAAATTCATCACCGATTGATATTTTGATGGCTTTCCATAATCAAACTAACAGAAAAATGAGTAAAAGTAAGGCAATAGTTTTAAAAAAAAACTTTGTTTATAAAGTCGACTAAAAGGAAGAAAATAATTTTTTTTGTGAAACCAAAAAAAAAAAAAAAAATACAGGATGCATCAATTTTACTATAAACCTTTATCTCATCCAAAATTTCCACTCCCACGTCTTACGAAAGTAATGTGCGTAAAGTATTTTGTTTTTGTCTTGCGAAAAATAGAATTCTCTTTTCTTTAGTCACCTTTATAAACGTAGTTTTTTTAAAGTTTCATTTTATTTTCTAAGAATTTGTCTTTGCCATAATATGTGTTAGAAAATATAGCCGCCAACAAACTATTTGTTAAATAATATTGAAAAACGATTAAGCAATTCTTGAGCAGTATTTCGTTAGTTTTGATAATCATTTCGTCACGAAATTACGCTATTTGTGATGAAAAGCGAAATCTCAAATGTATGACGAAAAGCGAAATCTCAAATGTATGACGATAATGTTTCCTAAATTCGAAACCTCATTGTAGTGTATTGTGAAAGATTGTTAACTAGAACGACGAAACTAGAATAAAAGCTAGACAATCAAATAAACTGACTAATGACCACTTTGTATGGTGGTCAAGAAGTTGCCCTTGTAACAGGAAGATCCGGAGTTCGAGTCTAAACAAAACTGGAACATGGCAAAAACTGGGCATAATTTATCTATCTATCTTTGTTTTGTCGTGCCGTCTAAATAGTGCCACACGTTAAAGTAATTCTTAAAAAAAGTTAGATGCATTAAGGCATTGCAAGTTTTTTTTCTTTTTACAGAAATTAGAATGACGAAATATTTCTTTAATTTTGATGAAATTCCTTTCCTCGAAGAAATGACGATAGTTTTTTCGTAATCTTCACAAAATTTTTGCTCGGAACATTTTCCAGGAAACAGTTTCGTCAAAAACGAAGATAGTTTCGTGATTATGAGGTATCCGTTTTTTACAGTGTGCGCACTCATTTCTAATCAGGATGAGGTAAAGGAAATTAATATCACTGTATTAAATTATAAACCATTGTAAGAGCGTTTAAATAAACAGGTGTGGGATAATTATGTAATATCAAGAATAATTTTAGTTAATTCAAGAGTTAAAATTTAAAAATAGCCACTTGACACCGCTTGGTTGAAACAGTGTTAATCAATTGGCACAGAAATTTCCCAGAGTTTCTACCTAATTATTTCTATAGTATTATTTAGAGTTTGGTTGAAAATAAAACTAAATTTCAATTTTTGAAAGGAAAATATCTAAGAGGAATCCTTTCAGGTTTTTTAATCAATTTTGATTAAAATTGAATCTGATAATTAGCAGCAGAAAGACGACTTATAGATTTTAAATCGAGTTTCTTAGATTTTCGGTTGATTGTCGCTCAAATTACCAAGGCAAGAAAGCCTGTTCAATTTATATTGTAGTTATAATGCGAAGTTTGAAAACTGAAGTTAGTTGAAAAATGTTTTGATATTAGGATTTATAATCTGTTAAAGACGCATAAAAATCTTCGAAGTAGTTGGGGAATTTAAATTTTAAATTTGACAATTGTGTTTAAATGAATTTTGTACCGAAATTAAACAAGTTATAATATTAAAAACATGAAAATAAAATAGGTAAATATTCGATGGTAATGAAAATTTGCAATTTTCTTATTCCATTATGTACATTATGAATTATGTAAGAATTCCATTATGTATAGCCAAAACAATGTCCTGTATGACCAAAACAATTTTATATAAAAGCTAAGCAATGATTATGTATAACAAAAATCAATCACTAGTAATCCAACTGTGTTTGTTCAAACTCATTTAATTAAAAGGAAAAATTATAAAACTTGGTAGATCTCTAAGTGGAAAGAAAATATTAATAATCCAAAGAAATAATGTCAAAATGATTTGTTTCTGGATTGAAACATGAATGGCAAATAGATGAATAATATCTTTTCAGATTTTATCAATATGAACGGTCTTTGAAAATGCAACTGACAAGTAAATCTTTACACAAGAAAAATATTCTTACATTTTATGCATGCAATTTATGTTTAGTTCAATAGAAAATCCAAATACACGCATTAAGAGAGTAAACAATTCTTTTTCTTGTTTCGATTGTCGAAATATTTATGTTTTTTTTCTTACAGTGTTTGAAGATTTGCTTGGTATGTGTAGGTGTATGTGTAGTCTTAATATTCAGTCTAAATTTTATGTCAATAAAACTTAGTAAAATATATAGTTATGAAGATTTAAACATAATTGCTTCGCTGAAAATTGAATTGTACTAAGACATGATGTAAAAACCATTTATTTGGTAAAAATCACTTTTCAGTTTTGTATTTTTTATTAAATGAGTGGTAATAAGTATTGTAATTCGTAAAATAAGAATTCCGGTAAAGCAAATGGTATAAATGGCTTTGATTTTATTAAGCAGAAATATATATATATATTTTTTTTACCGGAAATGTTATTACCACACTGTTTAGTAATTGTATCAAATTTTTTTTCTATTCGTATATATATGCGTATAAAAAATTACAGAACAATGAAAAAAGGGGAAAAAAGAAAAACAATAATAAAAATAACGAGAAACCGGAAAAAAATAATAAAAATCCTGAAAATAAAAGACATAATCTTTTCATCAGCTCACACGATTATACCAGGAAAAATTAGTGCTTTCTAATATTGTATCGATATAGCCAAAGCTAAGTATATCAATACAATAGTGTGAAAATTTCAAAAAAATACAAAAAATAAAATAGAACACAATAAGTAAAAATATCACGTAATAGAAAATAAAACGTAAACAAAAAACCAGAATAAACCATGAAATGAAATCTATAAAGCGAGTAGCGAATTCAAATGTATTTACATGAAAGAGAAATTATCCAGGAATAATGATTTAAAATATTATGTTCGTAACAAGATTGCCAGATTGCAAAATACGAAACCAGAAGTATGAACCAATATATATATATATATATATATATATATATATATATATATATATATATATATATATATATATATATATATATATATATATATATATATATATATATATATATATATATATATATATATATATATATATACATATATATATATATATATATATATATATATATATATATACACTGAGTGGCCAAATTATTATGACCACCCCGTCAGTCATCTGCTTCCATTCCCTATACGGCGCTATGTGCGTTGAAAAGTACGTTCAGAGACGTTCACAATTGCTCCTTGATTAAGATCACTTGCAATTTGCCGCACTGTTGCTCTCCTGTTGCGCTGCACAACCCTGGCCAGCCTTCTCACTGATCGAGCATTCAGTACCCTGTGACGACCACAAGTCTGACGTTGAGATCCGGTTTTTTGCTTGATTGTCCATTCTTTGTACACATTAACAACTGCTGCTTTAGAACACTTCACAAGTGCTGCCGTTTTGCTGATGCTCGTTCCGACACATCTCGCAACCACAATCATTCCACGTTGAAATTCAGTTAAATCACTTTTCTTTCCCATATCTGAGCAAGCAACACAGTATAACTGATGACTCGTTCCCGTGATCCAGCATTCCCGTGTTATGGTTATCTTGCCCTCTAGCGGCAACGCCGTGACGCAATAACTCATTTGCATAAAACTCAGAGGTGGTCATAATAATTTGGCCACTCAGTGTATATATATATATATATATATATACATATATGGCAGTACTTTTACTTTCGTTACTTGTACCGCCGGAACAAGTAAAAAGTACGTACTTTTACTTGTACTTCGTTACTTTTTAAATTTAGTACTTTTACTTGTACTTTCGTTACTTTTTTAGGGAAAAAGTACAAGTATTTGTAACGGAAATATCGAACGAAATCGTTACTTTTTTTCTAAAACTCGGTAAGCTTTCTAAAAAAAAATATTAAATTGAAAAAAAATGCTTATGTTTTTTTTTAAATTAATAAAATTAATGTGCAATATACATGCATTCACAGCTAACTTCGTGTTTAAATACCTTCTGTTTCAACTTATACTGCACATTCAATTATTTTTTACTAGCTCAAAGATCACAAAGCTATCTGAAACCCTGTGTTTGCTTTGTTTACGTTTGTGCTTTTGAAACGCGTCTCTAAAGAGTAAAAAAATCTTAAATCAATGGTAATTTAAATAAATAAAAATAATAAACTAAAAATTAAAATCAATAGATAAAATTTCTTTTTCGTGCAAATCCATAAAAAGTTTGAAATTAAAACTATATTTGATTTTAAAACTATATTATACGATTATATTATAAAATTATATTATAATATTCTTTCGAATTTAAAAATAAATTTAAATCCATAACTTTCAAAATTAAAAATAATTAAATAAATGACCACAATTTGGCAAAAACTTTAAAGAGCATAAGAATATTATTCAATAAAATTTTAGGTTACTTTGAATTTTCGATTTCCTAGAAATGTACTTTTAAATCGTTACTTTTTTTGCTTAGTACTTGTACTTTTACTTGTACTTTTTACTCGTTACTTTTTAAAATATGAACTTTTTACTTTTTACTCGTTACTTTTTTTAAAAATACTTGTACTTTTACTCGTTACTTTTTAAAAGTAACGTTGCCATATATGTATATATATATATATATATATATATATATATATATATATATATATATATATATACATATATATATATATATATATATATATATATATATATATATATATATATATATATATATATATATATATATATATATATATATATATATATATATATATATATATATATATATATATATATATATATATATATATATATATATATATATATATATATATATATATATATATATATATATATATATATATATATATATATATATATATATATATATATATATGAATTTGATGCATTAGCAATATGTAGCACTAGAAAAATCCCTATTAACATTTCTACATTCAACTCCAAAACTTTCAAATAACAAAGTTCTCATACAACTAAAATTGCACATTGTATTGCAAAATCTGAAGAAAAGTTTTACTATTTAGTTTTCTATGCAACTTAGTGGCTCACGTAGAATAGTTGCTAATAGGGTTCTGTAGATAATGTTACAATTAAGATTGGGACAAACGCTTATCTTTATAAATTTATATTTTGAAAGCTTTGTGTAACCATGGGCTTTTAAATAGTGATTCCCTTCAAAAGTTAATGAATCTATTATCATGCAAAGTCGTAGAAAAAAGCAACAAATCATAGGATAAATATTTACTAAATCAGTTGGATAATTTGTGGCTGTAATAAAATTAGATATTTTTTTAATGAAAATTCTAAAATTTAGCACTTAATTACGGAATATTTTATAAAAGGTTAAATAACACTAATATTGAAAATTGACTCTTCAAGCAGCATTTTTATAAAACTTTTGTATGCTAAGTGTTAACGAAAATTGTGAAGCAGAATTAAAAAGATAACGAGTTTGTTTTAAAAAAAATTATATATCGGAAAATATTCCTTCCAATTTTGTATCAATTTCCCCGAATTTTGCATAGTACTATATAGAATTACAGTTTTCAAACCCGAGGTAAGAATTTCTGTACATTACAATTTAAATTTTTTCGACTATAATTTAAAAATTAATAAAAACACAATAACTAATTTTCAAAAACTACTTTTGTATAAGAATATTTTTGGATAAAGAAGTTTGAAAATTTTGTGCAAAAAGTTTCTGATTCGCTTAAAAAGTTTGCAGGATATTGCGGAAGAAGCAAAGAGAAAAAGTAACATTAAGCTGATCAAATTTTCAACCACCTCCAAAATCAAACTATTGGGGCCAAATTTCCCAGATTGTGGCTCCTCCTTCCAATATTTTGAGGATCAGGAATCATTGAAAATAAGGGTATGTTTATTCACAAAAGTACGTTTTTGCGACTAATTTCGTAACTTAAAATATAATGTAAGCAAATTATGTTATTTAAAACTTTCAAACCATTAAGAACAAGATATGTGATAATCCGACCGTTCAATCAAAAGTTATTAGGAGTTATTCTTTTTATGCCCACTGAGCATTCATCTTATTATAAAAATGCAAATTAAGTATAAGGTTATAATATTTTTATCTCACAATGCGCAATAATGTAAGAAGTCAAAATAAACAAACTGACATTTGAAGAAAAAAAATATAAAACGATATTACAATCCCGGAGAAGTACTGAACAATTTCTTTATATAATTTATATTCTGATAAGACTTACTTATTGGTTCGAAATCAATCATTCAATAAAAGAGAGTTTAAAAATATTGCATTCAATATATAATGAACGTGAAATATATAGAAACTGTTGAATGTTTTGTCTGACTGAAAACAGTTATTGTCAAATTTCTCATAAGAAACTATTTATTTATTTTGGAAATTTATAAACAAGTGACGTATGTTGAAGAAAGCTTTTTATATTTTCAGATTTTGAATTCAAAAGAAACGGATGTCAACTTATAGATGTTGCAAAGAGTATTTCTTTTTAAATGTCATTTTCTTTCATGAAATGTCAAGTTTTATTTGTCATCATATACGTTTTGTATTGGAATTGAAAGCTTACAATTCAAGTTGTTTTTCGAAATTGTTTTCATTTTTTCAACATCATGATGATTTGTATAATATTTTACTCGTAACTCTGAAAATTCTTTATAAAAATTCAAACGTGAATAAAGTTATAAAATAAACTGTTTATAAATTAATTATTTTAAAATGGAAATACTGTAAAAGAATCAATAATTCAATTATGACATCTTTATGCCATGTGCTTAAAATTATTATTTTCTTAAGAAATCTTCTCGTGACTGAACTAATCATAAAGAGTCAAGTATATATATATATATATATATATATATATATATATATATATATATATATATATATATATATATATATATATATATATATATATATATACATGTTTACAAGTTAACTATTTTAAAATTGAAACGACGTAAAGAAATCAGTGATTTAATTATGGTGTATGTGCATCTTGATGCCATGTGTTTAGAATTATTAATTTATTAAGAAATCTTCTCATGACTGAACTAATCATAAAAGTTTCTGGAAATCTGAGCGATTATTACATATGTTCAGACTTTCCTCAATGATGGTTCACTTGATTCTGATAGCATTTTTGTTTTTTCTTCACTAAATATTTCTGAAGCTTCTAATCTGTATACATTTTATTCTTAATTTTTACAAAGAATCCAAGCATATATATTAAGGTTGGCTATCAGAGGTCACGCAGGATACAAAATATACACTTTGAAAAGAGTATGGTCAAAACTACCAGAAAATGAAATGTACCATGTTTCTAACTCTATGGGAACACCAAACGCTTAGTGATTTTTACCGAATCGGTTCAGAAATGAGTTTGTTAAAATTAACAATAAAATATGGTTGTATAATCTATGATAAAATTTGGTAAATATAGTATTATTTGGTAATTTTATCATGATAACAGTGGCTACCAACTAGCCTCCCACGGGTCGCATCCGGCCTGCGAAGTTTTTTTTGTGGCCCGCGAACTAAAATATATTAGTTGTCATTTTTTTGCGGACAATTTTCGTACAAAATCTATATGGGTTTTAAAAACGCAAGTTTTATATCTTCACAATTTGATATTTGTTGCACATTAATTATTTATTACATAGGTGCACATTTAAAGTTATTATAGCCAGAATTTCTTAATATACAATTAAATATTTTTAAAAATCTACTTCGTATTTTAATTTGTAATTCAATACTTTTGTTTTGTACAACTTGATGAAAATCTGACAGTAATAACATAAAAGAGTCCTATATAAAATTTTGATAAAGTTGCGGCCTGCAATTTGACTAATACTTTTAATTGCGGCCCCCGGCCTCATGTAAGTTGGAAACCCTTGCTTTAGAGCATGGCATAAATACCATTTATTTGGTAAAATTTATTTTACAGTTTTATACTTTTTTTACTAAATGAGTCATAGTAAGAGCTGTAGTCTTGAAAACCATAATCCAGAATTTCCACAAAACCTGAATAATTTCCAAATGAATAATTTAAATACCTTATATTTCGATTTTTAATACCAGAATTATAATTTTTTTGCCAGAAATGTCTTTACTGTGCAGGTAAAGTAATTCTATCTGAATTTTTCTCTCCATGTAAGGACCTTTTTAAATTGAGTGATTTCGTTTGCGAGTGTTAGTATTATGTATTTATTAAATAACAATGTAAAAGTTAGTTTATTGCAGATGAACTAATTATTATTTCTTGACACTTAAAAATACTAAACTATAATCATCTTTACTCTTTATTAAACTTTTCCATGCTTAGCAAAACTTTTAATAACAATTAAGAAAAAAAAATTAATGTTTTATTGCTTAATGTTATTGCAATAAATATAATAAAACCAAACAACTGTTGCTTGAAAATCGGAAGCCAAAACAAGCAATATTTTTTCTCTAATAAACAATATATTTTTTCAAATATAAAAATAACATAAAATAATTCAGCTCTATCACGAAAGAGTATTTCTTTAGAAGCTAAAATTTCCTATTTCCATTAAGTTTCTATTTTTAGAATAAAGAAAACCGTATTCCACATACTACAGTAAACAGAATACATCCACCAGGCTCAAAATATTGTGCTTAAATCATAGCCACAAAATTGAGAATAATCTCGGTGTGAAGAAAACTGTTCGTTGTTAAAAAAAAATACGTTACATCATAGAATTGGACAGGTTTTAAAAAATGATGAGTAAGAAAGTTTAAGTATTCCAGCTGAAAGACTTTGCAAAAGATTTATGAAAGCAGGTTTTTAATGTTTTTAAAAGTAAGGGAACTATAATTAATATTATATTTTTGTGTTACTTTAGAAATATTTAAATTTCTCCAGCTAACAGAAACTGTGAGGAAAAAATATTTTAATAATAATTTTTTTATACGTATCATGCACAATTTTTTTTTTATAAATCTGTTTTTATTTAAAAGTAAGAGAAACTGTTTAGATTTAGCAAAGAAAAAGGAAATGAAATTTTTCTTCTTAAAATATTTTCGGAAGTTAAAATTGAATTATCTGTAGAAATAGAATTGTGTCCGTCGAGAACTTTTAATGAAAAATAATGCAATATATTAATTTATAATGTATATTTCTTTTAAAATTCTTCTCGTGATTATATTCTATGAAAAGCAGTATATTTTGACCATGTAATATATAATGACAAAACTTTTCTATTATTCTAAGTCGTACAAAAAAAAATACTGTTTTAAGAACGGAAATAGTAATTCTCTGTTATTGCTACGTTTTCGAATTTGAATGTTATTCATAAATAAAAATAGTTTTCGTGCCATAATAATATTATACAAGAATTATATAATCTTACCTTAATGCACAACAACTATTATAAAACCTATATATATATAGTAACTGTTACAAATAATATTTGATAAAAACTGACATTTACTAATTTTATGAGAAATCTTATGTGATGATCTTACCTTAATCTTACCTTAATGCACAACAACTATTATAAAACCTATATATATATAGTAACTGTTACAAATAATATTTGATAAAAACTGACATTTACTAATTTTATGAGAAATCTTATGTGATGAGACTGCTAATATAATGTACATACATATATTGCATGTATACATGGATTGCAAGTATACATGGATTGCAAGTATACATGGATTGCATTAATGCCCTAGTTTCTAAATTTAATTTCAGCCCCTGGTCAAATTATTAACTGCACAATAAGATTGCATTTAAATTCTTAATTACCACAGATTCTTAATTACTATGCAGCTTTATTGTCTTTACGCGACTGAAACCGGTTTGCATTTGTTTACGTTCGTGTATCAATTCGTTAACACTGTAATGCAATACGTTAAAAATAAATACATATCGAAAGTACATAAGAAATCTCCTGAATAAAAACCCATTATATGAATGTTTAAATATAAAAGTAATGCATATAAACTCGTGCAAAGCATGTAGTTATTAAAACACTACAGTGCGTCTAATAATTTGATCTAATTATTATAATATACGAATATAATAAATATTCCGTACTTATATATCGTCTAATTTATCCAATCATCGAATTTATATTATTAATCGCCTAATTTAACCAATTGATACACAAATGTAAACAATGGCATACCGTTTTCATTCGTGTAAAAACAATAAAGCTATTTAGTATCGCCTGATAATTAAGATTTTCATAGACTCTTATAGTGAATCTAATAATTTTGATAGGGATTGCACATAAAACTAATATCAGATGATTAGCTTAGTAATTTAGTTTAGTTTAAAGTTAGCAATTTAGTTTAAAGTTAGCTAAAGTAAGCATTTAAAAGTTTCTTAAGCTATAAAGTTTAATTCAATGTTAAAAAAAGAAAGGACAAGAGTTTCGAAATAATTGGTATAAGCATATAAGCAGTTTCGATTCCTTTTGTCAAAATCATTGACTTTCAAACATATTACTCATTACTGATGCATTTAATTAAAATCCTATTTTCAAAACTTATTTGCATAAAATTATGTCAGGAAATATTTATACCAGGATTAAAGTTAACAAAAAATTAACATGCGATATGTTTAGGAAACGTTAGTAGGAAGTGTTTAAATAAATTCTGTACCTCTTGTCAAAATCATCGACGCGCGAATTTCTGATGAATGATGGATGAGAGTACACCCATAGTTTAAAATAATCACAGCATACCTTTGGATTCAAACTGTAATTTGACTAAAATTGATGGAAATATCTGTGAACCGATTCCTTTGCAAATTCTGATTTATGAATGTTTTAGATCAAATGTCATAGAATAAAAGACATGCCGCTATACATAAATTTAGTTCACGCAAAGGTTGCATTATTTAAAACTTGAAATCAAATAATAATTTTCTATTAGGTTATTTTGAAGAGTTTCCTTAAACTATGAACGTTTTTTGTCTTTTTTATTATCATATTTTATTAATTTATTAATATCTGTGCAGTGCGCTAAAACTCTAATAACTTTCGGTCTAATAATCGTTTTTTGCATGTTAAGGGCATTTTTAACAGCTTAAACATTAAATAAACTAAAAAGTAGTTTTCTGTAAAACATTCTAGATCAAATTACGGTAAAAAATATCGGCACTTAGGTTGCTGGTACTTTTTACCGTAAGCTCCATTCCAACTGGAACATATTGAGAAAAAAAAATCTGATATATCCTGATTTTTACAATAATAATTTCCGTAAAACCACAGAACCACTCTAATTAAACAAGTATTACAGTAAAAATTACTGCATTATATTTGACGGTAAAAAAATGGATATCACAATATAATAGATTTTACGGGCGAATCGTCCAAAGTGCTGGCATTTTATATGGTAATTTCATCTGAAATTTTTTACAGTGTACAAATTATATTTTAAAATAAGAAACCAGGGACAAAAAGGTTTTTCTTCTGTATGAACTTGTATTTATTTCGATGAATTATTAGCTTTTAAATTATGGGGATACCGGCATCTCGGAAATAGGGCCTCAATAGATAGATATTTGCACACACACCGTAAAAAATTCTTAGTTAAATTACGTGAAAAAGTATACAGGAAACCCTGAATCCTGGTAATTTTTGCCGTAAAATTCATTTTATATGATAAACTTTTATGGTACAAAAATCTGATATACAGTAAATTTTATTGCATTTAATATAAAACTATTGAATCACTGTAATTAAATGGAGAAAAAAAACTGTAAAAATTGCTGTATAAAATTTTACGGTGTAAGTGGATTTTATGGATGCTGCATTTAGGTGGTAGCAGTACTTGATACCACAATTTGATGAAGAAGTTTTTACAATGTAGTTGCAGCCAGTTACGCAATGGAAAAACCCATGTATCTTTCGTTCACTGTATCTATAATGCTTTTTCTTACATTTTTATAATCTCCTAACATTACTATTTGTACATATTTTTTCATTTTCTTTTTTTTCTTCTTTTAATCCACGAATATTTCTATTTTTTATTTTAAGTATTTTGTTTTATCTTTCAATCTACTAATATTTTAATATTCATTTCATGTGTTTCTTTTTTTTTAATTTATTTTATGTACTTTTTTTCCCTTTTATCAGCAAATACTTTTATTAATGATACTGAAAAATATCTGTTGAGATATCTACAAAATAATTTGAGAAATTTATAAATTCTTGACTATAATAACCTTCACAATTACCTATTTGAAATGACTATGTGATTTTAAACAGAATTTTGAAAATAGTCTCGGGGATTCGAATTTCTTAAAATCATATTTAATATTTCTGATATTTTTTTAATATGATCAAAATACTTTAAACACAAATAAGTAACTTTATCTATAAATTGTTTTTTCGTATTTGGTTCCATTTATAAAAGTTAATGCTCGTAAGACTGTGGCTTATCATAACGCATTTTAAGCTGCATATAACAGAAAGAAAAAAATTGCCATTACAGATACGCTCTAATGGCGCACATCCAGAGTTAAGGTTCAAAGTACTGGCAATTCGAGTGCATCTGTCGTCAAATCCATTTAACCATAAAATCAATTTTACCATAAAATCCTTTAACCTTAAAATCCATTTTTACTATTAAATATTATATCCGGCCTGGTGACCGAGTGGTTAACGTGTCTGACTGCGAAGAAAATGGCCGCGGGATTCGAACCCGCTGCCTAATGGATGTTTCTCTCTCTTGTGTTGTCCTCTGTTGTGTGTGATGAGTGAATGTGGCCCACCCTATGAACGGGTTTGTGGCAGTGCGGCGTGGGCAATGTTACTCGCCTCCGCGATTTTGGCTCACAGGTGCCCACTGGGTAACGCGAAATGAGTAACAACTCTGGCATCTTCTAAGGCGAAACGAATAAAGTTCAGTGCTTGCCTTTTGAAAAAAAATTATATCGTTTTTTTTAACAGTAATATCTATTTAATCGGAGTAAATCAATGATAATTGGGAACAGGGCTCGAAAAAACTCAGAAATTTTACCCTTCCACAAGGACGGCTTGTACAACAATGTACCCGTCCTCCTTTGAAACTAACCCGTAGCTTCTAAATAAATAAAAATATAGTTTTCTCTTATTTATCACAAACATTTATATAAATTGCACAATGAATTAGTAGTTACTAGGAGTACGAATAGTAGAATTATATTATACAGTAATAAAATAAGATCTTTTTAGAAGTGAGGAGCTAGACTCTTGTAAGATAACAAAAATTGAAAATGTATCACGAACATTAACGGGAAAATTGCCGTCCGCACGGACGTTGGATTCGAGAAATTCGTTGTCCGCGGATAATTTTTGACCGCCGAGGACGGGCGGTTCTTCGAGCCCTGATTGGGAATCAGATCTTTTACATGATCAATCCGTATTATGTTAAGGTAAGGATGGATTTTCCGCAAAAACGTACTGGCACCCTGAGTGCCAGTACATTTTACCGAAATTCGATACGGAATTTTTTACAGTGTAGTATCGTGTAATCTACTTTAGCAAGTGCGATTGGGATCAAATTCTGGTAAGAAGTACCGGGGTACTCAGGGTGCCGGTACTTTTTATCGTAATTTGATCCGGAGTTTTTAACAGTGCATGACGCAACGAGAAAACGTGTATTTCTAACGCCAGATGTTGGAGCTCTGAATAGAACGTAGACTTGCTGCTACGCTTTTCGAATTTATTTTCTAGTAGTTAGTTTTAAAATTTATCGAATTTATTGCCAAACCCTATGAGAATAAAACCATGCTATATTATTAATTTTAACACATGAACTAATATTTGATGTAATAAAGAAAAGTATGAAATTACATTACTTAACTACCATTTAGTTTCAAACATTGAATTTTTCGTGTATTTCTTGAACAAAATTTTCAAAACAAAATTTGAAATAACTTTTCGTATCAAGTAAAATTTTTAAAATACTTGAAAATTTTGTTTTAAAGTACTCGCTTTTCATACTTTTCTTTCATAACTAAAGCGAGGAGGAATTGAATAGACAACATTTTTTAGATCAATTTCAGCTTCCTTCCTTATTTTCTTTTTTAAAAAAAAGCTTTTTTGGAAACGGTTAACAATTAATAGGAATTATTATGAACGAATTATATCCTGTTCTATCGAATTTCTTTTTTTTTTTGTTTAAGAAAAAGAAAAATACGTTGTCCCTAGTTGCATTGTGGGAAACGTTACCTATTAATATGAATTATTATGAACGATTTAATCATATTTTATAGAATTTCTTCCATTTTTTTTAAAAGAAAAAAAATATATTGGCCCTAGAGGTATTGCTGAAAACGTTACCTATTAATATGAATTGTTATGAACTAATTATATCATATTCTGTAGTATACTATTTTTTTTTCTTTTGTAAAAAATGTAAAATATATTGCCCTTAGAGGCATTGTGAGAAACATTAGCTATTACGAATTAATATGAACGAATTATATCCTGATCGAACAGAATTTGCTTATTTTTTTTTTTAAAAAAAGAAAAATATATTGACCTTCTTAGCTGCATTGTGGGAAATGTTACCTATTGATATGAATTATTATCAACGTATTATATCATGTTCTTCTATAGAGTTTTTTTTATTTTTCGAATAAATATATATTGGCCCTAGTTGCATTGTGGGAAACATTTAATTCTTTCAAGCATGAGTGCCATAAAATTTATACAAGGATTGGTTCTGGTATATTTTATACATTGTCAGACTCACTTTTATAACAATTGAATTAAAATAATATTTATGAAATAATAATATTATTATTTCATAAATAATAATTCTATTACTTTAATCCACTTGTTATTAAAAGAAGACTAACGCTATGGCAAATATAACTACACTCTATAACAAAAATATCGACGCACCAAGAACGCAATAAGACGCGCAAAATCGACGCTCGATCAGGCTGGAATGATGCCGACTGGGGACGTATAGTCTTTAGCGACGAATCCCGCTTCCAACTGTGTCATGACGATCATTGAAGACGTGTTTGGAGACGCACAGGGCAGAGGGGGGATCCTGCCTTCACTATTGCACGCCACACCGGCCCTCAACAAGGCATTATGATCTGGGATGCCATTTCGTTGACAGCCAGACCTTTTTGGTCGTCATTGGAGGTACACTTACTGCACAGCGGTACGTCGACGACATCCTAAGACCTGTTTTGCTACCGTTCTTTTTGCAGCGCCCTGGGCTAGTTTTTCAGCAGAACAATGCCAGACCACTTACGGCACGTGTTTCTATGAACTGTCTGCAAGCTTGTCAAACTCTTCCTTGACCTGCCAGATCACCAGATCTCTCTCCCATGTCTGAGCATGTCTGGGATATGAAGGGAAGGCGATAGCGGAATGTTGATCGCCTCGTTCGACAATTGAATCGAATTTGGCAGGAAATACCGCAAGAGACCATCCGGGAGCTTTGTCTGTCTATGCCATGCCGTGTGACAGCTTGTATCCAGGCTAGAGGCTGATCAACACCTTATTGAACTTGTTACTGTAACTCTGAAATAAATTATTCAATTATTCTGAAATTTTAATCATTTACTATTCTGAACATTGTCTTCCTATACACCAATTTTCGTTTCAATCGGACAACTCCTTCTTGGTGCGTCGAATTTTTTGTTATAGAGTGTAATTGGACGGCAGATTATTAATATGTAGGATTTAACTTTCTTATTAACCGTCTGCCGTTCATCTAGTTCCAGAAAAATACAAAACTAATCCTGTATCTGAAGTTACCTTCAAAATCTCAGCTGCAGTTGAGATTAGTGTGTGAGTTCGCATCGTGCAGAGAGATCGATGTTGGCGTCGCTTGAAGTTTCTGTTTAGTAAAGAGTTGTTATAAAGTTAACCTATAACGTATCTTGTTTTTTTGTGTTGTTAAATAGAAATAAAACGAGTTCAAGTAGAAGAAGCTGTGTACATCATCCTGATGTATTTTGCTACGCTTGTGAATACACGTTTCCAGAAAAACCGAAAAGCTGTTAGTGACATTGTAAAGAGAGCTTATCTTGGATATTTTGGTGTTAGGCTTGGTGATCAGGATAAACCTGGGCACCACATCGGGTCTGTAAAACTTCTACAGAGCATTTACGACAGTGGACTACCAGGAAAAGGAAAAGTCTAAAATTCTGCGTACCAATGATTTGGAGAGAAATCACCCAATCGAAAGAAATGTAACAAGTGGACTTCTCCTGACTTAGTATCTGCAAGGCACCCGGTTTCTCACTCATAAATGTCAATTGCAGCATTTTACCAGCTACCAGAGCTCTGCGAGGACGAGTATTGTCCCTCTGATCAGCCTTCTGATACAACTGAAGGTGCCAGTGAGTATGAAGAGATATCATCAACTCCTCAAAGTTTCAACCAAGATGAGCCAAATGACTTCATCAGAGATCTGAACTTGTCGAAAGAAGCTTCCGAAGCACTGGCTTCTAGGTTGAAGGATAAAAATTTACTCTTGAACCAGAAACCAAAATTACATTTTATCGTGCAAGAGAAAAAGATACGCTATCCTTTTTCTCTCAAGAAGAATGTCTTTCATTTTGTCACAATATTAGAGGTCTCCTGGGAAAAATGAGTCTTTCAGAAGATTTTCCGGATGATTAGTGCCTATTTATTGACAGTTATAAGCGAAGTTTGAAATGTGTTCTACATATTGGGAACAAATATGGTTCAATACCATTCGCTCTAATTTGCTCACTCAGCGACAATGAAAGAAGATTACGATATCATAGGTTTGGTTTTGAAGAACATAAAGTATTATGAACACCAATAGGTGATTTGTGCAGACTTAAAAATGGTAAACTTTCTCCTTGGACAGCAAATTGGCTACACCAAATATCCTTGCTTCCTGTGCCTCTGGGATAGCAGAGACAAAATATGGGTCAGAAAAGAGTGGCCTAAAAGCGAAAACATGGACATTGGGAAAAAGAATATCATTAATAACCCCTTAGTTGCACGAGAGAAAATCATTTTTCTTCCACTGCATATTAAGCTGGGTCTTATGAAGCAGTTTGTAAAGGCTCTTGATAAGAATGGATCATGCTTTGCATATATAGAAGAGAAAATGCCTCAGTTGAGTACGGAAAAAATTAAAGCAGGAATATTTGATTATAAACAAATAAGACCCTGCCTTCGTAAATTCGATAAATGATTGAGAGAAAAGCCTGGACTTCATTTGTTGCAGATATAAGAAATTTTCTGGGAGAAACGCAAAGCTGAAAACTGTGCTGAACTAGTGAACGAGATGCTTAATAGTTTCAGATCCCTTGGGTGTAACATGAGCATTAAGGTGCACTATTTATGCAACCACTTAGACCATTTTCCTGATAATTTAGGAGACACTAGTGAGGAATAAGATGAAAGATTTCACCAGGATATTAAAATTATGGATAACAGCTACCAAGGGAGATGGGATACCCATATGATGGCAGATTACTGCTGGTCTTTAAAGCGAGATTGTGCCAAAATACATTCAAGAATGTCACAGAAAAGAACTTTACGATGTGTTTAGTGAGTAATTGGCTTAATTGACGACTTTTCTATTTCTTTGTATATAATAATATTTGTATAATAGAATAAAAATTCTGTGTATAGTTTGTTTGTTTAATCCATGGTCTTCATTTAAAATAGTGTAACGTCTAGTTCACTAAAATGCTATATCTTAAAAACTCGAGCTGCTAGGCAAAAACTAATGCTATAATTGAATTCAGGGCATCAAATTTGCATGAAATCACCTCAAAAAACCTTGGCACTAAAACCACTGTTGATCGGTGTTATCTACTAATAGGAATTAGTATGAACAAATTATATCATGTTCTATAGAATTTTTTTATTATTTTCTTTAAAAAAAAGGGAAAAATAATGACCTTAGGTGCAAATGTTATAGTGCCTAGAGACGCTTTATCTTATACATTAGATCACTGAATGTTGCTTCTTGACTTCTTAAAATTGTAATGGTCTTTATTCTTAGTTTTTTTACACACTAATTCAAAATTATTTCCTGCTTTCTTGTTTTGAATAATATAATTTTAAAAAACATATGTTTCAAATTTTTTTTATCAAAAAAATCTCATTGCTGAATTCCAAGAATAAATCTTTAGAATATTCTCAACTCAACGAGAATAAATATTCATATATAATTTATTTTATTATTTAGTATGCATATTCAGCATAATAAAGTGTATAAGTATTTTCTGCATTGGCAATGAAATTATGTTTATTTGTAAATTCATAAGATATAAAGTTATTTTTACCTTGTATTTTGTTTTCTCACTATGCGTATCCTTTCTTTTTACTTTATAAATAATTTCATTGAAGAATTCCTGTATAAATTTTAATGATATTCAAACAATGAGATTTTCACTGTTAGAAAACTAGAGCTGAATAGTTGGTTTATGACAAGAAATGTAATTCTGCTGCCCTTGTTTTAAATAATTGAATTGCATATTCGAAATACTCTCGATTCCAGTTTTATCCTATGTACTCTCAAAAATAAGAAGAATTTCAATATTTTTATTACCTTAAGCCATTTACATTATTTTATTTAATTAAATTTAGTCAGGGATTCATTTTTTAGTTTTATTTTCTGAAAAAAGGGGATTATTTTAATACTTTCTCAAAACATAAGTTTATGAGAGAGATATAAATTGAATTAAAAATTATCTTTCTAAAAATAATTGGAATAACTTGAGAAAACACTTACTCTGATTCAGTAACAAAAAACTTCTTTTTAATCAAGCGGTAAATTTAAATTGAATTATCCAATAACTTTTAAATTAGTTTTGTTTGCCTTACTTACAACATTTTAATTGATAGCAATGCTTTAAAAATACTTTTATAAGAGACTTTTCAGAAATAGATAAGTCTTCAACATAATTTTGAGTTTTTATTACTTGTTAAATACAAAAAAATATTTGTTTACATTGCAAGAAATTTTTTTTTTCTTCACATTTTGAGAAAATTTTGATTTTTTGCATTTTATTTGAAAAGAATAGAATCTAAAATATTGCGATTTTTACCTGAAACAAATTTTGCAGAAACCCTGAAAATTGATGACAGATTTTCAACTTTAAAATATTAAGATAAATTATAGAAAAAAGATTTAAATTCAGATATGGGTACACAGTTAAATTTAGATACACCTTTTTTGTACGTGTTATAAAATTACCAAAATGGATAATTGTTTTTAAAAGAAACTGTTGAGAGATGCTGGAAAAATCGTTTCATTCAACGAGTGATACACGATAATTTTTCCTGATACATATTACTTGCATCAATAAAATAATTAATAATTACTATAAAATAGTTAATAAAAATGAATTTAAATTTAATAAAGGAAAATACTGAATAAAAGCACCTCCTACAAAAAAATGCTTCCGTTTAAAAAAATAAAATAAAATAAAAAAAAAATTAAAAAAAATAAACATGAAATGAAAAATAGCGTAAAAGGTGTTATTTTCAGACGAAAAAAAAACGATTATTTGAAAATAACTTTTTCCGAGGATGTAGATATTTCATTTAAAACAACTACTTTTCTTTATAAAATGGAACAATAAATGTGTGTAACATATATTATAACAGCTGAATAAGACACTCCATATAGTTGTTTATAAAGAGAGTGATAAAACTTCAACTATAAATAAAATACTGCAATATTTCATACAGGCTTTTCTATTCGAGCCAATTCCTTCATGCAAGCATATTTTATTATATTAAAGCAAAAACGTCTTATATTTTACTGTAGTATATATTTTTAGCATTGTCTAATATTAAAATATATAAGTATATAATTGGACACTCTTTAAGAAAAAACTTTAAATGTAACTTTTAAATTTTGTAATATCATATGTTTTGTGTAAGTAAAATGTACAGTGGTAAAAAAATGATTCACTTTGAATAACTTCTGTTCTAATGATCGGATCTTCAAGTTCTAGCACCCATTTTTAATGGTTTGAGGAGGTAACCTCAAATATGCTAATTAATATTAAATATCTGCCTTTTTTCAGATTCTATTTATCAGGAACTATTCGACCCATTTTGTTCAAGTTTTGTATTTTGCTGTATTAAATTACATTCTTTAAGATTACGCAAAAAATTATGTACCTTACCACTCAAAAGTTTCTCTTCCATTCTTAAATTAAATATGAAAAATAATAAATATTTACTAAAAGTTATTTTTTGTATGATACTATCGTTGGATAAACGAATTTTATAATTGTGTTTCAAGATATAACTTAATACGTAAAAGGGTTAAATTAATATTTAGAGGTCCTAACTTTGGGGCAGGCTCTCTCCTGACCAAATTATTGGGACCATATTTTGGGTGTCAGAAATCTGAATCTGTCGGGGGAAAAAACACGTATGCTTATTCAGAGAAAGTACACTTCTGTGTCTGATTTCGTAACTTAAAATAACGTTTGCACTTATTAATTAGCGTATTTGAAGTCACCCCCAGGAGCCATTAAGATTGAGTCCTAGAACGTGACGACCCGAAGATCGAAAGTTATTCAGGGATATTCTTTTCTCTCTTTTTTATGACGCACTGTACATTTAATATATTAACTATGAAAATGATTCGCCAATCCTAATATTTTACTCAAAATATTTTTTCCAGTAGCTTGTTCATTGTTGCCAAATAAATAAATAAAAACTACAATTACAAAAGTATTTAATAAGTGACTTTGGGAAACAAATGTTTTGAGATTTTTTTTAACGGATCTTGGATCGTTTCACGTCACTGATTTCAAATTAGCAATCGGCTTCCCTCGTAATGGTATTTTTTGTCTATTTTTTGTTTAAATATACAAGCTTAAAAATTTTATATATAGCAGGAAGTCGCATAAATGTTGCAACAAACTCCTAGGGGAGTTAGACCACGTCGTCAGGATTAAAAATGCACAGTAACCCATGCCGGATATATCGATATACTTACCATCTGATATACTTACTCTTTTCTATTATGAGCTGCTTCTTCGTGTGCTTCTGAACTGGCAATAATAGGAAAGCGTACCTAGCCGCATTTCAGGGATTGTGTTCCTATATAGTTTTAATCTTGATGATGTACCCTAACTCACCCAGAGGCTTATGGCAATATTTATGCGACCCCCTGCCATATGTAATGTTTTTAAACTTGTACATTTAAAATATAGTGGCTGGGTGGCGCAGTTGGTCCGTCGTCGACCTTCTGTGCCCAAGTCTGCGGGTTCAATTCCCGGGATGTAGAAAATCCTCAGCGGCCATGTCGTATGATTATGCGGCATGTAAAAGATCCCTGGAGTGCCTTATTGGCTCTTGGCATTTTCGGCAAAATTAAATTCCTAGTGCACTTTAGCATCCAAATAGAGTCTCGGTGCTGCCATCTAGTGTTGCAGAAACTGGACGTCCAAATTAACATGGCCAACGGTATCTCACCCATTGTGGTGGTCCTGAAAGAGTGGATACCATTTCTGGAGAACACACTAGGTCTGCTCATCAGGAAGACTGATTGTGCAGCTCATAGGAAATAAAAAAATAAGAAAGACATTTAAAATATATGCAGACATTGACAAAAAAAAAAGACTAAATTTAAAAATTTTGCTATTTTAGAAGCAAAATTAGTTTCAGATTTGAAATCCTCACACCCGAAGATCAGGTATAAATGCAACAAAAAAGTTGTTCCCCTGCGTAATCGATTAAAAATGCATTAATTTTTTCTTTTTCAATTAAAACTTTCGTTTAATGAAACAAATAAAAAATATACTTTTTGAATGACGAATATTTTTCAAAATATTTGTAGAATTTTTCCCAATTATATGTATTTGACAAATTAACATTGACAATATATTTGTCATTGCAAAATTTAACTAACTTATAAACCAAAATTTTGATATTTTAATCAAAAAATACAATTTTTAAAGACGTAAAAAAAACTTTAACTTAAAACTTTTAAGAAACGCTTGAAACTATACTTTTTATCATGTTTTAAATTGAGTTTTCGTTTGAGTACTCTTAAATTAAAACTGAATAATTTAACAAAGTTTTGCCTAGTGGAATTACAAAAAGAACTTCGTATCTGAAATCAATTTTCACTTTGCAGGTTCAATTTGAAACCTCATTTGAAGCTGAGCCATTACGTATCTTACCGATACATTCACTCCATTTCCAAACTACATTACCCTATCTAACTTTCCAAATTGTAGCCATTTCAAGAAAATAGGAACTCTTTCGAAGTTTGGCGGTAATTTTTATCAGAGTATTAGGAAGCAGCCAAGTGTTCTCTCATTATTGAACTAAAGGACCTACTCTGAATTTATATATATATGTAACATAAAAAGCTTCTATTAATCTTTTAATGTTAGTTTCTTCGCTATAAAACAACTCCTAATTAATTACTAATTTATTATTCGAATCGAAATGCTTTCTCACACTTTTAAAAGTCACATCCTGTTCTTAAATCTATTTTTGGAACAAGTATGCATAAATTTAAATAAAGACATTTCCCCCCTGAATCTTCGTGAGAATCACTCGACCCTAGTTCATAAACCAATAGTAATTTCTAAGATTTCCCTAAGTAGAGACATATTCGGATTTTTTGCAAGATTTTCCCTACCAGAAAGACTGATCGTCGATGAAGTAAACTGCACACTTTTCGCTCGCCTCCTCTCAGCAAAGACTGACGTAATAAAATTCTTTTGCTTTCATTAAAATCCTGTGTCTGTTTTCCTGCTCGGTCCGACTGTATCATTTTACAAGCCGAGCAGGATTATAAGAGCTGTTGAAACGGGCGCAGGATAATTATAAATAATTATGCTTCTTCAAAATATAATTCGAAATTAGAAATACAATTAGCTGAATGATGAAATTGATGCTGAATTGACATTGATATCTGAATGCTGAACTGATATTGCTCGTGGAAGATATTATCCTTTCTAATCATGACTAAAAGAATCTGATTCCAAAAACAGATTGAAAAACAGGATGTGTGTGAGAAAGCATTTCGATTTGAATAATAAATTATTAATAAATTAGGAGTCGTTTCATAGTGAAGAAACTAACATAAAAAGATTAATAGAAGCTTTTTATGTTACATATATACGCACAGTCCCTGGTCAAATTATTAGACACACTATAAGATTCTATGTAAAATCTTAATTGTCAGGTAATAATATACAGCTTTATTGTTTTTACGAGGCTGAAACCGGTTTGCACTTGCTTACTTTCGTTTATCAATCGGTTTACATTGTAATGCAATACGTTAAAAATAAATAGAAAGTATGTAAAAAATCTCCCATTACATAAATGTTGAAATGCTAAAGTATTGCAAGTAAACAAGTGCAAAAGATGTAATCGAGAAGAAACTACAGTCCCACTAATAATTTGATCTAATTATTACAATGTAATTATATAATACCTGATATAATAAATATTCTATAATTATATAATATGTGGTCTAATTTATCCAATCGTGTAATTTAAATTATTATCGCCTAATTCAACCAATTGATACACAAACGTAAGAAAGTACAAACTGGTTTCAGTCGTGTAGAAACAATAAAGCTGTATAGTATCACCGGATAATTAAGATTTTACAGAGAATCTTTTAGCGCGTCTAATGATCTGGCAAAGGACAGTATATATATATATATATATATATATATATATATATATATATATATAGGTCATTCTCACGAAAACTGTTATTTTTCAGTAAAGTGAATAAAAAGCTCTGAAACTTTTTATATTAATAGAAATATGTAATGGCATTATAAGGAAAGTATATATCCTCTAAATTATGCTTAATATTTTAATTAATTAATTTTTTAAATAATTAATTTATAATAAATAATAATAAATTAATTAATTAAATTAATTAATTAATTAAATAAATTAATTAATTAATTTAATAAATTAATTAATTAATTTAATAAATTAATTAATTAATTTAAAAAATTAATTTATTAATTTTTTAATTTATTTTTCAAATTAATTAATGAGTAAATTAATTATTTTCACTAATAAAAAAAGTGAGGGAATGACACTAATAGTGAGGGAATGATATTTTATTTTAATACATGTTTTTATCTAAGTTACATCTACCTAAAGTTTGAAAATGATAACATACTAAGTATACCTAATATTTATTATAATTTAGTCTTATATATTTAATAGTTGTTACAGGCTTGGGAAATAAAATTGGCTGGCACGATTGAACAAAAAAAAAATTTGATAATATACTCATCTTGAATCATTCCCTCACTTCATCGTCATTCCCTCACTTTATACACTAGTGAGGGAATGACGAATTCGATAAAATTTAAAAATAACAGTTAGGCCTAATTAATTTCTGAAGTCAATCACATACAATTATATTCATACAAGAAAGCAACATATAATTATCCACTTTCTCGATGAAGTTGTATTTTATTTTACTCTAAAAAATGACATGAGGGAATGACAAATGTAAAAAATTTTACCTGGTTTGATTCATTCAAATTTATTCCACAGCAAAGCTTCTTTAAGTTGAAGATGGAAACATACTGCAATTTTGTTCTATGATGCCAGTTGTTAACTTCTGAAGTTTTTATTAAAATATTTTTATTCTAAGAAGATTGCAGGTGATAAAAACATTGTTGTGAGGGAATGACGCGAAACACTGGGGACAAAGTTTAAGATAGTGCTGTGTTAATATTTTTATCAGAAATTAAATTTAAAATTGATTTTCTGAATTCTATATTTCAGTATTCTGAAATAAAGAACACGAATTTGTAAAAAAAAAATTCTATTTCATGACAAATTCTATTTCATAAAAAAAAAATTCTATTTAATGACATATTGGTATATTTTAATTACCTAAAGTAAATAAAAAATAAAAATTGATAATTTTATTTTTATTCTTTTGTTAGCTTGCATTCTGAAGGACACTTTCCCTGATTTTTTTTTTTTTCGTAAGCTGTAAAACAAACATAAAATATACTGGGGACATGAAAATGACTGTTTTTGTGAGAATGACCCATATATATATATATATATATATATATATATATATATATATATATATATATTCGCTAAGAGAGATTAACGAAGAAAAGTTATAAGTTTTATTTACTGTGCATAAGCTACAAGTACATAGAACCCATAAAATAAATTAAAAATACTACGAAGACGTAGAGAAAAAAAATTTAAGGAGAAGAAAAATAAAAAATAAAAATATATTTTTAAAAAAATATTTAAAAATTTGAAAACTGTAAAGAAAAAAATTAAAAAGGTGGAAAACAGAATAAGAAAACGATAAAATCTTGTCATGAGTTCACACAATTGCCTCCACAAAAGAGAGTGGCTTCTAATATTGTATTAATATAGCCAAAGCAAAATATATCAATACAACAGCGAAACAATAGTGAACCTATTTTTAACATAAAATATGGTCTGCTCTGTCATTATAGGCATCACTTATTTTCCAGCTTTTTAGCTTCATTTTATTCTTAAAAGTATGCATAATTCCCGATGTACGATTAAATTAATAATACATAAATCGATTAAATGGATCGATTAACAAATTATTGTCATACGTCACACAATAATTGGATGTTAAATCCTATTTTTGAAAATTCATTTCCGTTTACAGTTTTCATAAGCATAAAAATGTATTCCGTTACAAATTTGCGATAGTCTTATTATATTTTTTGGCGATCTCCTTTTTCGCCAAGTTTTACAAATAAATAATACGTACTATTTTGATTTGTTTGACATTTGGCAAAGCTCATTAATAATAGATCGCAAATAATGGGTATGTTTTCATGATTCTAATTTTTAATTGACTTAAGATATGGCGTATTGTTTATTTTTTAACTGCAGTCACCCGTTTTTCTTGACAATATTACCATTTGAAATTAATTAACATTAAATACAAATCTGCAAATTAGCATACTTTTAGTGGGTACTGTTCAAATTACTATCTGCGCAACAGATATTCGTATATATTTTTATATTTTATGATAAGTGATTTATTTCATTTCAGAATATGATATTGTTGGTGTCAGTTTTTTGTTTAGAAAAAATATAAATTGCGAAACAAAAGATCATTCATAACACTGGGAAACAAATTTTTTGTTGCTTTAATGCAAACACTTAAAATCGCCCAATGCGGGTACCGGGATAAGCAACAAATCCTAAAGCTATAATTTTTTCTTGAAAAAAAAATGTCATTCTTAGTGATATTTTTGTCGAAACATTCTATTCAAGAGCACGCGAAGATAGAGTTCATAATAGAGAGGCGCCTCAAGTGGCGAATGATGACTTTTGCAGGAATATGTTTCTATGGAATTTTAATTCTGATGATGTGCTTTAACTTCCCCAGAAGTCAATTGAGTTTGTTTATATAAACTCAAGTTATATATAGCATATTTCAAAATGTTCATTCAGACAAATAGACTAAAATGTCATTTTTAAAAAAAGCTGGACCTTCGAGAGGGAAATTGATTGCAGATTAGAATTTAGCGATAAAAAGTTTGTAAGACTTGTTAAAAAATCTCATTCAACCGAAGAAAAGAAAAAATTGTTCTCTAGTGTAATCAGCCACATTTCAAATTCAAGAAATTACGAAATAAGATGTTTTTTTTAAAAAATGATTCGAGATTACTTTCTTAGAAAACTGCTGTCAAAATTTTTTGATTCTGAGGTAGATTTTGATTTGAAAACAAAATGTTTGTAGAGAAAGCTGTAAGACAGAAGTAAAATAACCTCAAATGAAATGAACGGTTTATAAACATTTCTAGTCATTTTTGGTGCTATAAACAAACACAATCATTGACAAGGCACAGTTGAACGTAGCTTAATGCGATAATTTTTACATTTATAGTATATATTTTAAGTTTTACGAACATTTTTGATTCATGTATTTATACAGTTTTGTCTTTGTCTTAAAACTAAAGCAACTGTTTTTTTTCTTCCATTGAAGTTCTTTATATTGTTTTTTGTTATTTTTGTACACTGTTAGAACTTTCATTCTAAAGTTTTGGTAAAATAACCGGCAACAGTCTGTCCATCCAGAGAACAATTTTTACCTCTACGGTTTTGAAAACGCTTACAACTAGTATGGTTAAAAAAAACTATTAATACAAAACTATAAAGTTTTTTTAACCATTTACAAGTAACATGATTTCAAAACCATCAAGAAGGTTGTGGTTATTTAGGTTGGAGTTGAATTGTGCTTTATCAAATGAACCGTAGAATGAGGTTTAATTAGTCTATCTTATTGTTTCTGTTATCGTCAGAAATGGGTAATAACTGTGTCAAGAATCTTAATTGTGCTGCCATCTATACGTGAATGATTGAATTGGGAAGTGCAAGACACTAAAAACTCTTCATATGTTGAAGAGAATGCAAAAAATATTGTGGTATCGACACTGGGACTCGAACCCGCGTTCTGGTGCAACGAGAGTCTAGCCATCTCGGCTATTATATGTACCCAACGGTAAGGAACTAAGTGGCTTCATTTGGTGGGCCTAGTTGGTGCGATAGAATTCTGGTTGTTCAACCGTATTAGAAGAAAATGGTAAATATACCATTTTTCTGGCAGTTAACAATTTGATTGTCATATTATGTATGGTAAATTGATTATTTTGTTTGAATATTGTTAAATAATAATGGAATAAATTTTTTTAACAATTTTGTCCGAGAAATTTATAACATTGTTACACGTTATTTCAGCCATAGAAATTAGTCGCTTTTCTTTGAATCAGTTTGAAGCATTCTTTAGAATAATATGAAACAGCATGTAAAATAAATGAAAGTGTACGAAAAAGAATTTTTTAAAACATAATCAAAAGTTAATTGAAGAAAAAAACATTTAAAATGAATTGAATACTTGAAAACAATATTTTTTTTAGATATTCTATTATGTTTTCATTTTTATTCTATTAATAGCAGTACATTCCGGTTCAAATCATGGTAAAACGTATTAGCGCTGAAAGAGACGGTATTTTTTACCGTAAAATCTATTTTTACTGGAACATGTTTCGAAACAAAATTTTGATATGCCGTAATTTTTACAGTGATAATTACCGTAAAACCATTGAATGACTCCAATAAATAAATTGCTTTAAAAATTACGGGACAAAATTTTATGGTAAAATATATTATACGATTAGAAACACACAAAGTGCTGGTTCTTTATATTGTAATTTGACTTGTTTGCATTTTAGTAGCCGTAGCACTGAATTTTGATGTACCGTCATTCGGGGCTACTTTGTGCAGCGGGGGCTACTTTGTGCGAATTCGAATTTGGCATTTTTCAAGTGCTGCTATTCAGTATTATGTTTATTTCACGTTAAAAATGTGTGGAATTTGAAGATAGAAGTCTCTTCCATTACTACAAACATTTTTTCGAATTTTAAAACAATCTCAGAGTGTGTTTCGTTCATCCAATGCCAACAACTTTCCGAGGACGTCGGATGTCGAAAAGTGTGCGTGGAAACTTTAGCTGTGAAATGCAAAGACGTTGATAAAAAAATTGTAGTAAGTGCAAAATTTTTTATTTATATATTAATAAACAATTATATCATGTTAGCGTTAAAAAAATTTGAAAATTAATAACAAATAAATGGAAAATGAAAAAAAATGCATTTTGGGGCTACTTTGTGCAAAGTTTTATTCGTTTTTTTTTCGACAGAAAAATGGTCAGACGTTATAAAAAAATACCTGGAACGAGAAACTACCGTGATTACACTTTAGAAAAGCTGCAACAATGTTTGCAAGCAGTTGTTGGTGGTATGTCGATTGCAGAAGCTTCTCGAAAGTACAAAATCCACAGAAATACTATTTCTAATAAACTACTAATTCTAATTTCTAATAACTAATTTCTAATACTAATTCACAAGAAACACGTGAAACTTCCTGGTGAACTATTATTTTTCTTATGCAAAGATTTTTCTAATGAATTAATCAAACGATTTAACACTTAAAAATATATTTAATAGGACATCAGGTGATTTTGGCAGAAACTGAGGAGAAAGTTCTGTCATGTTCATTCAAGCATGTTATGTTCAAATTTATCAATATTATAAATGTTAATGAATATGTAATAATTATTATTTTTGAAATTTCATCCATTTCAATGTTCAAAAATTTATATGGTTTCCTTTTGTTTAAACTCAAGTGTTTTGAAATAAACATTCTTTTTAAGAAAAATTCCTTATAAGAAATGGTTTTTTAACGCTGAAAATTATTTTCAAACTAATATCTATACATATCTTGATGTTTTTGCTATTAAAAATGTCAACAATTAACTTTTTTAACACTTTTATAGCAATATTTTACTAAAAACATGATTATTAAACAGAATTCCTATCTGCACAAAGTAGCCCCACTTGGGGACTACTTTGTGTATACATACAAAGTATGTTTTGACTATGTTTTGACTATGACCAAGGTATGTTTTGACTTATTATTTGTAAATATTACATACAAATAATGCCAATATTGATCAAATTCCCTCGCCTGAGTCCAGTTAGGAATATAATATCGATAAATTTTACTAATGTTTGAATTAACCTAGTTTTTTTACCTGTCAAAGTTCAAAAACTGCGAAATCCTGCACAAAGTAGCCCCACATGACGGTATCTGATTTTTTTTCCTCCGAGTACGCAGTTATAAATTTTAGAGTTTGGAAACACGAAGTCTTGAGGTCCTTCATATTCCTAAATAAACTCATAAAATGCATAAAAATTATGTAACAATCAATAACTAAAATCATATAAAAACAAGTTTTATCTTTTTTTATAAAACTCTTGATATTAGAAAAAATATCTGGATATTTTAATACGTTTCCTTAATTTATTTAACTTCAATAAGCTTCTACTCTTGGAAAAAAGTATAGTAACAATATTTTTAATTGTAAAAAATGCGTTAGTAGCTTCTTTTTATTGGTAAATACAATTTTATATATGCTTACAAATTTAAAACTGCGCGTAATTTTTTCAGTGATAATTACCGTAAAACCATTGAATGACAATAATAAATAAATTGCTTTAAAAATTACGGTACAAAATTTTATGGTAAAATATATTATACGATTGGAAACACACAAAGTGCTGGTACTTTATATTGTAATTTGATTTGTTTGCATTTTAGTAGCCGTAGCACTGAATTTGAACTTTTCTAGAAATATCATATTTACTGTACGGTTGCAAAATTTCTAGAAAAAGTGTAATACATATACTTTATTCTAAAATGATATACATTCTTGTTAAAATATGCTTCAAAAACTCAGATGTAACGTTTCCTTTTTTCAGTTGATTTGTGAATAGCATAAAAGCATATAATAGTTTGTTTAGTGGGAAAAAATAATTCAAACAATTTTTATACACATTCAAAGCATTACAAACTAACATTTTTTGGCACAACCACAACTTGAACACAGCGAGTCTCGCCTTTCATTTTGAAACAGTTAATTTACAGATGTTTCTGTCGGGAACAAGAACAAATTAATCAAGCGTTTTAGAGAAATTCTATCCTCATTATAGTTTATTCGAAAGGTAATTAACCGTTTACTAACTATTCTCAATATCCGAGAAATGCTGCAATTATAGGAATTCGAAAGGGTGAAACAACAATTTTGAAGTTTTTAATTCTTGTTAAATTATTGCGATGTATTTGTTTTCATAAATAGCAAATAACGAGATGTCATTGGAAGCTGCAAGTTAAGCCCTCAAGCGGAATACAGAAATGAAAACGAAATGAAACCCTGCTGCTGTGTCACGTGACGGCAAATTACCGAGTAATATCTCTGAAAATATTTCCGCCATGATTCATAATTGATCTTCCAGAGAAGAATCATTTGTGCGAGAATAAATTTAGGAAACAATTAATCGAAAGTCTGAATTTTGGATTTAACTTTCCATTATACTGATGACTTATGATAACAAAAAAAACTAAAGTAAGTGTTTGAAATGCAATATCTGTTATTTAATGTGGTTAATTCAAAGCTTAAAAGATATTGAAATGATTTCAAATTAATTAATAATAAATTCATTTTGGTTTGAAAAACTTAATGTCTGAAAGAGTACTCTTTTGAGAATTTTTTTGATATTAATTAACTCAATTTAATTTATAAAAGCTTGTTTTTTAATTAAAAAATCAAGTGGATAAAGTTTGTTAGGGGCATTTTGCAAAAAAAAAAAGGTAAATTTGCTTTGAAATTTTTTTTTCCCGCTCTGCCAAGAATTTTTACCCACAAACTTTAAATTGACGAAATATATCGTACCCCGTCGTATATATAGGCTCGCATCGATCACAATGCTGTCATAAAATATCATCAGTGGTAGACGGATCATGGGTTCGAGTCCTCTTGCAGTCAGACTAACCGTGAGGAGGTTTCCATGGTTTCACCCGTTTCACATGTTGATGGCACAGCTTCTGCCTACAAGGCGTTTTAATTTGCTTCCAAAAAAGATAATTTCGAGGATTACAAGTCAATTGGTGGTACACTTCAAAATACAATTGAGGACCGTAGTGGCTCAGGAGATAGAGCGCTCACTTTCCAATGAGTTGCCCCAGGTTCAAATACCAGCGGAGGCTGATCCATACGAATTCCGCACCGACCACGGTGCTGTCATAAAATATCCTCAATGGTAGACGGATCATGAGTTAGAGTCATCTAGCCGCCAGGTTAACCGTGAGAGGTTTTCGTGATTTTCCTCTCCATGCAAAGCAAATGCGGGTTAGTTCTATCAAAAACTCTTTCGGGAAGGCACATTTTTTCCAATACTTAGTATAGAAGTTCTCTTGTCTTCTGGATCAGGTTCAAAATTATAGGGCAACGGAGTTGAAGATTGGCAGTCGTAAACTCAAAAATTGGGTCGGCTGTTCTACGATGATAATGAAAAAATAAAAAATAAAAAACAATTGATGACGTCTATCTCTCTAAAAACAGTTTGTCACGTATTATCTTAGCTTATTGAGATCTACGAAATTTAAACACTCTGCAAAACAGGCATTAAAGCACTTTCTGCCTGGTTTCATGAAACTAGATCTTTTTTACTTTTTCTACTGTAAAGTAACTTAGAAACATTTTTCCCTAAATTGACTCATCTTCTTATAATTTTAGGCCACATTGGCTTAAATAATATCTACATTTTAGAGTAAAAATTATTATGTTTCTGATCTTTGCCAGATTTTGTCAAAGATATAATGAGCAAGATATTTTAAACATAAAGGTGATTATGTTATAAAAAATGCATTTGTTTTTACTATCATATTTACTCATATGAACAATTTTAATACTAGGGGCCGTACTCCGCGCCCGCTGCTCTCACGAGCTCATCGATATAGCTTTTAAAGCTCCTTTCCTTCTATTCAAACTTGCTTCAATCACTTAGTGGATTCTTGTTTATGTTAATCTGAATTTGTTTGTATGCTGAATTCTTTTTAATTCATTCAATATATTAAAGATCAAATTAGAAGCATTTCAATGCTGCTTAAAAAATAAACTTGCAATATTCGCGAAATTTTTCAATTATATATAGAGGAAAAAATTGTACAAAACTACAGAAAGATGATAAAATTTACCATTTTCGTATATGTATGGGAACACCAGAAACTGCTGTAATAATTTACCGTAGCGATTTAAAAATAATTTTGGTAAGATTAACGATAAAATAAAGTTTCATAATGTGTGGCAAAACTTGGTAAATGTAGTAAATATTGGGAATTTTATCATGATACCTTAGATCATGTCTTAAAAATCATTCATTCGATTAAATTTAATTTTCATATTTGTATTTTTTACTAAATTGTGTGGTTATCAGGACTATAATTTTTAAAACCAGAATTTACGGTAAACCATTATTATATGAACGGATTAATTACCAAGTAAATGAATTAAATACTGCAAATTCTTACTTTTATTAACCATTTTTTTTAAACCAAAAATGCCATTACCATACAATACGGTAATTTTAACTACCTGATTTTTTTTCTCTCCAAGTACGCAGTTTTAAATTTTAGTGTTTGGAAACACATAGTCTTGAGGTCCTTCACATTCTTGAATAAACTCACGAAATGCATAAAAATTATGTAACAATAAATAACTAAAATCATACAAAAACACGTTTTACCCTTTTTTATAAAACACTTTATATTAGAAAAAAATATCTAACTATTTTAATACGTTTCCTTAATTTATTTAACTTCAATAAGCTTCTACTCTTGGGAAAAAATATAGTAGCAATATTTTTAATTGTAAAAAATGCCTTAGTAGCTTCTTTTTAATAGTAAATACAAGTTCATATATGCTTAAAAATTTAAGTCTTCCATAAGCGTAAAGATTTACATATATTAAACTTCTAGTACTATTTAAAGAATAGTCATCTATAAGTACATTTCTGTTTCATACATATTTGAAGGAACATTGGTAAGTTATGATCTTATATGTAACACGGAAGGAAATGTAATGACTAGAAGTTCTAAAAAGAGTCTTCTTCAATAAAAAGAGCGTTTTAAAAAATGTCATACATGAAGAATATTCAAATTACTTTCAGCGAATTCCAGAACTAGGTCACATTCTTTTTAAACGTTAAAGTTTGATACTTACTTTTCATGGTAGAATTTATTTGAAAAGAATGTATAAACTATTACTCCGCAAATCATTCGAGAAGAAATTTCGAATAAGTTTAACGTGAATGTGAAATATAAAAAAAAAGTATCTACTGATAAATTGAAAAGTTTCGCTAATTTTATTCAAAACTACAATCTGAAAGTTTCATTTTATCTTAAAAATTCCGTAAAACGTTTCGCTTTGACTGTAGTTTACTCCATATATATATATATATATATATATATATATATATATATATATATATATATATATATATATATATATATATATATATATATATATATATATATATATATATATATATATATATATATATATATATATATATATATATATATATATGTAGCATAAAAAGATTCAATTAATCTTTTAATATTATTCCTTTTCTGTAAATCCTTTTCTTAATTTATTATTCTAATGGAAACACTTTTTCCCACATTTAAATTCACATCCTGTCCTTTAATCTATTTTCGGCTTAGGTATGCATTAATTAAAAGTAAGACATTTTTCCCCTTGCTCTTTGTAGGAATCGCACGACCTATTTAATAAACCAATTACAATTACTAAGATTTCTTTTATTCCCTTAAATGAAACATTTTACGGATTTACTTTGCAAGATTTTCCCTAACTTATATTGAGGAGCACAACATTTAGCGACCACTTTGATAAACGGTCTGTGTCTAATAAAATTATTTTCTAAATGATCATTATCATAGAAAAAAAAATTTGGCCACAATTTTGGAAAAAAGTTAGTTAAGAATATAAAGTTAAAAGTTAGTTAGAAAAAGTTAAAAGTTAGTTAGAAAAAGTTAAAGTTCAATTCAGTAAAAGTTAGTTTAGGAAAAAAGTTAAATGCAAATCTAATAGGAACATTTTAAAAAACGTTATTTGAACAATATATTACTGTTCTAAAAACATGGGGTTTAGCTGCACAAATATGCAAATTATTTCCTCCATAGCGTTAAAATTTAAAACATGATTTCATAAAAAAATGGGTTTTTTAATACTATTTTTGGAGAAAAAAAAGTTACAACTCGAAAGTAAAGTGTCAGTAGAATATTTCCTAATTCACAACAGTTAAAATTATTGAAAATTTATCTTTTTCAAAATTCATATTCAAAATTTATCATTAAAATTACCATTTTAGTACATGTTTCAGAAATGCTAATAAAATTGTGTATCAGTAATTTTAAATACCTTTTTTAATTTTAATAATTTTAGCAAGTAAGTCCATATGTCTCTGACAATTTTTAAAAGTTGCGTATTTAAATTTAATTTCATGATTTTGAAAGTGTTTGCTATGGAAGAATTTTTTATTCACAATAATATTGTTAAATTTGTTGAACCAATCAGAATACAATACTTAATACAAAAAACACAAATACAATTGATTTCGATAATAATTATAAGTTCACTTATCGTAAATACCACCACTTATGCACTCCGTCACATCTCATTCTTGTAAAACAGACATATAAGAAAAGCAAATGAGTTTTTAAACAGAGCTTTTTAAATACATTTTAATTTTAGCAAGTAAATCCATATGCTTTTGCCAATTTTTAAAAGTTGAATACATAAATTAAATTTTATG